>NC_043710.1:54755678-54784786 GCF_006229205.1 Suricata suricatta
TAAATTAGAAATGGGTCCCTGTGGCAAACAGAGCAAAAGACTAATGTGGCAAAAGTCATATTACTGCCACCAATACCTTATTTCTTGCTGGCAAAGCCCCTCTCCAAGAATATAATCATATTCCCAGCCTCCTTTACAGTTAGGCATGCACAAGCAAATGAAGCACACTCGGACAATATGATATAAGGGAAAGTCTATTGGGATCATTTCTGGTGGAAATCGCCTTCTCTAACAGAGGGAAGAAAAAGGGGAGGAAGGGAGGAAAAATTTGCATAAAGATAAACTGTCCTTCCCTCCCCATCCTTCACTCATGTTGTCATATGAGATTATTATGCTTAGAGGGCATATACTGGAAGCCATCCAGCAATCATGAGAAGAATCATTACGAACACAGAGAAAAATGGAAGGTACCTAGGACTGCTGAACTTGGTGAAAGAAATTCTTTAGAATTACTTGAACAATTTATCTTTGAGGCTCATTACATTTTTTAACTCACAAATTAACTTGTTAGGGATGAGTAAGTCACAGACCATAATTCTGAATTGATGTTCTCCATTACTTAACAAAATTAGAATCCACATGCATTTATTAAGCATCTATTATGTTCCACACACTTTGCAAGAGAGCTTTTATATGCATTACTTTGTTTTAATTATCAAAATAACTCCATAAGATAGTATAATTATTAACAATTTATAGATAAGATACATGAGGCTCGGAGAAGTTTAAGACCTATGGTGACTTAATGCCAAAGTCACACATTTAATAAGAGATTAAGATTAGGATTCACACTCAGGTTGTATGCCTCTAAACTAGTGCTTATTCTAATATATTACAGCTATCCTACCTCAAAGATCACCTTCACCATCTCTCATATTTACATACCTGGGTATGGTTTTAAAAATGTTTAAAGTGCACACAAAAATCCTTCTAACACTTCTATTTTCAACCCAAGTGGTGGGTAACTTTCATTACTAGGCCTTAGTTTAATTCCATCTGGCTCATGAAAGTATCCCGTTCAAACCTAAGAATTTGAACTCCTGCTATGGGTTGCAATGGCCATCCCATCCAGAACAAATCTTCACATTTTAGGAGCATATAAGGATCTATGGGCAATGGCTTATGAGTTCATAAACCATTAAACAGCAATAGGAAAAATTACTGTTAAAACCCTAACTCCAGAGGCGCCTGGGTAGCTCAGTCAGTTAAGTGTCCGACTTCGGCTCAGGTCATGATCTCATGTTTGTGGGTTCGAGTCCCGCATCAGGCTCTGTGCTGGCAGCTAGCTTAGAGCCTGGAGCTTGTCTTCAGATCCTGTGACTCCTTCTCTCTCTGACCCTCCCTGCTCACGTCCTCTCTCTCTCAAAAAAAAAATAAAAACATTAAAAAAAAAATTTTTTAACCCCTAATTCCTTCAAGTAAGAAGTGGTCTATGACAAAAAGTTTTAGTAAACAGACTCTCTTAAACTAAATTTTCCGGGGCACCTGGGTTGCTCAGTCGGTTAGGCGTCCAGCTTCGGCTCAGGTCATGATCTCACAGTTCATGGGTTTTAGCACTGCATCGGGCACTGTGCTGAGAGCTAGCTCAGAGCCTGGAGCCTGCTTCAGATTCTGTGTCTCCCTCTCTCTCTGACCCTCCCCTGCTTGCGTTGTCTCTCTCTGTCTCTAAAAAGTAAATAAAAAACATTTTTTAAAAATTAAATTTAAAAAAAAACTAAATTTTCCTGTTTTCTCCTCTGCCTAGTTTGTACCTCCTACTCTTAGTCTCCTGTCCAGAACTGACCATATTGTAGAAGTATATATTCAAAATGTAAATTCACTTAGGCAGTTGAAGTTCCATGTTATTCCCTCACTTTAAAATGAGGTAATCGGGGCACCTGGGTGGCTCAGTCGGTTAAGCCTCCGACTTCAGCTCAGGTCAGATCTCACATTCATGGGTTCGAGCCCCACGTCAGGCTCTGTGCTGACAGCTAGCTCAGAGCCTGGAGCCTGCTTCGGATTCTGTGTCTCCCTCTCTCTCTCTGCCCCTCCCCCTCTCATGCTCTGTCTCTCTCTGTATCAAGAATAAATAAAAAACATTAAAAAAAATTTTTTTAAATAAATAAAAAATAAAATGAGGTAATCTTTCTTCTTCCTCTCATTCAAAGAAATGCTTTAATATATATATTTTTAATGTTTATTTATTCTTGAGAGAGAGACAGAGTAAGAGCGGAGGAGAGGCAGACAGAGATGGAGACAAAGAATCTGAAGCAGGCTCCAGGCTCTGAGGTGTCAGCACAGAACCTGATATGGGGCTCAAATTTGTGAGATCATGACCTGAGTCAAAGCAGGCAATCCAAATATTTTTTTAATATTTATTTATTTTTGAGTTGGGGGAGAGGCAGAGAGAGAGGGTGCAAAGGATTCAAAGCAGGCTCAGTATTGACAGCAGAGAGCCTGTTGGGGAGCTCAAACTCATAAACTGTGAAAAAATGAGCTGAGCCGAAGTTGGACACTTAACCAACTAAGCCACTCAGCACCCCTCAAAGAAATGTTAAGTATGGTCCTACTTGATCTTTTTCCTTGTAGCCCTGTGTTATTTTTTTAGTGTTTATTTATTTTTGAGAGACAGACAGACCATGAGCAGGGGAAGGGCAGCAAAGGAGACAGAGATTCCAAAGGAGGCTCCAGGCTCTGAGCTGTCAGCCCAGAGCCTGACTGGGGCTTGAACTTGTGAAGTGCGACACCATGATGTAAGCCAAAGTCAGGTGCTTAACCAACTAAACCACCCAGGTACCCCACCCCTTGCAGTCCTATTTTTAAAAATTCTCCCTCTCATGATTTACATCATTTTTAAGTTCTCATTTGAAAGAACACCAAATTGAGAAGCAATAATGAAATTTGAATGAATGAAAAAAAAAGACCTGGGTCCAGTATCTGACCTGATACTTCCAGTTTTCATGGTATCAAAAAATTCTGATTCCAAGATACATTCTGTTCCACTAAGAAAAAATGTTGCCAAATAAATTGATTCAATGCCCTATCACTTACAAATTTTATTTATACTTATTAAAAGAATGCTTTTAAACTTATTTTGTCAAATTTTTAGGATAATTAGTGCATAATTTCAAAAAGATAAAATAAATTGGTGCATAAATTGGTCTCAGAGTCAAGTTCTTCTGAATCACTTTCTTTTTTAATTTTTTATGTTTATTTATTATTGAGACAGAGAGAAACAGAGCATGAGTAGAGGAGAGGCAGAGAGAGAGGGAGACACAGAATCCGAAGCAGGCTGCAGGCTCCAAGCTGTCAGCACAGAGCCCAATGCAAGACTAGAACCCACGAACCGCAAGATCATGACCTGAGCAAAGTTGGACACTCAACCAACTTAGCCACCCAGGTGCCCCTGAATTACTTTTTTTAATCAGTCAGTGATAGTCTATAGTTTTCCATACAACTTCATCCTCTGTACCATTAAAAGCCTGGGTGATCCAATATTTGTATTCCAACCATTATCTCTGGGATTTTCTTCCAAGTATGCCAATACATATTCTGCAAGTTCCATGCATGACAACTACATCAAAGCCAAAAGCAATTGTAAGATGTATCTGGATTTCAAAAGAACATAATAAAAAAAAAAAAACTGTGCTTCTTAGAATTAATGAAACACAATAACTCCATTGTTACCTTGAATAAGACAACATCCTTCCCAGGCTCTAATTTCCACTAACTATAGTACTACCACTGCAGAAGATCTACCATGCTCAGCATTTCACATATCTCATTTAACTTTTACAGAAAAGCAGAAAGGTAGGCATTAACCTTGTTTTAGTTTTATGAAATACGAGGCTCACAGTACCTTAGTAACTTCTCCAAGATCACCCAATTAATAAGCGGCAGAGCTGGGTTTCAATCTCTGGTCTACCTTCAAAGTCCTTATTCTTTCCACCATTTAAGTATAAATACTGCAAATTCTGTATATATCTACAAGTCAAACAGCTTACATACACACACACACACACACACACACACACACACACACACACACACACATATACACACTTAAAGAACTTAACAACACAAGAAGACAAATAACCCAGTTAAAACTTGGGCAAAGGATTTGAATAGACATTTCTCCAAATAAGATATACAAATGGCCAACAAGCATATGAAACAATGCTCGGTATCACAGGCTGTTAAAGAAATGCAAATAAAAGCCACAATGATATTACTTCATGCCCACTAGGCTGGCTATAATCAAAAGACAGACAATAACAAGCATTAGCAAGGATATGGAAAAACTGAAACTTCTGCAACATTACTGCTAGTGGAAATAAAAAATGGTGTAGCCACTTTGGAAATCAGTTTGAAAGTTCCTCAAAAAGTGAAACACAAAGTTACCATATGACCAAGCAATTCCACTACTAATGAAAACATGAAATCCACACAAAATTTGTACATGAATGTTCAAAAGGAACATTATTCATAATAGCCAAAAATTCCATCAAATGATAAGTGGGTTAATAAAATGTGGTGGTATATCCATACCACAGAGTATTATTCAGCAATAAAAAGGAATGAAGTACTGATGCTATAACATGGACGAACCCTGGAAACATTATGCTTAGCAAAAGCTAGTTACAGAAGACCATACATTGTCTGATTCCATTTTTACAGATTCCATTTCTATAGACAGGGAAGGTAACTGCTTAAGGCTGGAGAAAACTATGCAAAGTGACTACTAAGAAATGCTATAGCATTTCTTTTTGGGGAGCAAAAATGTTCTAAAGTGTTGATGGTTGTATACCCCATGAATATACTTAAAAACTTGAGGTTAATTATATGGTATGTGGTATGTGAATTATGTCTCAATAAAACTGTTTTTAAAACCATCTAGACCAGAAATGCCTGGCTGGCTCAGTTGACGAAGTGTGTGACTATTGATCTCAGGGTTGTGAGTTTGAGCCCCACACTGGGTATAAAGATTACTTAAAAATCTTAGGGGTGCCCAGGTGGCTCAGTCGGTTAAGCATCCAACTGTTGATTTCAGTTCAGGTCACAATGTCACAGTTCATGAGATCAAGCCCCATGTCAGGCTCTGTGTTCACAGCACAGAGCCTGCTTGGGATTTCTTCTCTCCCTCTCTATCTGCCCCTTTCTCTACATGTGCACGCATATGCACACACAGGTTCTCACTCTCAAAATAAATAAACAATAGATAGATAGACAGATTAGATAGATTTTCCATTTTTCAGAGTATCTGTGAGAAACCATAGATTCAACCTTCTCTGAGGTAAAGTTTCAAGTATCTTTGCCTTTGGATTCATGTAAGTAGTTTTAAAATAGTGATTCAAAGCTGACTGCCAGCTTCATGTATGAAAAGTATAAAATAAGAAAACAAATTATTAGTTAAAACGTACTTTTTGATAGGCAAAATGTTTTAAGAAATGGGACCTATGATGATATAACCTTGATTAAAAGCTTAGGAAATACACACAGAGGGAATAGTGCACTAGTCTAGAAAATAGAGAAATAGCTTAGCAATCTTCCTCAATATGACTTGCTTCATCTCATGGTGCCTCAGTTTCCATTTTCATCAACAAATGTGACAGTATCCATCAAACTCTAAAATTCTGTGATTTTTCTATATTATATAATGACCTCCTAAAAAATGTCTGCTAAGAAGGTAGTTCTTTATATTCAGAATCCCTGCAAAGAACTTCCTTTATTAGCAAATCATAAGAATAATACTGAATGTATAATTTTAATAAACAATATACAGGCTGTACAGTACTTAGAACCTTATAAATCGCCTTAGGAAGCAAACAGAAAAAAAATAATAATAAACTAAAAAGAAAGTAAAGTATGCTTGTCTACTGTTGACAGAAAAAGCCAAAAAGGAAACACTTCAGTATAAAACTTCCCCAAAGCAATGTCCTGATTAACAACAAATGAGTTATCTTTCTTTCTCAAATTTTACTCTGAACACACCAGTTTCCAGGTTCCAAATACATCCCTGGAACAAATGATCTGAAGAAGGGGAGGGGAGGAAAGGAAAAATAGTGTATCATAATTGGTTTCCTCCCTTCAAAATTCCAGAAGATGAGATGTGGGGGAAGGGAATGGAAACTAGCCATTACCCAGCATGAAATTCTCCTATTTACAGCTTAATACATGACATATCCTATTACATCCCCTACTTACAGCTTAATAATTATTGTGGTCTTTTTCTTTTTCACCTTTTTTTAAAGTCATAAAAATTTTTCTGTCTACTAATAATTTCTCTATATTAAGAAAAGCTAGGGCACCCAGCTGGGTCAGTCAGAGGAGCGTGTGTGGCTCCTGATCTTGGGCTTGTAAGTTCAAGCCCCATTTTGAGTATAGAGATTACTTAAATAAATAAAATCTTTTAAAAGAGAGAGAGAGAGAGAGAGAGAGAGAGAGAGAGAGAGAGAGAGGAAGAAAGGAAAGAAGGAAGGAAAACAAAGCTATCTGCACTTTTTTAAGTGAATTCACACTAACCTAAATTGAACAGAACACTGATGCGGGAGGGGGGGTATTGGTTAGAAGAACTATTATTTGTGGGGTTTTGGGAAAGAGAATGATGGCAACTTCAAAAAAAGAAAAGCAGGGGTGCCCGGCTAGCTCAGTAGGTAGAGCACGCAACTCTTAATACCCAGATTGTGAGTTCAAGTCCCAGGTTGGGGGTAGAGATAACTTAAAAAAAAAAAAAAAAAAAAAAGGAAAAATGGCAGCAAGGTCTTTTACAATGTAATACATAGTGTATTATAGATCCAAACCCAAGTTTTAATGAATTTTTAAAATGTCATTCAACTTGCTAGGACAGACCCGAAAAGGCACACTACCCCCTTCCTCAAGCAACTAAATGTATTATGAATACCAATAATACACAATTTTCAACTGCCAATTCAATATTAACATTGAGAAAAAAAGAAAAGCAGAAATCTAAATCCATGTTTTAGGAGGTAATACAACTACTCACAACTACATAGAAGTGAAGGGATTTATTCCAATAATTTAACATAGCTCAATTGGAACACTGACTCATTAGAATAAGGAATCTATTAATCCTTGGATCGCCAACTCTGTATTTACATAGTATATCTAAATACAGATCTATGCAACATCAAATAGCACGGTACATTTTAAAGTGCCCACATGAGGGGCCCCAGGGTGGCTTAGTCGATTGAAGGTCTGACTCTAGGTTTCAGCTCAGGTCATGATCTCATGGTTGGTGAGTTCGAGCTCCTGTACTGTTTAGTGCAGAGCCTACTTGGGATCCTCTTTCTCCCCCTCTCTCTCTGCCCCTTCCCTGCTGGCTCAGTTGCTCGCTCAGTCTCAAAATAAAAAAACTTTGAAAAAAATAAATTAAATAAAATGCCCACATGAATCAAAGTGTAACACAATCTCGAGACACCACTCCAGCCCCCTACCAAAAGAACAATAAAAACACCTCACCTAACAACAAGTAAGGTGTATTTAAATATAACCAGTTACATTCATTTAACAATTCTGCCAGCCTAAAACGGTACAAAGATACAAAAATGAATTAAGACTTAGCCTCTGACTTCAAGGAGTTCACATGAGGAGGGAAGCCAGAAGCATGTACAAAATCAAAATTCTTTGAGATCACATAGAACAAACTTGAGAATTTCACGGTAAGCAGAATTTGCCAGATGAAAAAGTGGGAGGAAGAGTATCAACAGGCAAGGAGAATGGCATATATAAAGGCATGAATGTAAAGAGCACAATTAGATAACCAGAAGTCTTGAGTTGCCAGAGCAAGGAGAATAAAAAGGAAGGATGAATAAGCATGAAACGGTACTAATTATGCCAGGAAAGGAAGCTTGTGGCTAGGTGGCAGAGGGCCATATATGCTACAACAAGGTGTGTGATCTTTATCCAAAAGGTCACAGAGAACCCAATATAAAACAAACTGTTTATATATTTTTTAATTTTAGAGAGAGAGAGCATGCACACAGGGGAGAGGGGGCAGAAAGAGAGAGAGAATCTTAACAGACTCCAAGCTCAGAGCAGAGCCTGACACAGGGCTGGATCCCATGACCCTGGGATCATGATCTGAGCCGAAATCAAGTCAGATGCTCAACTGATTGAGCCACCCAGGCATCCCAAACAATGTTTTTAGAAAGCTAACTGGTGACAATGTGAAAAACAAACTTCAAAGGAGAGATGGTGGATGGGGTTAAAGGATATGAAAACACTACTGCAATAATGAGGATATTACTGAAATAACGCAAATGAAACGCGATAGGTCAGCAACAAAAGAAACAACTAAATAATAGCATTAGACTAACCTATATCAATTTAGCACTGATTGCGTGTCCCTATACTTGACCATAAGCTCCTATCCAAGGTATAGGCAATAGGGGAAAAACAGAAAAGAATGTAAACAAGAAATCTTTAGAAGATATAATTAGCACGACTTAATGACCACCACCATCCAGACCCAACAGAGGATCTTCACATATACACTAACTTGGCGTTTCTGAATTGCTTCTGAAAATTTACTCTCTTCATTTAGAGATTGCTACTAAAATACCTTATTTCCCTTAATAGATGTTCAAAAATTTGAATTTTTAACCATATGACGAGCTTCATGTATCTCACACAGGAATTATTTAAGTCTAAAAATTTCACTGGGGCTACATGAAAAACAAAAAGAAATAAATGCAGAATACTTTTCAGTCAGAAAACATTAATCTTATCCAAGTTTAGAAATGACTAAATTTATATGCCTTAGTTAGAAACCCTGGAAATACAGTAGAAATACTCACAAATAGCACCTAAATTAAATATGGAGTAGGAGGGGCACCTGGGCGGGTGGCTCTGCCCGTTGAGCATCCGACTTCAGCTCGGGTCATGATCTCACGGTTTGTGGGTTCAAGCCCCACATCGGGCTCTGTGCTGACAGCTCAGAGCCTGCAGCCTGCTTCAGATTCAGTGTCTCCCTCTCTCTCTGCCCCTCCCTCACTCATGCTCTGTTTCTGTCTCAATAATAAATAAAAGCATAAAAAAACATTTATTTTAAATATGGGGGAGGAAAAAAGCTCTTTAAAACTTTAGGCTCCAAACAATTTAGGTATCCAAACACATATAATTTTATTAAACAATAGTTTGTATTTTTCATGAAACCAACATGTGATTATGCACCACAGGAAAAATAGGTAACTGATAAAGCTTACAGACCCAACTCCAATTTGATAAATGTGTTACTAAAGGGAAATAAGAATTGCAGCCACTCTGTTTCAACATGCAAATTATCTTCCATCATTTTCTTTTTTCATGTTTATTTGAGAGGCAGACAGAGCATGAGTGGGGGGCGGGGCAGAGAGAGAGAGAGAGAGAGAGAATCTGAAGCAGGCTCCAGGCTCTGAGCTATTAGCACAAAGCTGGATATGGGGCTCAAACTCACAAACTGTGAGACCATGACCTAAGCCAAAGTTGGATGCTTAATTGACTGAGCCACCCGGGTACCCCTCATCATTTTTAAAAATAAGTTTGTTGCGCTGTCAATTTGTATTACAAGATTATTAAAATAGTGGTGTTTCTTTCAGTAAAATGAGTCATGCTTCCCTCAATAAAGATACTGATTTTCACAATGCTGGCAAGATGTCTTATCTATTTGAAGTTATTTAATTATGAATATAGGTAATAACATATGATAATCATACTTCCACTAAGTTTAATGTTCAAAGAAAAATTATATTTGTCATGGTCTAACAAACAGCACTAGTGTGCAATCATTTAAGGTTGACTGGCTCACCCTCAAATATTAACCATTAACCAGAGGTGTCAGTTAAAAAAAAATCTGTGTGAAATCACTAAGGTCAGTAAATGTTACAATTCAGTAGGAAAACTAAGAATTTCTACTTCAATGATTATAATTTGACTAATAAACTTTTAAGACCGTTGTTCTCATGATGGTATGTATAGGTTTCCCCCGTTAAAGGAAAGAAAGTTTGCATTTCGTTAGTTCCAGTTATAATTTCTAGCTGAGTCAAAGTTCTAACAGCCTTAAAGCAGGAAATCCAAAAGGAAATTCCATCATCAGTTCCTGGGGCTTCGTAACTCAATGGTTCTTTGAACAAAGATATAAAAGTTCTCGAACTATTTACTATAACCTTACCTCATATCTTCAAGCAAATCACATTCTGCTTGATGTTTGGCTTGAAGTTTTGTCATCTGCTCAACTTGAGTGTTTTTCAGTTCTTGTGTAACTTTCACCTAAAATATACCATACATTTATGAAGGTCTTACTGCAACTTTAACAAAATAATTAATTAAGCAAATACTTAAGACTTGTCAGAATACAGAATTCTTGCTCACTTCTCCCCTAAAGGCCATAAATCCATTATCTATCACCTTATTTTGTTCTACTGAAAATAACTTAATCAGAAAACTAGGCAAATAACCTGAAAGAGGTTAAATGAAAGTAAAATATTGCAAAAACTACACAATAAAGAAGTGCAAAATGAGCTTCCAGTTATTCCATTTCATGCACAAGTACATATATAGGTCTTCTTAAGAGTTTTAAAAGGGACTGTCTTCTATTTCTTCCAAAAAAGACTTAAAAGATTTCAACCACCAGGGGAGGTGAGCTGAGTATAGATGGCAGAAGGAAGTATAGGAATGCCTTATATCTAAGGACCAAAATTTACACAATCATGAAATCATATGCATAAACTGACTACATAAATCATTCCATAATGGCTGCGAGAAAGCACAAGGTCTCTAAGGATGATGCCCTCCACTCGCTGACAGCCCATCAAATCACAATCTCTTTCTCACAAAGAAGAAAGCAAAAGTGACCTTCCAGTATATGCAGTGCTTTTAAGCCACCCCAGCAAGCCGGTCCCCGTGGCGGCTCCACTTCAAACAGAAGAGGAAATGCAAACTGGCCAGTGCCTCTCGCCAGGGTTCCAGGTTACAGCGGGCCTGGAATCCCCCCACACACACCGGAGCCGTGCTAACCCGGAGGAGTGAGGGTACATGTGTAAAAGAAAAAAGAGTCGCTTAACTGGAGAAACCCGGATTAAGAAAGAGAAAGAAGCAGACACGAGCGAGTTAGGCATTCAGCAAATGTTTGCCCACGAGGGGAGGGCAGAACAGCCTTCTCCACCCAATGCCCAGGGTAGACACTAAGTACCATCTGCAGGATTAAAAAGACAAGGACACAGCCTCAGCCCCTGGGAACGCTGGGGAAGAAGACAGTGAAACAGTTCTCGAAAGGCGCTGGGGGGAAGCTGCTGACACGCCGGGGAGCACCCGTCACTCCCACCCCAACCCCAGATCGCGGTGCACACGCCACGCACTGCCCATTTGACGCTCTCCGAGGGCAGCACCACTACCTCCTGCCCTCCTAGCTGGAGGGGCGGGGTAGGATTGGCGGTGGAGGGAGAAAGGCATAATTTCTTGTTTTCCCCTGGGGTTGGGGGCAGTAACTAGTCTAACTTCTGGGCAGCCCCGTGGGAAAAGCAGGCCGAACCTTACGGCTAGGCTAGAAACAAATCCCCTGAAAATTTGCAAATGGACGAGGGTGGCGACAAGCAGCTGGAGGACTCAAACCGGGCACAGACTAAACAATCACACAAGCACCGGCTCTGCAAAGCTGCAGGGGCTCTCCGCCTCCCCTCGGTGCAGCCCCCGAGAATGCACTTTGCAGCGAGCAGCACTGCCATGCGCGCGCACACACAAATGCACACCCGAAACTCTGCAAAAGGTCTGGGGGGGGGGGTCTCCCTGGAGAGGACGAGCCGGGGTCGCCCTTCTGTCGGAAAAACACCTCATCCGCGTGGCCCGCTTCTGGAGCCGCCGGCAACTCGGTGACAAGCCCGAGGCGACGGCGAGCACGGCCCCTTGCGAAAAGGGGGAGGGGACGGAGCGGTCTCCCCAGCCGCGTCCCTTGTACAGACCCCTCCCAAACCCCAAAGCCCCCCACTGCATCCTCACCTTCCTCGGCGGCGGCTGCATGATGCTGAAGGGACATCAATCCTCCCCCGACGGCGGCGTCAGTTAGGACGAGGAGGTGGAGGGCCGTGAGGTGAGGAGGCCCCGCAAGCGAGTATGTGTGTGTAAGGAGAGCCTGAGAACGAGAACTCGCCCGGCAGGGAGCAAGGCCGGCGGGCGGCTGGAGGACCCGGGTTGGAGGGCGAGTGTGAAGAGAGGAGGAGGAGCCCCGAGAAGGCCAGGAGCTCGGACGGCCCGGGGGGGTGTGTGAGGGAAGGAGGCGGAGACCGCGAGGGGGCGGGGGCCCTAGAGCTGGGGCGCAGGGTCTCCTAGCTCGCCGAGCGGCTCTCGAACGGCAGCGTTGTCCGGCTCCCCGCCAGCCGGCGCCGCAGCTCCTAGCAGATGCGGCCGCCCGCCCCCACTCAGGCAGCCCAGCCCTCGCAGGGCCCAACGCCCCCGCCCGTCCCGGGGAGGTGGAAGGCGGCACCCCGCTCTCAGCTTCGGCTCCTCCACTCAGGCCACGGGAATTTCCGGCCCCACCGTGTGGCGCAGCGCCCCGCTCCGGCGACGGAGGGGACAACTCAGTCCAGAGCTGGGTTCGAGGGGCCGGGCCAAGCTGCAGGGAGGGAGCGTGGCGGCGGCGCGGGGCTCCGGATCTCGGCAGGGGGAACTAACGGATCGGTCGGGGAATAGAAGGGGGAGAAACGCTACGGGAGCACGAAATCCCCCCCTCGCTCCGAGAGTGGCACGTTCCAAACGCCTCTTGTCCTCCCTCCCCCACACTGGGAGCCAGACGGGGGCTTCCCGCGCGCTTTCCCGCCAGCCACCCGGGCGCGCGCCTCCACTCGGAGCCGCGCACGTGGGCGGGAGAGGGCTCCGCGCCGACGCACGCGCACAAGCCGACCCCACCTCCTGCGGGCTTTTGGGCCGCAGTGTTTCTGTGTCTGTGTGCGTGCGTGCGTGCGTGCGTGCGTGTGTGTGTGTGTGTGTGTGTGTGTGTGTGTGTGTGTGTAGGAGGATGACACTTTGAAGTTTTTACATTGGGGTGGAGGGTAGCATGCCTGTGGAGAGTAGGAGAGCTCTGTTTTTTTACTTCTCTTCGGTCCTCAAACACCCCTCTCTCTGGTGAGCGAATGGGCTAGCCAAATAGGCAAGCGTGAAGGGGGCTAGCATCGACAAGTCCTTTCTCAGCGGGCGGCAGGTGTCTGACTTTTGCCGGGGAGGGAAAGGGGGATGTCTAGTTGCCTTGCAAAGGAGAAAAGGCTCTCTGGTACGGGGCATTCAAGTCAAGGAGGACGGACTCTGTGCTGGAAGGGAACCGCGAAGTTAAGACCAGGATCCCCAATTCACAAGGAGGCTCTCCGTAGGTCACACAGCGCGACTAGATTCTCTGGGTCACGAAGGGGGTCTATGGGTCATAGACAGGTGCAGATGATAACTATGGGGAAAAGTAGAGGCTGCAGGGGCAACGGAGTCAGGACCTCTGGATCTCAGTCCACGTCTATGTAGCTCAGTGAGCTCCGCCTTCATCTGTCAGTGAGGCTGTCCATCCACACACACCCCCCTCCCCACACATTCCTGCCCTGTCAAAGACCATCTAGGGGTAGGGTTTTCACCCTTCCTTGGGATGCGTAAGAGAATGAAAATACCTCTTCTGGAGCCACGTGGATGTGTGAAGGGTGAACTAGATTGCTCTACGGTTTTATCAGAAGTTGGAGTTCTGGACACCTGTTCTCAAAAGTGTAGTCAGGCAAAAGAGGAAAGTAAGTGAGGCCTGGGGAGACCCAAGTATATTGCCCAAGGCACAATTGGCCAGAAATTGTTTCAAGATGGAACTTGAACCCAGGTTGTTACCTAGACTTCTTGTACAGGAAGGCTATGCATGAGTCAGACTGTATATGACCCAGAAGATCAGGCTTGCTTTTTCTCATTTCCTTGAGGTCATTCAAAAGTCAGCCCTTCGCCAGAGTCCTTAATTACTATCAGGGAAGGCCTGGGGCAATGGAACAGGTGAGTGGAGGCCTAGCTCCCTGACAGCTGTGGGGCAGAAACTAGAGCCCAGGCCAGAGGTAGCCAGGCTGGGCTCCGATCTCAGCTCCAGCACCAATTCCTGTGAGGCTTTGAGCTAGTCAGTTTCATGCCTTCAGCCATTATTTTCTCACTTGTAAAATGGAGATATAATACCAGCCCAACACACTTGTTATGTCAAATAGAATTTCTTCTACCACAGGGTCTGGCACATAGTTGCTGATCAATAATTGCTTACTGATTCATTATTCATTCAAAAAATATTTGCTAGATCCTGCTTTGTGCCAAGCCTTGTGTCAGACCCTGTGCCAGATACAGAGTCTTAAGAGGAAGAAAGAATCAGCGTCAGCCTTCACCAACAAGGCTGAGTTCCAAGCCAGCCATTCCATGAATGTTACTAGGATAGTAGGGGAGGAGTAATAGTGCTTGCCCAGACACAGTGTCATGCACACAAAGGTGCTAAACAAAGATTTGCTAGATCTTAGTCCTGGGTGCAACTAGTCTAGCCCAAAGATTATCCTCCCTTCACCTCTCTTATAGAAGTGAGGACTAGGGATGTAAATTTGCTAGATGTTATGAGATTCAGGATCTACCCTCTACCACTGATAATGCTGGGCCTTCTCTCTCTAGGTCTTGGTCCCCAACCACAGAATAAGGTAAGTGAATGAGTCTGGAACTTAGTAGGCTCTTCACAGATAAAGTACAACCCTGGGGCTTTATTTTATGAGTTTAGGAGGGTATCTTCCACCTGATTTGCCATTATTCTAAAACCAGGAACAGCATTAATTTTCTGTAATAATTTCCTTTGGAGGTGTGATTTAAAAAAAAACTATGGGGCAACATCAGATGGACTTACCTGCTAACTGCTTTTTCAAAAGTGTGGTTTAAAAAAATATGTTTAACATTTACTAAATGCCTTTCCCCAAACCCAAACTTTCATATTTTCTGAGCTAATCTTCACTATAATCCTGTGAAAGAGTGTTATTTTATTCATTTTACAAATGAGTAACTGGAAGCTCAGTGAAGATAAGTATTTGCCCTGAAGTGATGGATTTGGGACCAGATCCAGTTCTCCCAACTTCCTCTTATTCAAGGAATTGAGAGAGTTCACCCAGGAAAAATGCAGACTCAGGAGGATACAACGTATATTCTGAACTTCACAGGGATGGGAAAGGGATTTCTGTGATTTATATAAGCCTGACTTAAAATGTACCCCCTTTGAACCATGCTGGGAACTTCCAGAGCCTTGCTCCTGAAGTGTGGGCAAGCACTGTGTTACCAGATGTGAGATCCCTTGATACTCTTTGGGGGAAATGCCACAGAGCTGTCCTGTGACCACAGAGCAGCATGCATTATGGCCCCAGAGACCAAAATGGGACAGGTCTCAGCTGTCTCTAGGAAGAAGGTTTACCAGCTCAACCTGCCCTTAGAAGGGATGAGCTCCCCCATCCATGGGGCAGTGCAAGTAGGTGCTGACTGGCTTGGATCAAGGAGGCCACAGATGGGATTCTTACCCTGGGAAGGAATTAATAACAGCTACCATTTATTTTGCCTTTTTTATGTTTCAGGGATTAACTGTAAGCATATTATCTACATTGTTTCTAACCTTCATAACTTCTCATGATACATATGACTCCACAGATTTCACAGACTGAAGATCAGAAGTGAAATGACCAGTCCAAGGTCACACAGTTAGGACAGGAGAACCAGGCCTGGCCCCTGGCTCCTTCTGGTTCTGAAGCTACCCTCTTCCTCCAGCATGCTGCTGCTGTACAAACTCCCAGAAGGAATGTGATTCTAAATTTAAGTGAGAGCCAGGATTAAAAGCTGACTAGAGCAGGCATATGAGTGAGCATTGGAAGATAAGTTATTCCAATATTCCACAGGACTCCCAGGAGAAACTCTAGGGATACAGAGCGTGCAGCAGCCCTTGAGCATGATTAGAATGTGAACAGCAAGCACCCCACCACAGTTCAAAGAGACCACCCAGGACAGATTGGCACTCCATCCAAGGTTCTAGAGATGGTAGCCACCATCCCAAATTTCCAGACCGTACCAATGCACTTCCCACCCTCCCTGCAGCTAGGGTTCACAGCCCTCACTCCCTTTCCTGCTCTCTCATTATCCCTCACTCACATTGGTTCAGGATGCTTGGGAATACCTATTAGCTCATCCAAATGCTAGCTATTCTCTGTTTGAGCCCCACTGAAGCTAGCTGGCGATGCTGCTGCAAATCATGCAGTCTGTGGACCCTTTCCCCATTCACCTTCCTTTTACCCTAATCACTCATCCCCTGTACTTCCACTCCCCCACTTCCACCCCCACGCCCCACACACATCTCAACTTTTGCCCCTGCCTGAACTAATCCCCTCAACACAGCCTCTGGGAAACCTGATATGGGAGTGTGCCCATTTCCTCCATTACCTCTCAAGACAGAATCATAGCCTGCTGAAATTAGGCCTCATGAACAGTGGCCAGCAGAAGAGGGCAGGGGCTCTTCCTAAGAGAGTCAGTTGTGGTAGAACTAGACCTTGAATTCAATCCAGCATCACATAACCAGTCCCTTATTCTGGGCTGTCATAAGCAGGTCTCTGGGATGAGACCCAGGCCCTGCGCTCCAGGAGCAACCAATTTCAACACATGGACGGAAGATCACAACAGTGAGTCCGGAACTCACATGGCCCAGATTCCGCCAGGTGGTGACAGGGGTCTAAGACCAGAGGTGAGTCCCTGAGAGGCAGGCACTGGGACAGGGAATTATCTGGTCAGCTGGTGCCAGGGAGTGTTACAACTTGGGCGGGGGAGAGAGGACAGTCAGTCCCAGGACTATAGCAGGAGCAGACAGTCACATGGTTTTGATATCAGGCAGCAGGAAACCAAGGTTCTAGTCCTGTCTTTGCCAGGCACTTGGTGAATGTGACATTTTACACATCACAAATTCTGTCCTTCCTCCTAAAGAGGTGGTACAGGTTAAGTGAAATAACAGGTATGTGATCTGTAAAGAACTGAGGAGCTAAGTAAGCTAGTGACTGTCTTGGGATACATCAGGGAAGGTTGAATGACTGCTTGTGGAGGATACCGACAAAGGCCTTCCTGCTGGGAGCTACACTGTGATTACAACTCTGGGAAACTTAGACCGATGGGTAAAAGTCAGGTTTGTGCAGAGGACTGACATCAAAGGAATTTGGGGTCAGGCAAACCTGGGCTAGATGTTTGGTTCCTCTTCTGCCTCGCTTTGGGTTCTTGACCAAGTTCTGAAATCTCTCTTCAAACCACTGCCCTCATCCTTATAAGAGGAGTAATGACTTTTTGCAGGTTTGTGGCAGGAATTAAAAATGGAAATGTTTACATAAAATGCCTGCAACTGTGCTGGGCCACAAATGTGAGTTTCCTTTGTATGTGTATGTGTTTTCCTTCAGTTTCCCTTCATTTCATTCTGGTTTTGTTTATAGATTAAAAAAACAAAACACAAAAAGAGGAATTCCCATAGGAGGGGGGTTGAGCCCAACTACAGTCCCAGTTCTGTCCTTGACTCACCGTGTAGACCTGGGAAGTCCCCGGCCGTCCCGCAACCTTCTTCATTTCCTCATCTGTAACACAAGGGCTTCACCAGGGAGTTTCTTCAAAACCCAGCCTGACAGCTTGAGATGCTACTCCTTTGTGAGTCCCTTCCATGGAGAGGACCTCCCAGGCTGAGCTGGGGGTTGAGGGTCAGAAGTGACCAGGGGAAAGAGATGGAGTTACAGGGGATGGACAGCAGGATGGAGAGGTGGCAGGTCTACAACCACTGTGTGCTTGCCTGTGAAAGGAGTCCCTACTCAGCTTAGGAAGCCTGCCACCTATTTTCCCACAGCCTGCCCAGTTAATGCCAAAACAAAACACACTTGTCTGCTCCCTGCTGGAGGGCAGAGGGCCAAAATGAGTGTCCTGGAGGGCTGGCAGATGCCCTGGCATCCTGCCTCTCCTCCCTGGGCACCCGCCCTTCCCCTGTCTGCAGCACATCCACACACCCATGGCCTGCGGCCTGGGTGAGCTGAACACCACCCTTTGCCAAAGCTGGCCCAGGCTGTGGAGAGGAGCTTCCTCAGGAGCTGCACTCCCCCTCGCAGTTTCAGGGCTCCTCAATGGACACTCCAACACCTAAAGCCGCTTGTCTTTCCAGCCCAGCCTTGGCCCTGAGATGTGATCTAATTTTTGCTGTGCTGCTGTGGGCAGGGCGCGTGGCATCAGAATGCTGGGAGCTGCTGTCAGGCGCTACAGAAGGGAATTCCCTGGCTCAGGAAAGCTCTTCCAGTGGAAGGGAGCAGGTGGTGAGTCTCCCCGAAGAGACAGACACTGCCAACACTGTAGGCAGAGCCAATCCTGGGATAAGAAGCATCAAATCCACCACCCCCGCCTTCTCTCTGATGCTTGTCTATGCTGGGCACAGTCATAATAATAGCTTATACTTTATAATAGTTACTATGTGTCAGCATTCACACAAATAATTTAATTCTCACAACAACTTTGAAGTAGGTACTGTTATCAGCCCTGTTTTACCCTAAGGTCATTCAGCCAATAAGAGGCAATCTGAGATTTCTACCCAATTTATCAGGTCCTGAGGCTGTGCTGTTAACAGCTATGCAAATCTGTCCCCAGAAGGTGGTATCCCCTATAAAACCCAAGTCCAAACTTGGAATGTGGCAAGATGTTTGCACTGGTATCCTAGAACCTAAGCATTTACCCAGACTTGCCTGAAGCTGAGAATCACCAAGGAGTTCTTGTTTAAAACATAGGGCCCTCCTGAGGATTCAGTAAATTTGATGTGGGAAGAGGCAGTGCCTGACATGTAGAAACTGCCACACACACAAAAAAAATATTTGTTGAATGAATGCGCTGCCTTCTCTGAGTCTCCGTTCATCTCTAAAATGGGGTTTCAGTTCCCCACTTGCCCCATCTCTAAGTGTGGCTGTGTGTTGAGCCCATGTATCTGTACCAACTTCACTTGGGTGTGAGGAGTTGTTTACAAGCACACCCACTAGCTCCTAATAATAGCTGTAATAACAATAGCTAACATTTCTTAAATGCTTATGGAGTACCAGGCACAGTTCCAAGGGCTTTGACTCTGTTAACCCACTGATTCTCACAACACCCAATTATTTTAACTTTAAGGATAGAGAAACTGAGGCTCAGAGAGGTTAAGCAGCTTGCCCACTATCACACAATTAGTAAGAAGCAGGATTTGAACCTAAATGGTCCTACTCCAGTATCCAGAGGTTAACTATTCTCTCATAGTTTCTGGACACACCCAGCCCTTCCTCTTGGGAACTGAGCTGCCACAATTGAGCCAGTGGGTACTGTACTTATAGTATTCAGGAGAGAATGGAAAATTAAACTAACAGAAACAAGATTTAGAACCCCCTCACTATTGTTTGAGCCTGAATAAGAAATTCCAAAGCACAGGGGCACTTGGATGGTTCAGTTGGTTAAGAGTCCGACTTTGGCTCAGGTCATGACCTCATGGTTTGTGAGTTTGAGCCCCCTGTCAGGCTCTGTGCTGACCGCTCAGAGCCTGGAGCCTGCTTCGGATTCTGTGTCTCCCTCACCCTCTGCCCGTCCCCAGCTTGAGCTTTCTCTCTTTCTCTCTGTCTCTCTCTCAAAAATAAATAAACATTTAAAAGTTTTAAGAAATTCCAAAGCACAGAATCAACGTGCTATAGTAGTTCCATGGGGGAAGGCTGCCTCTGTCTACAACACAGGACCTCAGAAGACTGCCCTGGAAGTGGGCCTTAATGCATGGAGGTAGACAGACCCAGGAGAGCAAACACCACGGGCTGGATGGGCTGAGCCATGTTTGGGAACAGTCTGAGTATCCCAAGAAATGAGCCTACAGAGGTGGGCTGCAGTCTGGGGTGTCCCATTTGGATATTTGCTCTAAATTTTTAAAAGCAATCTTCCTTTATGATGTTTATCCCACTCTGTAATAGGCGTGTGTACTGCCCATCTCACCCCTCCTGTCAATGCTTCCATCTCCACAGATCCCTGGAGGAGATCTTGTTTGTCACTATATCCCCAGCACCTGGGACAAGGCATGCTGGATGGATGGATTTGAAGACCTGAAGCCCCAAAGGTTTACCAGCCATGGAACAATTAAGTGTGGGCAGCCAGGTCACAGAATAGAAGGCCCAGGACAGCATCTTAAGGAAGGATGTACCCAAGCACCTGCACAGGCCTGTCTTCTGTTCATATTCAGCCCTCTCCTCATGCACTGCACTGAGCCTGTGACCTCACTGCTCCTTCTCCCAGATGGTTTGTGAGTGTATTGACCATAAAGGAGAGGAAGGGCAGGTCCGAAAGACAAGTCATCTAAGACTGGGTCACACTATCTCCATCATCTTTCTTCCCTGCCCATTTGGTACTCAGCTAGGGGCCTTTGATAAAAGCTCAGTCAAGTTTTAAGTCAGGCTGACCAGTTTGAATTTTGGCCCTGCTACTTTCTGGCTATGTGGCCTTAATTGCATCATCTAGTTACTGCATACTGTCCATCCAACATTACCTCACATTGGTCCTCTGACCCTGGGCCCAGCTCTCATTCTCTCTGGGCTTCCATCACTGTGTAAGTTGGGATGGTTACCCTTGAGACCCCCATGGCTCTATCATTTTTTAGTTCTATAACAATCAAGACTAGACAGTGCTTTCTAAATGATACAAAATTGAATGTCAAGATGAAGCTTGGTCTTTTCTCTCTGGGGCAACAAGAAAAAACTTCTCCAACACAGCACTGATCACAGAGAAATAACTGGCCATAGGCATCATCCGGATATTGCATCTGGGTGACAATTTTTCACACCTCTCTGGGGACAGTTAATCTCTATTTGTGCCACCACCACTTCCCACCCCCACCCAGGCCCTTGGCCCTACACTGTGTCCAGAGAGGCTGGGACCTTTGGGCTTCATCACCAGACCCCCCAGCCAACTGAGTTCCACCTGGATTTGGGCAATACAATAAGAACACAGGAGGGGCACCTGGGTGAATCAGTCAGTTAAGTGTCCGGCTTCGGCTCAGATCATGATCTCACCGTTTGTGGGTTTGAGCCCCACGTCGGGCTCTGTGCTGACAGCTCAGTGCCTGAAGCCCGCTTCAGATCCTGTGTCTCCCTCTCTCTCTGACCCTCCCCTGCTCACACTGTCTCTCAAAAATAAATAAACATAAAACATTTAAAATTTTTAAAAATTAAAAAAAAAACACAACAAGAACACAGGACACCAGAGGATGAGAGAAGAGGAAGGTTGGGCTACTTCTCTCTCAGCTTTCCCTGCTTTGGTGCCTTCTCCACTCCCTCCTTGATCCCATTCCTGCCAGGCAGCCCTACTTCTCACTGGGCTCCAGTAACATGATTCCCGCCCCTCCTTCAGCCCTCATCTCTGAGTGGGTGCCTCGCCATCCTTCTGTTTGTTCCCTTTACCTGCCCACACCCACAGCAGTCCTTCAGTAAATCTCTTAACTCTGACCTTACAGGTGAATTGCTTCCTGCCGGCCTCCTGACTAACCTAGGACCCTCCCCCTCGATCTGCCTATTTGACTCATAATTCAACACGTTCCCCAGAACCAAGAACCAGCCAGCCTAGCCCATGTACAGTCCTCCCACGTGCCTGCTCTAGGAGAAGGTATGTGCAGCTTGGCTCCTTTGGGGCCCCCAGAGTCTGATTCTGACTTACTGTCACTCCTAAAGAACTCCTGCTGGCAAAGCCTGATGAGAAAGGGGCACCCCCACCAAGGTAACATTGACTGGCATGGTGAACCAAGACCACAGAATGAAACATGCTTCAAGTCAGAGCGTGGTCACATCCCCACTTAGTGGATGGCAGCACTATGGGATACCAGGAACCTGCACTGCTCAGGGCAGGCTTCCTGGAGGTCTGGGCAGAGCCTGATCAGGAACCATAGGGTGTTGGAAAGGCAGAGAGAAGGAGGAAGAATGTAGCTCAGGAGAGAGTTGAGCAAAAGCTTGGCAGGAGGAAGTGGGATTCCTGAGGACAGAAGTAAGGGCCAGGGACTTGGTGGGGCACACCGCATTCAGTGGCAGACTGCCCCCCTTTGTGTCCCTCCAGACATAGCCCTTTACCCTGTGCTAGCCTGGATCAGGGCTCCCATGTTCCCTCACAAGCTATCCCACCTTCCTCTGGGTTGGGCTGCTGTCACCCCAATCCTTTCACTTCCTTTGCTAACCGCACCTGACCAGACCACAGCCATAGCAGGGCCTAGGTTTCAGTTCTCATTTCCTCCACACCTCTGTAGTCTCCTGAAAAGTTTCAATTTCTCAACAGGGGTTGGACCTGACACTGATTGAGATGTCTCCTTATCATCATTCCTGCCTCTCCCCCAACCTGGCTCCACTGCCCTCCTAGCATCAAGAGCAAGCTTTCTACTATGCTGTTTTTACCATACACGCTTCTGCTCAAGACCCTTCTATGGGTCCCCCTGCCCTACAAAAAAGCTCCACATTCTAACATGACATTCTAGGCTCTTCATCTCATGACTCCTGCTAGCCTTTCTGACCTCATCAGTTTCACTAAGTCAGACACTTTTTGTTCCAAACGCAACATGTGTATGCATTTTTCTAGAATTCATCAATTTCTTTTAGCAACTTCACACACTTCTAAATGTGCTCTTCCCTCTGCTTTCAGCCGTCCCCCCTTTCCTCTGCCTGATAAACTCAAATTTACTCTTTAAACCCCAGCTCAAAAACCCACTTCCTCCTGCCATCAGGTCAAACTTAATGCTCCTACACAGACTTATTCAGTTATTGATGACAGCACTATGCTCCAGCTGACTAGTCTTCTATCTAGTTATGTCTTTCTGAACTCCTTTTCCTTTCATGTCTGGCCCAGCTGTACTGCTTTTTTGCTATACTTTGGGCAAGTCATTTAACCTTCTCTGGAGCTCTCCCTGGGCCTCCAGGCTGGGTTAGGAGCTCTCTGTTGAGAGTTTTTCGGTGCCTATATGTATGTTGATAATCATGATTTATCCCATGATTCTGTAACTATCCTCTACCAGATTATGAGTCCCTTGCTGTCAAGGTCACCAATTAGATACCTTGTAACCAAATTGTCTCTGTATTCCCAATGCCCACCATTCCAGAAATCCTTATGGCACAGGCAATTCCATTTTTGTCAATAGGGAGATGGGGCCCAAAGAGGCACAGAGATTTGCCCAAGGACATGAACCAGCTTCAGGCTTTTCCTCTGCCTTCCCCCAAGTCCTTGGGCCAGCCTACTCTCTGGACCAGAGAGCAAGCCTGCACCAGGCCTCACCTGTTGCTGTCCCATGGGCTTTCAAGGTAGAAGATGCCAGATGCTCAGTTTTACTTCCCTCCTGGCTGCAGAGTCCTGAGAGCAACTGTCAGAACTCAGGCACTTCCGCTATACTCAGAGGTAGGCTTCCTTTTCACTTCTTCCGTGGGCAGCAAGCAAACCAAGAGCCAGAGCCTCTGTGCCAGCTCCTGGGGAGTTCTGTTTCTCTTTAGGGGCCTAGCTCAGCTTTGTGGTGGGCTCCCCTTAAGGACAGGCTCTAGCCTTGGTGTTTGTGGTAGAAAAGCCTCATTATCCAAAACCCCAGAAGATTGGAGCCTGGACCTTGATGAAATGCCATATGACCCGTATGGTTGGGGAAGACTCACGTGAGGACATTTCTGCAGAATCATAAAGTCTCAGAATCCTTGATGGAAATTGTTCATTTTGCAGATAGGGAGACTGAGGTCCAAAAAGGAGTTTTCCTAGAGCAGAAATCCAGTGGTATACCCGGGAGCATTTATTTGTAGGGAGACTTGAATTTGAAGTAAATGGTCCCAATTTGTCTTGCTCTTAAGTGCATTTGTCAATGTAATGCTGCTTTGGTTTTCTATCTCCCTTCTGCTGGCCCATAAGGTACTTCTCTCCCAGGACCTGCTTGCCAGACCAACTTCTCTCCCCAACGTGGCTGACAGCTAACTTGTGAACTGTCTACAACAAGGTCACCAAAGGCACAATACTAATGTGTAAAATATGAGTAAATGGGCTCAGATCAGGTGCCTGAGGAACATCTTTGGGACATCCAAGAGCCTTTTATGCTTAAAGTTTGGTTTCTTTTCTTTGTTGTTGTTGTTTTTATTATTATTTAAATGTTTATTTTTGAGAGAGAGAGAGAGAGTATGTGAGCAGGGGAGGGGTAGAAATAGGGAGGGAGAAGATCTGAAGTGGCCTCTGTGCTGACAGCAGAAAGTCCAATACGGGGCTTGAACTCACAAACCATGAGGTCATAACCTGAGCCAAAGTTGGACATTTAGGGGCGCCTGGGTGGCTCAGTTGGTTAAGCATCCAGCTTCGGCTCAGGTCATGATCTCACAGTTCGTGGGTTCAAGCCCCACATTGGGCTCTGTGCTGACAGCTCAGAGCCTGGAGCCTGCTTTGGATTCTGTATCTCCCTCTCTCTCTCTGACCCTCCCCTGCTCATGCTCTCTCTCTCTCTCTCTCTCTCTCTCTCTCTCTCAAAAATAAATAAAAACATTAAAAAATAATAAATAAATAAAAGTTGGACATTTAACTGACTGAGTCACCCAGGTGTTCCCCCCCCCCTTTTTTTTATTTAGAGAAAGAGAGAGAGAATGCACAAGCAGGGGAGAGTAGCAGAGAGAATCTTAAGCAGGCTTCTTGCTGAGCACAGAGCCCAACTCAGGGCTCGATCCCATGACCCTGGGATCATGACCTGAGCCAAAATTAAGAGTCAGATGCTCAACCTACTGAGCCACCCAGTTACCCCTTAAAGTTTGGTTTTTGCATCCTTTCCTCAACAGAGAGAATACAGGACTTGGAAATATATTTTCACTGTTCTTTATCAGTCTTTTTCCCCGTCTCACATTTAACCTACATGTGCTTGGAGGGTACTTTTGGAAGGAAGACAATAGCTTTACCTCTACTTCTCTCATGTTGGTAACTTATATTATCCCAAAGTCAAGGAGGGGCGTCAAATATCAGACAGTTCAACCGGAGTCAAATTCAGAAATCATTTCCTCTATCTCTTCTTTTTCTCCACAACTTTTATTGGGCTCATACCAGATCAGTGCTTGGTGAATGAAGATCCAATAGGGCCTTGTCTTCAGGGGACTTACCATCTGAGGCTGGAGACAGACATGTAAAGAAATCCTACATTGGAGTCTGTCATGTGCCCAGGTGAGAGTGACCAGGTTTCTCGGGGAAGGAGATGCTTTCCCAGGATCTTGAAAGATGAATTCACCAGAGAAGGGAGGGAAAGGCTTCAAGGAACTCTCTATAATTCTACCACCAGAGCTTGCCATCAAGCAGACCCCTCCCAGAATAGACTCCCTGGCTTCTGCACAACCCTTTGCCTTTCCACTAGGCTCTATTTACTCACCTTGTTGGTCAACAAATTTATCATGCACTTCATCTGTGATGATGCTATACTGGGCCCCAGAACTCCTGGCCTCAAGGAGCCCCCAGCAGAGACAATGACTACACAGTGTGGACAGGGTGTGTGTTGGGGGGAGGACAGAACTGGAGAGGCAGCAAAGTCACCTGAGCTATTCTGGGAGGTCAAGGAAGACTATCTGCAGAAAGAGACTTATGACCTGAAATCTTAGATGTGGAATCTTCTTTGATCCTCTGGACATTCCTCTAAGGTAAGTCTTTTTTCTCCATTGTAGAGGTGATAAAAATGTCAGTACCTTACCCAAGATCATATGGTACTAAGTGGGGTGGGGTGTGTCCTGTCCACCCTTGGGCACCCAGCAGTGGAGTCAGAGGAGGACACCACTGGAAAGCTGGGCCTAGGGAAATGGAGGGAGGTGGGATGTTCAGAGGCATGGAAGGAGGGATAGAAGC
Source organism: Suricata suricatta (assembly GCF_006229205.1). NCBI lineage: Eukaryota > Metazoa > Chordata > Mammalia > Carnivora > Herpestidae > Suricata > Suricata suricatta. Next base: position 54,781,530 of record NC_043710.1, read on the forward strand.
TGAAAGCCTGGAGCCGGGTGAAACCAGCAGGACAGTGGAGCAGAGGAGGGGATAGGAATTCCCAACAGGACATCAGTTCACAGCTTCAGAACAGCAGAGCTGACTCAGTCCCTGAACCCCATCTCATTCAGCCCCCATGAAACTGAGAATCATCCAGAGCAAATGATGAGGACATACAGTAACACCGTGGCTGGCCCTGGACTGGAGCCCCATCTCTGTCCCACAGCCCAAGGCTCCATGCACAGCCCTGGCTGCAACGACATCATTTAATCTAATCTATGTAAGCACACACTTACTTATGTGTGCTCTGGATTAGACACTCTTCCAGGCACCACGGGGACCACAGGGATCCTCCCCACCTCTGGTGTCAAGGGCTTATAGGAGCTTAGCTAGAATGGGGAAGTCAGATCCAATTTACAGATTCTATGCAGCATATGAGAAGTAGGGTGACAGCAGACATAAAGAGAGTGCTGGGGAGTGGGGCAGGGAGGACATTAGTGCCCGAGTGTCCTGGGCAAGTCCTTGGACCTCAGTTCTCTCATCTGTTCTAAGAAGGGACTATAATCAACAATGTCTGAGGTCTTTCAGTTCAGACAGTCAGGCCTCTACCCATGCCTGCTTTGCAGGGGTTGGGAGGTGGGCTGGGTGGTGGGAGCAGAGGAAGTGGCTTGAGCTGCTTGACCCAATACCAGCAGAGAAATCACAGACTCAGCTCTCAGACATCTGGGAGGCGTTGGGCAGTTGGAGTATTTTTAGAAGGCCAGAGGCAGACATGCCCGGAATCCTGGGCGTTGCTGTGCCAGAGAAGCTGGGAGGCCAGAGAGGGTGAGTCAAGAAAGGTGGTCCCAGTGCTGGTTCTTACTTCAGGGTCAGCTGGCCTTCCCTATCCCTGGAAGCCAGTGCTCAGGCCTATTATGTTCAAGTTCTGGTGTCCCTGATGTGCCATTGATCACTGATGGGCTTCCTTCCAGATAGTCGGGTGCAAAGCTGGCCTGGGGGGGCGGGGATGGATGTTTGTCTGCAGCCCTTGGTCTCCTTTAATTCCTTCAGCTAACTCTCTGAATGCTTTCTGTGGTCCAGGTGAGCTGCTGGGCCCTAAGGATATAGAAAGGAAGGAAGCAACTGGAAGGCTCAGTGCTCAGATTCCTTAAAGGGATAGGGGCGGGAGGGACAGGGACACAGACAATAATAACACTATCAACAAAAATGTAAGCTGCCAAGAGCAAGCTCTGGATTATAACTACAGGGTGATGATCAGTCTTTTCTAGAGCCATACCTTTTCCTTTTGCATTATTTCTGAAAAATTATGTCTCAGAATTGGAGCAAAGGATAAGATGATCTTTTCAGCTCTGGACCTATTACAATGGCAGCTCTAAACAAATGGATGCTCCTGCCCCCTTCCCCTCAACCCATTCCCACCAATCCCTCCTGGCCAGTCCACTCCTTGGTATTACAGATGAAGAAGTAAGGCCCAGAAAAGGGCATATCCAGCTCAGGATCCCTTAGGAAGGACTCTGACCTCTGTCTAGAACCTGCAGATTTACACATGGTCAAAACCATGGGAAAGACACACCCAAGCTCCGTCACAGGGCAAGGGTTGCGGTGTGGGGTGAGCCAAGGGCAGGATTCTAGCCCTACACTGTGCCCCATCACAAAGGACTCTGCAGCTTAGACCTGGTCTGTTCCCACCCCCTCCCCAGGACCATCAGTCCTTCCAGCCCAGCATTTCTCAAACCAGGCTCTTCAGTTTCTTCCTTTTTTTTTTTTTTTTCCTAGGCTCCTCAGTTTCTTGAGGCTTCTAGACTTAGTCATGAATGTCTACAAATTTCCTACCTGAATATTTATTTATTTATTTATTTGAGAGAGAGACACAGAGAGAGAGAATCTTAAGCAGACTCCATACTCAGAGTAGAGCCCAACGCGGAGCTTGATTCCATGACCTTGGGATAATGACCCGAACTGAAATCAAGAGTCAGACTCTCAACCAACTGAGCCACCCAGGTGCCCCACTTCCTGAATTTTTAAATGCAGTGCCTTCACTTTAATGATAAGCTAAACAAGTTAATAGGAGAATATTCTGGTTTAGTTAGAATGCAGGGCATCAAATGAAAGAAGCTGCTCTGAGTGTCAGTGCCTGTGTCCAGGTTTATCAGCAAACTAGTGCCAACGACTCTCCTAAAGTGACCACATTTGATTTCAGTGAAGTATCTCAAGCTGACTTACCAAGTCCAAAACTCAAGGCTCTACTAAAATGCTTATGTCTTTCCTGCAAGATCCTGGACAGAGAAAGACTTCAGTTGTCAGGCAGCCTCATTCTAATTTTGTCTCTGTTCCCACCTCACTGAATAGATTTGAATAACTCCTTAGCTGAGTCTAGGTGTGGGTCTAGGTTTCTTCATTTGTAAAATGGTTAGTTTGGGTTAGACAATCCCCAGGGCCCCATCTGGCTCTCATGTGACAAGATTCCAAATTGTGATGAGCTACTTTCTTATCTCCACCCATTCCCCCAGCTCCTACTCCCCTCCCCGCCCCCACCCCAGCATCCCACACCTAGCCCAGGGCAGCACTGGGGTGTTGGGTGGGAGATAGGCAGAGAGGTGGAGCATTCAGGAAGCCTGGTATCAGGCAAAGATAAAGGACACAGCCCAAGGGGGTTTGGAGGTCATCAGGAAGAAAGCTACTAGGCCAGAGAGCTCTTACCTATTAGCTAAGACACAATCCAGAAAGTCTAGAGGCTCCTCCTTCCAGGGGCGGGGGATTCCACATCCTGGGCTCCTATAAGGTCTGGAGCGTAACCCTCACTTGTGTGGGGTTCTCCTCTGAGGCTTCCCAACAGGCTATACCCCATCCCACCCTATTCATCTCTCCATCAAGGGACCTGAGCCACTCTCTCCTCTACCGACCCCCTTCCCCCCACATACACTGGGGCCTCAGGGCACAGGATCCCCTGCGCAGTGCTAGAGCTACCTTCTCTGACTCCCCCACCTTCCTCCATCTCCTACCCCTTGGACCTACCCATTTCCCATATATTGCCTAGATTTCAAATTGGGAGCCCTCTCTGTCAGGAAGCCCTCCTCAATCAATCCTCCATTCCAGGCAGGGTCAGGGCCTTCAACCCCCACCCCATAGTCTGTATATTCACCTCTGTCTCTGCTGCTGATCCATTGTAAATGTTTTCTGCCCATCTCTCCCTCTAGACTCCCTGCTGCCTGTGTTAATTCAGACATTGTGGAGATGATGTTTTCTTTTTTTTTTTT
>NC_043710.1:54784886-54789885 GCF_006229205.1 Suricata suricatta
CCTCACTCTCAGTAACTTGATCCCCATCCTCTGAAGAGGCTTCAGAGCCCAGAGATCATAGGTCATCACTGGCCAGTCCTAAGGGGCTCTGTTCTTAGCACTCCAGCCCAACAGAAAGAGCACTGGGCAGTGAGTCAGAAAAGTATATGACTTTGGGCAGGTCACGTCTTCTCTGTGAGCCTCAGGTTCCCTATCGGTACATTGAAAAAGTGGACTCTGTAACCCTTAGAAGGCCTCTAGTCAAGATGGCGTATAGGCAGGATGAAGTAGAAGAAATTGACCTTGCGTGCGGAGTGCTGGCCTGATGCTCCATATATCTCAAGGAGGGCCTTTGAATTGAAGTGAGGCTACCAAATTGTTGCTCCAGGCAAAGAAGAGTACCTTGGATATGTTTTATTTTGTGGTAAGATATGTAACAAAAAATTTACCATTTTAGCCATGTTCACATGGCATTAAGTTCATTTATGACTATGCAACCATCACTACTGTATAATTCCAGAACTTTTCCATTATCCCAAACAATAACCCATCAAACAATAACAATAACTTCCCATTCCTCCTCCAGTGCCTGGTACCCTGTTGTTCTATTTGCTGCCTATTCTAGTACCTCATATAGGTGGAATCCTCCTATATTTGCCCTTTTTTTGGTCTGGCTTATTTCACTTAGTGTAATGTTTTCAAGGTTCATCCATGTTGAAGCACATGTGAGAACCCCCTTCCTTTTGAAGGCTGAATCATATTCCACTGTGTGGCTAGACCGAATTTTGTTTATCCTTTTATCTTGAGTTCATCTTTCGCCTCTTGTGAACATTGCTGCTATGAACATGGGTATACAAATATCAGTTTGAGTCTCCACTTTCCATTCTCTTTTTTTTAATGTTTATTTCTGAGAGACAGACTGAGACAGAGTGTGAGTGGGGGAGGAGCAGAGAGAGGGAGACACAGAATCCAAAGCAGGCTCCAGGTTCTGAGTTGTCAGCATAAAGCCTGACACAGGGCTCGAACTCATGAACCACGAGATCATGACCTGAACTAAAGTCAGATGCTTAACCGACTCAGCCACCCAGGCGCCCCTCAGCTTTCAGTCTTTTGGGTATATACCTAGAAGCAAAATTGCTGGATCACGTGATAATTCTAAGTTTAACTCTGAGGAATCACCAAACTGTTTTTCTCAGTGGCTGCACCATTTTACATACCTGCCAGCAATGCGCAAATGTTCCAATTTCTCCTGGGAACACAGGCCAGAGATACTTGTTATTTTCCTTTTTATTATTTTATAATAATAGCCATCCTAATGAGTATGGTGGTATCTCACTGTGGTTGACCTGGATTTTTTTTTTTTAATTTTAGCAATTTTAGCTTCCAGAGTCCTTTTGTCAAAGAAAAAGTTACCCAAAGGCTATGTGAAGTCGGGGGGGGGGGGGGGGGGGGGGGGGGGGGGGGGGGGGGGGGGGCGGGCGGTGGTTAACTGGGGGCGAGAGGGGCTGGTGACGTACACGCTGAGGTACATGCATGTGGAGGGTGCTCACATGTGACACTACTTTCTCTTGCTCCTTCCTTCCCTGCCCTGCCCCACCCAGAGGTCCTTAAGGTCTTTATGAGGAACCCGGTGGCACAGTGTAAAATGTCCCTGACTCATGGTCACTGAGGTCACTTCCCTTCTGGGGTATGGACGGAGGAAGCCAAGTGTAACAGTGGCAGGAAGCCTCTCATTTTTTGTCCTTGGGGCAGGACTTTGCTAACCACCTTGGAGGAGGTCCTTTCTGCTTTGGCAGTCATTTGAGGCTATCAGATGTAAATAGGCCCTGGCAGAACAAAACAGGACCCTTTGTGGTCTGACAAAGACTGCCTCTTCTGGGAGCCAATGGGATGCAGAGCCAGGGAGAAAGGTAATAGTTTGTAGGGGACAAAGGCGCTTCCAGGGCACAAACGGAAGAAGGCCCTGCCCCTGCCCTTGAGAGGTTCAGAGTTGTTCAACTCTCTCCCAAGATAACCATCCCCAGTAAGCACCACTGGTCAGTGAGAAAGGACCTTTGGATCCCAAGAGGAATTCAGTGGTGTGGGAAAGGAGACTTACACTGGTGACAAAACTCAACTCTGCTGCTGAAGACCTAGAAGTCCCTTTGAACTTTCCTCCTGGAGAAAATCGCCTGAGCCCAGGAATGTGAATGAGAGCCAGGGCTTCAGAGTAATGTGGTCAAGGCTGTTGGAGCTTTGAGCAGGGAGGTGGAGCACTTGGTTGAAATGAAGTAGCCTTGAGGGTTTTGACCAGTCCTATGAAGCAAGAGAAAAGGCCCCCAGAGGGGAAGACTGGACTTCCTTTTGACAAGATCTTAGGGACCTCAGGCAATTAACGGGAGAAAAAAATGTGAGCATAATTTATGCCCTATACTGGGGGAGTGACTGTACCAGTTACATATAGTTCTCAAGTTCTTGGCTTCTTTAGCTCCCAGAAGTGGGGCAGGGTGAGGGACACCAGGACAACAGTACTATCCCTTTCTGAACTCAGGCCACCTCAAGACAACCCCGAGGGAATAGGAAGGGAAGTCTCTGGGCAAATGCTTCTCAGATACACTTCAAGAGCTCCCCGCTCTTCCTCATCCTCCATATTCCACCATGCCCCCTGGCTAAGTCTATATCGCAGGATAGTACTCAAGTGCTCAGGTTATTTTCTGTTCCTACCCTCTTTCAAAATGTATCCAGCTTGTGCCCAGATCCCTCTGAATCTTACAGGGACACTGAACTCAGCCAATAGACTAAATTAGGACTTGAGAAGTTGATAACAATACTGGTTGGTTAATCCAGCCAATAGAGCTTCATATGTATCTCTTTCCCAATTCCATTCACATTTTACCAGGGGTCTTACTCCAAAACACAACAATCTGAATAACAGGTTGTTGGAATGTACCACCTCATTTTGCAATTGTGCAAAAAAGTATGATTCCATTGGTGGAATTTTTAGGCACCTTGAAAGGTTGTTTGGGAAGATATTTTCTTGACAAATAGACATCCTCTGCTAATGCACAGAGAAGACAGTATCTTCTGCCTACAGGTGAAGGGCCAAACACACTATGCCCCTGGTGTGATCTTCAGTTCCACTTCTCTGGCCAAGATGCTAAATTCACAGCTCCGGTGAGTCCTGAAGCAGGTTATACCAGTCTCCATGGCCATGTGCCTGGGCAATCAAATTTGCCTAAGATGAAATCCTGATTATGCAAAAGGACTCTTTAGCCTGCAATGTTTTCCAGGCCCAGCACACAAATGAAAACACTTCTTTCTTTCTTTTTTTTACGTGTATTTATTTTTGAGAGAGCACAAGCGGGGGAGGGCAGAGAGAGAGGGAGACACAAGATTGGAAGTGGGTTCCACACTGACAGCAGAGAGCCCGATGTGGGGCTCACACTCACATGTGAGATCATGACCTGAGCCGAAGTTGGACGCTCAACCCGCTAAACCACGCAGGTGCCCTAAACACATTTCTTCTTGACTACACTTAAAGGAAAAGAAAGACAAGCAGGATAAAGGGCACAATAAGAGGATAGAGCAGGAACCTAGGAACTGAATCCTATCAGCCATCAAACTTTCATTCTGTTAGCTGCCATTTACACTTTATATTTGCTAATTCATTATTTCAATCAACCAATCTTCATTTAAAGAATGAACAAGTCTTCATTCAATCAAATATCTCTTATTTATTGGAGCAACCAGTCCGTTTCATTCATTCATTCATTCAGTCACTTTCTTCAACAAATCAACCATCATCCACCCAACAAAGAACTAAGTTGTCTTTCAGTCTTCATTCATTCAACTATGTATCCCAAATATCAAAGCTCAGGGCTGGAAGAGACCTTAAGAGCCACCTAGTTCAGCCAATTTAATCGTATAAGAATCCTTTCCATTGCAGCCTTGCCAGGTATTCACCCAGGCTTTATTGAGCACCTCTAACAACTGAGAGCTCACTATCTTCAAAGACTGCCTGGACTGTTGTGGGACAGCTTTGGCTTGGAGAAAATATTTCTCAAGCTTCCTTGTTATATTTACATCTCCTTCTGTGCTGCCTTCCCAGGCCAACCAGAACAACCCAGCTTCTGTGTGCATCAGCACAGTGTATCAGCAGGTACAGAAGAAGATGGTATCCTCTGGGATCCTTCTTTCCCTCACCTGGCCCTAGCGGGAAATGGTCCCTCTTTGTTCCAGTCTCTCTCTTGTGGTCAGACAGGATCCAATTAGTCCAGAGCTCTCTCCTGGTTTAGGGAATGGAATGGGTGGTCACATTCCAGGTATGATGTAATCAGGCCTGTGGTCAGAAGATGATCACCTCCAGTTCTGAACAGACTAAGCCCTGGAGTGTTTCTCATGCCTGCTCTTTTGCTGAAGGGGGTGTCCCCTCACCTGTTGCACGTCACCACCCCATCTTCACTACAGCTGAGCACCCTAAGGGCAGCTGGTTCATGGACTTGCTAAAGACCTCAGAGGTGGCCTGACCCAAAGCTCTGCCCAAACAGAGGCAACAGGAATTAGGTGGGCCAGCCAGTCCTCCTCTGAGGTCTGAGGAGAGAGTTAAGCCATTAGAAGCAGGAGATGAGGCAGGAAGATGGAAAGAAGAGAGTAGCTAGATCCTAGAGTCAGTACAGGCCACGAGAAAGCGGAGACTGAGGGCACAAGATGATGCACTGCACCAGTCTGGTCGTGGAAGTGTAAGGACTCAGGTCTGAAACTGACTCCATGAGACAATAGAAGGGCACACATTGCCCAAGGCAGGAGGGACCACCCTTGTAACACCCTTAACATTCCTAAGGGCAGGCCTAGAAATAGAAGCTATAGGTAATCACTTATTGCTTAAGGCTAGTTACACCCTACGTGAGGGTCCTGGGTCCTGGGTCCACTCTGTAATTGGTTAACACTCTAAATGTTGTAATTGGATAAACCTGCTGTCAATAATATTGTATAATAATGATTGGATCACTACCTATGTCACAATTTCCTGTAACTCCCCCTT
>NC_043710.1:54789985-54843858 GCF_006229205.1 Suricata suricatta
GAAGCTATAGGTAATCACTTATTGCTTAAGGCTAGTTACACCCTACGTGAGGGTCCTGGGTCCTGGGTCCACTCTGTAATTGGTTAACACTCTAAATGTTGTAATTGGATAAACCTGCTGTCAATAATATTGTATAATAATGATTGGATCACTACCTATGTCACAATTTCCTGTAACTCCCCCTTCCCAAACTCATAAAGGCCCTACCCCCACTTTGTTCAGGGCTCTCAGCATGGATCCACCACGCCAGTAAAGTCTGTGAGCCCGAGTTTAGGCCCGTAATAAAGCCCTTTGCTTTTGCATGCGTGATTTGGTCTCCCAGGTAATCTCTGGTTTTTGGGGACGATATTAAAATCTTGCCATAACAGAAGCAAAGGGCAGAAAAATAATTTCTTCAAAGGGACTATCGGTAACTTGCAGGAACTGATTTCCAGTTACAGAGTGATTTAGTAGTAAGGTATTTATTTGATTCCAAAGAATTACAGCACATGACAGGAAAAAAATATATTTGTTTCAGAAAATTTATCTTCCAAGGAAGATACATTCAGGTAGCTGGAGGGTTTTGGGTTTGCTGAGCACAGAGTCTTGTTCAGGATGATGATAGTCTTTCCAACACTAGATCACAGCCTCCTTACATCAGGGATAAGGAAGAGAGGCCCAGAGGAATGGTGCTACAATGAGGGAGGTAAGAAAGGTGAGCATAGAGAAGAGAGGCTGGGGGTCACTTGAAGGGACAAAGAACTGGTATGGGCTATTTGATGCAAAACGCTTCTCCATCTCTAGACCAAATCTTCAATACAAGTCCAAGTCTCACTAGAGCCTCATGGTGAAGATTGACTCTGTATTAAGTGCTGAGGCTTGCTCCTCGGAGCAGGGCGGTCAGACTTGGACTGCATTTTATTTATTTATTTATTTATTTTTAAGTTTAGTTCACTGTATTTGTCATAATACAGAGTTATAATTTTTTTTTCCAATGAGAATTTTTAGGATCTACTCATTTATCAACTTCCAAATATGCAATGCTGTGTTATTAACTATAGTCACCATGCTGCACATTAGTTATTTATTTTATAACTGGAATGGACTGCATTTTAAGATGCGGCCCAGGGTTTTTGATGGTAAATTCAATTCTCAGCTGATTTTGGGTTTCAATCTTTACCCTGAACAAAGAGTCAAACGTATTGCTTTGTACCTAACGTTAGCAATGCCATATTGTGCACTCAAAATTTTACTGAGGGTAACCTTGTGTTAAATGTTCTTATCACTATAAAAAAAAAAAAAAAGCCAAATATGCCCCTCCATCCCCATCACTGCCAAAGTGCCAGTGTGTAGGCTGACCCTGCCTGAGCAAAGATGTGTTATACCCAAGTTTCCAATATCACCCCAAAAACCAGAGACTACCAGGGAGACCGAGTCACACATGCAAAGGCAAAGGACTTTATCATTACGGGCTTATAAGCTCGGGCTCACAGACATCACCAACACAGTGGATCCATGCGGAGAGCCCCAAACAAAGGGGTGGGGGTAAGGCCTTTATGGGTTTGGGAAGGGAGAGTTACAGGAAATTGTGACACAGGTACAGGGGTCCAATCTTTATTATACAATATTATTGACAGCAGGTTTAACCGTTCACCTTGCCTACAGTATTTGTTACTTTTGGCGGGACCCAATCACAACATTTAGAGTGTTAACCAATTACAGAGTGGACCCAGGACCCTCACGTAGGGTGTAACTAGCCTTAAGCAATAAGTGATTACCTATAGCTTAGCGGGCCTTTCCTGATTGAGTGTTACAAGGGTGGTCCCTCCTGCCTTGGGCAATGTGTGCCCTTCTATTGTCTAATGATTAGAGTCAGTTTGGTTCAGACCTGCGTCCTTACAGATGCGTTTGGTATATTACCTCAACACCAGAGAGAATTTGTAATTGTAAAGTCAGCATTCTGGCATGACCAAGAATGGATTTTTCAGAAGGTATATTAGTCAGGATCCTTTGTTTGTAAATCATGGGAATTCATCTCTAATCTGTTAAGCAAGTCAAACAAACAAAACCCAAAAACATAAAAGGGAGGGTGGAATTATTGGCTCACATGAATACTTCTGGCTTCAGGAATGGTTAGATCCAGGCACACAAGTCAAATCATCAGGAATTTGTCTCCCGTCTCACCACTTTGCCTTCCTCTGTGTTGTCTTCTCTCACAGGATATGTTCCCCATCTAGTGGCAAGATGACCCTCAAGAGCTCCATCCTGACATCAGCTCTCCTAGAAAGAGCTTAATTTCTCCATGGTTCTGAGGAAATTACCAGGACCTGAGTCTCATGAGACAGACTGCTTATTTCCTCAACCCTGGAGTTGGGAGGGTGGGGTCAGCCACACAGGAACTCCTTGAACCGAGAGTGTAGGCAGGAAAGTCTCCCAAAGGAAATGAAGGTGCTGATACCAGAAACAGGAATGGCAAAATAGCAGTCAGTAAAAAATTGAGACCTACACCCTATGAAGTGAGCTTAGGAAACTGATGTTAAAAAAAAAAAAAAATCAGACCCAAATTTCCTTGTGTGACCCCAGGCTGGAAATTGATGTTTAACCCAGCCATGAAAGATGCATGATTTATTAGGAAGCTAGAGTGTCTCCAGGAAGGGGCAAGGTGGACTAGGACAGATACCCTTGGCTGATTTGGCCTCCCACTCCCTCCCCTTTTAGCCTTAACTTCAGAAACAGGATTTCCTGGAGCTGGAACAGCTGCTGTGGAGCCAGCTACCAGACAAGCTGAAGCCTCTGGTCAAGGCCACATGCTACCAGAAAGGAGAGATATTTGCAGAGAGTGCAGCCCCAGGGACAAGAGAGGAGGAGGCTGACTGTGGTTGCAGCTTCCCTCTGAAATGTTGCAGGGTGGTGGTGGGAGAGAGGGAGAGAAATGGCAAAGATTAAGAGGCTTTAGGCTTTAGTAGTAGGAATCAAGCAAATTCAAAGCCACAAATCAATGCCTTCATCTCTGTACAAGAATGACCAGTGCTATGTAAAGGGGTATACAGTGAAAAGGGGAGGTTCAGGATTCATATGACTTAGAGACAGCAAGAAGGAGACAAGTGCTCCCCACATGTGCTAAGACTGAAGAGATCTGTGCTGTTAGCCATGGGACAGGAAGTGTTTGACGACAACCAACGTGGAGAATCTAGCCTTGTTAGAACAGCTGTTGTAAGGATGCGGGTTTGAACCAAACTGACTCCATGACAGGCTGCAAGTTTCCCCTCTGACCTTGGAGGCCTAAGTGTCGGTTTCCCAGAATCATCAGACAATAAAAGGGCACAGAGTGCTCAACCAGGGACCACCCTAGTAACACCCAATCAGAAGCAGCCAGCTAAAATGCTTAACATTCCTAAGGGCAGGCCTAGAGATGGAAGCTATAGATAATCACTTATTGCTTAAGGCTAGTTACATCCTACTGAGGATCCTGGATCCACTCTGTAATTGGTTAATACTCTAAATGTTGTGGTTGGGTCCCGCCAAAAGTAACACTCTAAACAATGTGTATGGTTAAAGTTACTGCCAATAATGTTATGCAATAATGATTGGACCACGGTACCTGTGTCACAATTTCCTGTAACTCCCCCTTCCCAAAACCCATAAAAGGCCCTACCCCCGCCCGTTGTTTGGGGCTCTCAGCACAGATCCACAGCACTGCAAAGTCTGTGAGCCCGAGTTTAGGCCCAGCGAGCCCGTAATAAAGCCCTTTGCTTTTGCATGCATGACTTGGTCTCCCTGGCGGTCTCTGGTTTTGGGGGACGATATTGAAATCTGGGCATAACACTGTGATGGAGAGGGAGGCCTTATTGAAAAAGGCAGAATCCCCTGGATTTCCTATGCTGAATATCTTTTCTTTTTTAAGTTTATTTATTTTGAGAGACAGAGAGAGTGGAAGAAGGGCAGAGAGATGGAGAGAGAATACCAAGCAGACTCTACACTGAACCCACGAACTGTGAGATCATGACCTGAGCTGAAGTCAAGAGTCAGACACTTAACCGACTGAACCACCCAGGCACCCCTCGGTATCGTTTCTTTTTTTTTTTTAACATTTGTTCATTTTTGAGGGACAGAGTGTGAGCAGGGGAGGAGCAGGGAGAGAAAGAAAGACCTAGGACTAGGATTAGGAGGCTCCAGACACTGAGCTGTCTGCACAGAGCTTGAAGCAGGGCTCGAACTCAGGAACTGTGAGATCATGCGCTTAGCTGAAGTCGAACGCCTAACTGAGCCATCCAGGTGCCCCTGATATCTTCTATTCTCTGCTCCTCTCCTGGTCTGTGGTCTGGGGAAGCTGACTCATGTAGATTTTATTAACAGGAGTCACTTGCTTCTGGCCTCACTTTGGGTTTGGCCAATGGAGAGTACCAGCTGCAGATCTGAGGAAGGGAGGAGAGTAAGGTCAAGTTATTTTTTCCCTTGGTTCCCTTCTTATGGTATAACCTTGGGCTGGCTTTGCCTTCAAGTCAAGGTCACTTCTCTTTTCAAAGAAACCTGCTCCATATGACTCTCATTCCACCTTTCAGTAACTATTCCCCCCGCCTCCCCCTTTGGCCTTTCAGGCCTAGAGGCAATGGTGGCTCTAGGTTCTTGCACTTGAGGCTCTGCTGCACTTTGTAAATAGTCCCTTTATAAGTAAAACCTCCTTCCATTTTCAGTTGAGTGGGCCATCTGTTTGTTGTTGGAACCCTGAATGAAACTGCCCCCGAAATTCTCCCTTTTAACTAAGTGGGAGGAGGAAAAGGGGGAGCTGAGGGGACAGCCCTCAGAGAAGAAGAAAGAGCAGCAGAGTGTTGGCTGAGGAGCCACTGGGGGGGAGGCAGAGAGGATGTGAATACACTCAGCCTCCTGCTCTGAATGCAGGCTCAAGTCCTGGGCTCCTCTCTTCCACTAGGGAGAGTCTGGTACCCGGGAGGATTGACACTTACTGGCACCTAACAGGTCCCTGTATTTGCTGATCAGATTGAAAGGCAGCCTAAGGAACTCCAAGGAGTCCTGATTTTGAAGCACTCCTGTATTTATTTTCACTGTGACCCAGAAGGCCATCTTGTGGCAGATGCACCTTTAAGGAAGCTTACTTAATGCATCATTTTTCCCCTTTCCAAGAGATGAGGCATTCAAACCTGAGACAAGCAGGGGACTTCCTCATGCTGGGGGAGGGAGGGAGAGTCAAAGATGTGAGGATAGGGCTTGTCACTGAGGGCAGAGGAAGTGGGAGAGAAGATCCAGGCCCGAAAATTCCACCAACTGTTCAAGCCCCTTTTAATGCTATTCCTTCCACATTTCAACCAACAGTGGCTCAAAATCTCCCTTGTTTCTCTTCCCCAGCAAAGCTCACTGTGTATGTATGGGGCATGGGTGAGGGAGAGTGGAGGCTTCTGAGAGGCTCCCTTGAAAAGACTAGAGGTGCCTGCTGAGCTGGAGAGGAGCCCCTCCCACTGGATACTTCCTGAGCTAGAACCCCGAAGGCGAAGGCGCATCCTGGTGCTGCTGCTGGAAAAAAGTGTGAGAAAGCAGGGCTGGGGCAGGGAGAACCTGGGCCCTGTTCCCGTGAGATGGATCTTTGTGAACATAGAGAACCAGAGCATTCTGAAGGTGGGGGGTTCATGAAAGGGCCTATGCGAGCAAGCTTGTCAGGACCAGGATGTGGTAGGCCTGGGAGGAAAAGCGGGTACCCTGCCCAGTTCCTCATACTTATGGCTCCATGGGACAGAGCATGAAGGTTAGAGGAGGGGCAGGAACCAGGGGGCTAGACAGCAGCCACTGGGCCAACCAATGCAACCCTGACTTGGAGAAGGGGCTGAGGACAGACAGATGATAGGGATGCCAGGTGGCCCCTATCTCTAGAAGTCCTTGGAAATGAGAGGGGCATAGAGCTTAACGGAACCTAAGAAACCACACATATCCCCTCTGTGGAGACTACCACATCACGGAGGCTACTAAGGGCAGACATAACCACAGTAAAGACAGGGACTGCTTTCCACTGCAGAGCAAAGTCAGGCTGGCAGGCGGTCTCATGAAGCGTCCTCCTCTTTTTTACTGACCAGAAAAGAGAGCAAATATGTCATTAGCACACCATCATCCATCCCCACACCAAGCCCCTGAAGTCAAAGTTCTAATTGGGGTGGGGTAGGAGCATTGCTATGAATTGGATAGCAGATTAAAGTTTTAAAATGGACTGGTCTAGGGCACCTGAGTGGCTGCGTTGGTAAGTGTCTGACTTGGGCTCAGGTCATTATCTCGTGGTTCGTGAGTTCGAGCCCTGCATCGGGCTCTGTACTGACAGCTCAGAGCCTGGAGCCTGCTTCAGATTCTGTGTCTCCCTCTCTCTCTCAAAAAAAAAAAAAAAAATTAAAAAAAATTAAACTGGTCTGGTCTGAGTTTCAGTCAGGTGACTAGGGAATAAAAGACTTAGGATTGCTTCTACCTTAACAAGTTAAAATTCAACAACCAGTTGCAGTAACAAAATGGCCACTGGCCATTTGACCAACCTGAGTGAAAGAGAGCATCTGCAAACCAGAATGCCTGCAGAAGTCCTGATTCACTCCACGAGGCCACTCCTGAACCAATCACTGTGGCCAAGAGATGGAATGTGCTGATTAGTCAAGCTGAGGTCATATTTGCACCCCTGGAGTTGGTTTCCCTGGGACCACAGGGTTCCTAAAAGGGATGTGGGTATTTCAGGGAAGAGGGAAGGGAGGATGAATTTGGGGAAGTATTGTGTTAGGGACTGTTCCCCACTCACTCTGAGTTTCTGCCCCAGGAAGAGAATGGAGCTAAAACTAAGATTCCAGGTGTTTTATAATTCCCAGAACGGGAGCCCGTGGCACACCTGAAGGCAATGATAACAGGTACTGAGTGGTGGAGCAGAGTTAAATATCCCTGGAGTAAGAAAAAGGGAATGTAAGCACTCTGGAAAGGGAGGCCAGGGGCCTGCCAGCTGGAGGGGCACTGTGATGATGGGGGACAGGAGTAGGCGACTGCAGTGGGAAAATCCTGTCCCAGGGGAATTTTCTGATGTGAGATTGTGAAACCAAAAGTGAAAGAAGCCACACACAAAAGAGCTGCTCCTCTGTTTCCCATAGGAAACCAGTTAAAAAGGCAATTCTTCCTGTTACCGGCCAGAGTTGGGAGACAAGATGACTAAATGCAATGTGGTACCCTGGTTTGGATGCTGGAATGAAAGAGGACATTACTGGAAAAAAATGGTGAAATCCAATAAAAGTCTGGAGTGTAATTAATAGTAATTACCGATGTCAGTTCCTTAGTTGTGTTAAATGTACCATAGGAACTCAAGATACTAACAAAGGAGAAAACTGGGGAAGGGGTATATGGGACCTCTCTGTATTAGTTTTGTAACTTTCTATGAATCTAAAATTATTCCAAAATAAAGTTATTTTTTAATTAAAATTTTTCCTGTTTGTTTATTTTTGAGAGAGAGAGAGAGTGCGAGCGCAAGCTGGGGAGGGGCAAAGGAGACAGAATCCAAAGCAGGCTCCAGGCTGTCAGCACAGAGCCTGACACAGGGTTCAAACCCACGAACTGTGAGATCATAACCTGCACTGCAGCTGCTTAATCCACTGAGCCACCCAGGCACCCAAGTTTATGTTTCTTAAAGTCAATTTCTCATGCTGTAGATTCACTTTTACTGTGTGGAGAAGCCCCACATGTGGGACAGTACATATAAAACTTATCTGCCTTTAGGTATCATAGCATCACCAGTACAATGGGGGCAGTGGAAAGAGCCAAGTGCCAGCATATAACTCCTCCAGGATCCTGTGAACTGGCTGTGCATGGATGAGTTGGAGCCCGTGATGCACTTAGCACAGGGCTGGGCACGAAACTCACGCCCAATGGAGGCTAGCAGGCTTTACTCTGCACATAGCTGGAGATGCTATAATGTGCCTGCCCTCTCCTGTTGGCTTCTCACATCCCCTGTCTAGGAGGTGGGGTGAGTTGTTCATCTGTTTAATTGACTCTTTCTACAGGGCCAAGAATCTCAGCCCCAAAGCCCCTGCATCTTTGGTGCAAATTGGCTATGCCTTACCTCCTGCCATGTGCATGGACAGTTGAGATGACTCTGAGCTGGGCTCTAACCTGGTTAATATCATTTAATCCTTACATCAGCCTGGGAAGGTAGGGATTACTGTCTCCATTTTACAGATGGCTATGAAGGCTGGTATTTGCCTCCTGAGAGATAAGACACACAGCACCAGTAACTCTGAGGCCAAGTGAGCTGATAAGTGAGAAAAAAATGGGGACTGCTGGAGAACTCAGAGATGGAAGGTCACTTCTGTGTCCCACAGTCAGTGGACTTTGGGGCCAGGAAGGTTTCCAGGGAGAAGAGGATGAAGAGAGCGTCCAAGAGCAGGAAATATTGAGAGGGTTGGCACTGAGATGGAATTCCTAGAAGTCCAGCAGTTCTCAGGCAGTCTGTTTGGGGGGGCTGAAGCCCAGGATCCATGCACAGAGTGGATTGGGACCATAAGCAGAGGGATTGGTGGGACCCCATTAGGGCTCTTAACATCCTACTCCCTGGGATGAATCCTGCCCCGAGGCTAACATTTGCATTCCATCATCTGTAGCTAAGGACTGCCCACTCCAGGGCCTCTTTGTTTCTGTTGGAAAGAGATCTGTGCTAGGGCCTTTATGGGTCAGTGCTGGGAGGACTCAAAATAGGGCATAGATGGGAGAAACAATTTAGTATCTATTTTGTGCCAAGCCCTAAAATGGGCTGTGGGGATCAAGATGACCCAATCCCCTTTCCCAAGGAGCACTTGGGCTGGGGAATATACTGACGGTCATGTGCAACGTGGTGAGCTAGTCTGTGAGAAAGGGGCGCCAGGGCTGCGGATGCTCAGAGAAAGTTCCCAGCCTCTGAGGGTGGAGGGTCTCCCTGGCCAGACCTTGCCAACCTGGTAGCCAGGTAGTACAACATAGTCAGCAGTCCTACTGGGAAGTAGAGCCCTGAGTTCTTCGGCTGCCTCTCCAGGAGGAGAATCCGATCCAGGAAGCAGTGGGGGCCCCCCCAAAGCCCAGCAGGGCAACCCTCTTCCCACAAGAGGGCGGTATCTGGGCATGGGCCCATTGAGCGGGGGCTGGACTCCCAGCAGATGTGAAGGCCTCTTACTGTTCCACATGTGACCTCTATACCTCATACAAAGGGCGTGATGCTCTGAACTTCCCATTTGCCAGCTGTCTGGACCAGACCAACCCAGCAGACCTATTCTGACCTCCTGTGCTAAGGCTCATGGTACCAAGTACAGGACGCTCTAAGTGCTCTGGCTACTTCTCCAAGGACAGGCACAGGGCCTATAGCCCAACTCATAATCTGTGTTTCAGCAGAGCCTCAGGGAAAGTGCTGTCTCTGAGATGGCGGGAGTGCAGGTGGTGTGCCCGTGCACTCATGAGTGTTGTCCATGCTTGGGGACGTTTCTTTGCGCAAGCATTCTTTCTACTCTTGTGAGATGAGTAGGAAGGAGTTGAGATGATTCCATATTAGAGGAAATCCCACGATTTCAGGGAAGAAGGGCCTCGGGAGACCTGGAGGCACATGGGACACTGAGTACTAAGAAGAAAATGGTGTGGTAGGAGTCTCAGTAGCTTTCAGGGTCTTAGATAAGATGTGGAAAGAATGGCCATAAGGCTGGGTACAAGGTGAATCATGCCACAGACAACATGGGATCTGAGATTATTGCTAGAGGTGGGGAGATAGAGAGGGACACCCAAGGACAGGGGGCCTGCCTGGGCCTAGCCCTGACCCTGTCAGGATCACTGGATCCTGAATCATCAGAGACAAAGGAGCTATGACATCCATGGCATCCAATCCATTATAAGACCAAGGTCTAGAGGAGAAAATGACATGTCCCAAATCATCTGGTGTGTCAGGGTGTGGTCCAGCCTCAAACCAGGGTCCTGCCTATCAGATCAGAGCATTTCCTCTCCCTGCTTAAGCAAGTCAAACCCAGCAGGCAATGTTCTATCTGCGACTGGTGAATGGGCCCCTGTGGAGACTGGCATTTCTGCCTTATTTCTCAGCTAACGAAGTGCATGTCAGAGAGGGGCAGGAACTTGCCCAAGGTCAGGCAGCCAGAGAGCAACAAAACCTACCCACCAGACTCAGGTGTCCTGACCCCCAGCCCAAGGCATTTCATTGCACCTCTCTCCCAAGGAGAGGAGAAAGGAGCTCACATTTACTGAACATCTATTATGCGCCAGGTCCTCCAAACACATTCTTTCCAATCCCCAAAACCTTGGAGACAGATGTTCTTGTCCATATTTAACAAACCAGAGAACAGAGGTTCAGAGTCATAAAGCAACTTGCTTAAGGCCACTCAGCAGGTAGATGGCAGCACAGAAACTCAAGCCCAGGTCTGAAGCCTGTGCTCTTGTTCTTAACCCGGGTAGGCTGGGTTTGGGACCCAGGGCTAACAATGCAAGGAAGTAGTGGGGGAGGGGAAATCAGGGGCAAACTCCAGGCACTGCCCGGGTTCCCAGAGCTTGGTTGAGTCAGTGATAAAGATCAATAGAAATGACCTTGGGACAGCAGGATCTTACCTCTTGCTGACAGGTGTTTTTTTTTTTTTAAAGGTGTATTGATCCACACCCTGCAACAGAATCACAGAAAACAAACAGAGGTGATGGCATAGTTTCTGGTGTTGCTGAGATACTCATTACAAGTGGCGTGCGGCCAAGGCCCCACTGGCCTCAGGAGCTCAGGTTCCTAGATTGAGTTAGGAATTTAGACTCTCACAATTCTAACATGGAGGAACTTCCCAAGCCACCAATCTACCCCAAAAGAGTCTTCCCAACTAGGTTCGTCCACCCCTGCATCCTCACTGCCTATCTCTAGAAGCCACCCTTTTGTTGTGGCGCTGCCTTTCTCACTTTGAGCTGAGACCAGCCTCCTGGGACATCCCCATACTCTCCTTTGAGGCCCATAGTCAGCTGCCCTATGGCTCTAGTTGGCCCTGTTATGCTAAGAGGACAGTGACTCTGCATCTTCTCTGCTTTGGGTCTGAAACTACATGACCAGGGGCATCAATGCCAAAACCATTCCTGAGAAATGGGCACAAAGCTACAGAGAAAAGCTGGTTCGTCTCCTGCTTTCTAGGCTTTATGCCTCTGCTAATATAGCCAGATATCAAATCCACCTTGGTGCGGACCACATCCCACTGGTGTTCTTATCCTCTCAGACCCCAAGCTTTTAAAAATTTGTTTCAAGAACAAGACCTTGCATTTCTTTTTTTTTTTTTTTAACTTTTTTTTAATGTTTTTTATTTTTATTTTTGATACAGAGAGAGATAGAGCATGAGAGGGGGAGGAGCAGAGAGAGAAGGAGACACAGAACCGGAAGCAGGCTCCAGGCTCTGAGCTAGCTGTCAGCACAGAGCCTGACACGGGGCTCGAACCCACGAATGTGAGATCTGACCTGAGCCTAAGTTGGAGGTTTAACCGACTGAGCCACCCAGGTGCCCCTTTGCATTTCTTTTTTAATTTTCCATCTTGCAAATAGTAGTAGCTCGTAGTGAAATGGTGCTTTACGGTTTATATACAGCTTCTTCACGTGCATCATCTCCTTTCATGCTTAGGACAGTTTACCGGACCCCATGGAGATGGCAGATGGGAAGTGTTCCCTGGGGAGGCTGGTCCCTGCAGGAGTCCCAGCAACCGCTTCTGCGATGACCATGAGCATTAAGCAGTCAGGGTCCTATGCTCTGAGGAGTGACGGTTACCAAACCGCAGGAGCCCATAGAAGGGAAAAACATGTACCTCCCATAAGGATATCCAAAACAGCTTCCTGACGATGCTTCAGAGGTAGCTCGGAGCTTGGGGTAGGGCTCCGGAAAGAAACAAAGGTGATTGGGAGGCTGCAGGATGAGGGGAGAATGAGTGGCATCGGCCTGGGTGGGGTGGAGTCCTTCCCAAGGCAGAGGGTGGGCCAGATGTATTTTGAGGGCTCCCCAACCAGTGTTTAGGTTCCCCCTCAAATAAGTATTACCAATTCTCCTTCTGTCTCATTGGCTGGGGAAGAAATGAAAGCTCAGCCAGGATGAGAGCGAGGGTGACAACTTAGCCAGGGATCTTCATCAACCCTGAACCAGGCTGGCCCAACAGTCTGTCCTGAGAGCTCCCTTATTTGGCCTGAGGAGGAAAGAACTTGTCCTTGCCCTCTTGGCTCCCTTCTGGTTGGGGAAACAGGCTTTCTCATGTTGTGTTAGGTCATTTAGGCAAGTGGATTCCAGGAAAGCTGATGGTAGAAATGTGGGCATTGGTGACAAGTCTGTAGGCATCACTCTGGAGCTGGACCAGGATCCCATCTCTCACTCCTGTCTCTGGGCCTAGGGTGGGTTGTTTGGGAACTTAAAAAGGACCCACCCCAGTCCAGGGGCCAGGCCCATGGGTGGGTCCAAGCTAAACTTCCATACAAGGGTCCATTGTGGTTGAATGGGCCGGCCCTGGGCTCCGCCAGCTCTTCCGGCTCCCGGAAAATGTTTTCCGTCTGGCAGCTCCTGGAGCCGCTTGTCCTTGGCCAGGGCACCAGCTCCACACCCAGGCCTCTGTAGCCCCGTGGGGATCCTGGACTTTTGTAGGTTTAGAGCTCTTGGGTCCAGCCCTCATTTTCACAGCCAGAGCCCCTGAGCCTCAGGGGGTGCACATTGACCAGAGCAGTACACCAGGACCAGAATCAGGATCAGAACCCAGCACTCTGGCCATTTTTTTCAGTTCTCACTACCACAGGACGCAGGAGCATTTGGACTCAGAGAAGGGAAAGGGCTGTCTCGTCATACAGCCAATTGTGGCAGAGTCTGGCTGAAATGACTGGTTCTAGGTGGCTGCTTACCTTCCCTGGACCCCTCAGGAGATCTGGGCCTTCTTTGTTCAGCTGTGGCCTGGAGAGGATGGCTGTTCCTCTGTGTCTGGAGTTAGGGGGGTTTCAACGGTCAATCTAGCACTGACATCCTGAGTTTTCAAATCAGGTTTGGATGGACTGGATGGGATAAGGAAAAGAAGCTCTGGGGATTTGACAGATAGCAGAGCTAAGGCTCTGGGGTCTGAGACTCCCCAGCCTTTACCTGGGCTCACAGCGCCACCTGGGGCCCAATCAGTGGAGTCCCACTGGGGCTGCCACTATGAAACTTCACTCGGTGAAGGCCCTCTGTGCCACCCAGTGGTAGGTGCTGGGATGAAGAAGGGATTCTGGCCCCAGATGTAAGGGGAGTAACCCACGGGGAGTGACCACTGGCATGAAGTGACGGCAGAAAGGCCGGGGTAGAGGAGTGACTCTGAATACCACAGAGAGAAATCACCATCATGGCAAGTCTCATTGACTATCCTCTGGGCCCGTGCTGGGCCAGGGCTGCAGACCCTCAAGAGGTCGATCATGATCTAATAGAGAGGGGCAAAGTGGAGATAGGAGCCCAGGGCAACACACATGGAGCTGGGTCTTGGAGAATAATAGTAATTTGCCTTCTGTACTGCGGGCATTCCAGGTTCAGGGAATAGTCTGTGCAAAGGCATGGAGGGGTGAGTTTATGTGTGTAAGCTTGACAGCAACAGCTGAGGAAAGACAGTGTGCCAGAATATGAGGTCAGAAAGGTCATAGCCCTGGGCACCTGTGGCCAACACAACTTCCCCACATTTCCCTCCCCATCTCTGCCTATCTCCTGCTTTGACCCCCCCAGTGCTGGCAGGAATCAAGTCCGTGCCACAAACTCTAACCCCATTCCCTCTGAGTCGGGCTACCCAGCTGAGGTCCTGATTTCTGGGGGCCTCCTTTCTTCTGTAAGGCCAGGGGCTAGGTCAGGCTGTCCACAGGCTGATTCTAGAGACATAATCCTATAATCTCTCTGGCCTCTAGGGAGCCTGGGAACACACAGCCCTTGGACCAGGGGGAAGGATCTCCAAGTCATCACTGAATTCTGGTTGCAAGTTCTTCAACTGTTAAATGAGCATAGTAACAGTGCCTACTTCATGGAGATGTGGTGAGGATTGAACGAGAAAATGCATACAAAGCCACTTTGCTAACACAGATTGATGCCAGCAAAAAAGGCTTCTTCCCATTGCCCATTCCTCTGGGCACATCCCTTCCAGAAGGGGAAGCCCCAGGTCTTGGCCCCCTGGCTACCTTCACCCTGGCCTTAGACCTTTTTCTACTCTCCTGAGCCCAGAGAGGCTCTACTGTGTGCCCTGCGGGGTGATTTGTTTTTTTATGTTTACCCTCATTTTTTTTTTTAAAGAAAATGTAAACTACAAAGGAAAAAAGAAAAGTATAAAATAAGCATCTATATACATTCCTGGATTCAACAATTAATGATTTGTTTTATTGCCTCTTTGCTTTCTCTTTTTAAAAAAATGTGAACCATTTGGGGGTGTCTGGCTACCTTAGTCGGTAGACCATAGAAATTATTTTGAAAATAAATGTAGTTAACTTTTTTCTTTTTAATTTTTATGTCTTTATTTTATTTTGAGAAAGGGAGAGACAGAGAGTGAGTAGGGGAGGGGCAGAGAGAGAGGGAGACACAGAATCTGAAGCAGGCTCCGGGCTCTGAGCTGTCAGCACAGAGCCCGATGGGAGTCTCGAATCCATGGACTGTAAGATCATGATCTGAGCCAAAGTTGGACGCCTAACCGACTGAGCCACCCAGGCACCCTTTAAAAAAATGTTTATTTATTTATTTTGAGAGAGAGAGTGCAGGGGAGGGGCAGAGAGAGAGGGAAAAGAGAATCCCAAGCAGACTCCACACTGTCAGCATGTAGCCTGAATCAGGGCTTGATCCCACAAACTGGAAGATAGTGAACTGAGCCAAAATCAAGAGTCAGACGCTCCACCGACTGAGCCACCCAGGCAACTTGAGCATGAACTCTTAATTGCAGGCTCGTGAGTTCAAGCCCCACATTGGACATGGAACCTACTTAAAATAAATAAATAAATAAATAAATAAATAAATAAATAAAATAAACCAAACTGAACCCTTTGAGAGTTTCAGATACCATGACGCTAGATGACACTTAATACCTAAGTGTGCAGCTCCTGAGAACAGTATCCTACACAGTTACAACCACAGTCCTAAGAAAAGGATGAATAATCCCATGCTATCCCCTAATATCCATCCATTGTACTTCTCCCAATTTTCCCAAAATGTATTTTATACCTGTTTGGGGCGATGGGGTCCAGGATCCAATCAATGTTCACTCCTTGGATTTGGCTGTTAGTCTCTTCGTTCTCTGGAAATCTAAAATAGGTTCTTCACTTTTTTTTCTCCTCAAAATAAGGAAAATTACAAAAGAAAATACTCTGCAATCAACTGTTGACATTTTGGTATTTTAACTTCCAATTTAAAAATTCTGAACAAAAATGGCATTTAAAAAATATCTCCATTGAAATATAATTCACATATCATTTAACTCACTCATTTAGAATATATAATTCAATGAATTTTTAAAATATTCAGATAAATACACAATATATAATGATACAATATATAATGATACAATACATAGATATACTATCACTACATTCCATTTTAGAACATTCCATTACCTCAAAAATTTTTTTGTACCTTTTAACTATCACCCTACAGCCCCTTAAGCACCCACACAAATCTACTTTCTATCTCTATAGATTTACCTGTTCTGAACAATTCATATAAATGGAATCATTAGTGTGAGGTCCTTTTGACTTTTCCCATGTACCATAATGTTTCCAAGGTCCATCCATGTTACAGCATGTGTCAGCATCTCATTTCTTT
The DNA here is from genome assembly GCF_006229205.1 of Suricata suricatta. NCBI lineage: Eukaryota > Metazoa > Chordata > Mammalia > Carnivora > Herpestidae > Suricata > Suricata suricatta. Next base: position 54,805,753 of record NC_043710.1, read on the forward strand.
TTATGGCCAAATAATGCTGTGTTGTACAGATGTCCCACATTTTGTCTAGGCACTCATCAGTTGATGGACATTTGGGTTGTTTCTACCTTTTAGCAATTACGGATAATGCTGCTATAAACATTTGTGTTCAAATTTTTGCACGGACATACATTTCAATTTCTTCTGGGTGTCTACCCAGGAGAGGAATTGCTAAGTCATATGGCAACTCTATACTTGACTGTTCAAAGAACTGAGCGGCTGTTTTTCAAAGTATTCGTACCATTTCACAGTCCAACCAGCAATCTGTTAGGATTCTGATTTCTATACATCCTTGCCAGCATGTTATTTTCTGACTTTTTTTTATTATGACCATCCTTGTGGTTAAGATGTATCTCATTGTAGTGTTGATTTACATCTCCTTGATGACTAATGATGTCAAGAATCTTTTCTTGTGTTTACGTTTATTTATCTATTTTCCATCTTCTTTAGGAAAATGTGTACTTAGATCGATTGCCCATATTTAAACTTGGGTTATTTGTTTATTTACTTGTTTGTTTGTTTTTAAAGGCAAGAAAACCCTTTATTTTAAAACCACAAATAGTCAGCCGATGGCCACAAACTCTCCATGTTTCATTAAAATCATATAAAACCTTGTTTAAAAAGTACTACCCATTACTACTCTAGAAAAACTGTGTGAAAAATTCAAATATGTACAGTAAAAATATCACAGTATGCACAAGACTCAATTTTTAAAGCAAGTGTATGAAATTCTGAATCAATTTTACACACAGCTCCCAATATTAAATTGAAATAAAATATTAAATTGAAATTTATTTTACTTGAGGATGATGGAAATTTCCAAAAAGCGGGACTATGAAAAGATAAAATCCATCCTTATATGAAGTAGTGTCCTAAAAATTAATATTTACAGAATACTTGATAAAAATAGCTTTTAAAAGTTGTCCCAAGAGGGCTACTTAGGCTCAGTTGACTAGGCATCTGACTCTTGATTTTGGCTCAGGTCATGATCTCATGGTCTGTGGGTTCAAGCCCCATATTGGGCTCTGTGCTGAGAGTGTGGAGCCTGCTTGGGACTCTCTCTCTCCCTTTCTCTCTGCCACTCTCTTGCTCACATATTCTCTCTCTCTCAAAACAAACGAAACAAACATTGACCCATCCGGCAGGTCAGTCAACGCAGGTCCGGAGGGAGGGAGTGAGAATTGAGGGGCAGGGGGACACAGAATGGAGGCAAGACAAGTCTCTAATCAAGCCTTGTTTATTGAGAGACCACGCACGTCTTATAAAGCGTAGAAGGCGGGCAGCTGAAGTAAGTCAGTTGCTAAGAAACAAGGGCGAGGACAAGGAGGGAAAACAGAAACTGCAGCGGCGGCGTGCTGAGAGGCTAACAAGAAAGGCCTGGGAAATAAACAAGAAGGCCCCAGCTGGGAGTGATAACGCAGCTCAGCTGTGCAGGTGGCTGATCTTGCAGGTCGAGGCACATGTCTTTTCTTCTGGCAGCTCCCCACAAAACATAAAAAATTATATTTAAAAAAGTTGTCCCAAGAGGTATATAAAATTAACTCCCAATTTTTCACAATTCATCCTACCCTGTGACCTACGGATTCAGCTTTCTGTGCCTTTTCAGCTTTAGTTTCACCATTTTCAGATGGTGCAGTATCTTGCTTTCCAGCTTCTTGCTCCCCCTCTTTCCATTTAGTACCTTTGTTAGTCTTTGTGCCAGGTTCTTTGTTAGCAGATGTTTTTCTTGGTTGAGGTTCAGGTTTTGGTGGACAGGGTTTCACTGACGACCTGGCAGACTGTCTGGTGGTCTCCTACTCAGTTGGTCTGGATCCATCCTTGCCCTCTGTATTCTCTGGAGACTTTCTTTTGGCCATAATGACTATGTCTGGGCAGCGGCAAAAAAGTAAAGCAACAGGCTGGACCTGCTGGCACCTGCGGCTGCAGCTGCTCACGTAAATGGTACAGAATAGCCTGGACTCTCTGACCTGCATCCACTGCTTTTTTTTTTTTTAATTACTGAATTGTAATCTTTTTTATATATTCTAGATCCAAGTCTCTTATCCCACATATGACTTACAAATATCTCCCCCCATTCCATGAGTTGTCTTTTCATTTTTTTGATGGTATTCTTTGAAGCAGTAACGTTTTTCATTTTGATGAAATTCAGTTTGTGTATTCTCGCTGCTGTTGTTGATTGTGCTTTTTTAGCTCTTCCACTACACTATTTGATCTATTTTGTTATTATTATTATTTTTATGGGTTTTATTCATTTATTTATTTATTTATTTATTTATTTTTGAGAGACAGAGACAGTGTGAGCAGGGGAGGGTCAGAGAGAGAGTGAAATACAGAATCTGAAGCAGGCTCCAGGCTCTGAGGGAGCTGTCAGCACAGAGCCCGATGCGGGGCTCGAACCCACAAACCATAAGATCATGACCTGAGCTGAAGCTGGACACTTAACCGACTGAGCCACCCAGGCACCCTGTTATTATTATTTTTTTTAATGTTTATTTATTTTTGAGAGAAAGAGAGTGCGAGCAGAGGAGGGGCAGAGAAAGAGAGGGAGACACAGAGTCCAAACCAAAGCAGGCTCCAGGCTCTGAGCTGTCAGCACAGAGCCTGATGCAGGGCTTGACCTCAGGAGATGGGAGATCATGACCTGAGCCGAAGTCAGATGCTTAACCGACTAAGACACCCAGGCGCCCCAGTATTTGATCTATTTTGACTTAACTTTAGTGTATGGTGTGAAGGAAGCATTCAGCCATATTATTTTGCAGGTGGCTCCAATTGTCCAGGTAGCACAGAGCTGAGAGGATGAGAAATGGCGGCAGCCTTCCTGTCTCAGGAAGATAACAGAATCTCCAACCGGGAGCTGGGAGAAGAGGGAACCCTGTGTTCTGAGGTTCACCTGTCTATAGGGGCACTTCCAGCATGTTGAGGTGGACGGGGCAGGGAGAGGGTGAGTCACGGCTCTAATGCTACAAACTTTTACTGTTCTGACCAACATGTAGTAGATTTTCTTTAGTGAACATTCCTTCATTTGCTGTATGGCCTTAGGACAATTTCTAGAAATATATACACATATATGTACATACACACACATATATGTATGTAGATGCATATGTATATATGTATATGTGTGTGTATATATATAAAAATTTGTAGAGATGCCTGGGTGGCTCAGTTAAGCGTCTGACTTCAGCTCAGGGCATGATCTCACAGTTTGTGGGTTCGAGCCCCACGTTGGACCCTGTGCTGACAGCTCAGAGCCTGGAGCTTGTCTTCAGATCCTGTGACTCCTTTCTCTGACCTTCCCCTGCTCACGCTGTCTCCCTCTCTCTCTCAAAAATAAATAAAAACATTAAAAATTAAAAAAAAATTTTGTGACAGTTATGATTCTCACTGGGAAGAGGGTCTGCAGGGCTCCTCACACCATTACCCAGAAGTCTGCCAGCTCATCCCTTTTTATTGCTGAGTAGTATTCTATTGTTTATCGGTACCACACTGTGTTTATCCATTTACCCATTGATAGACACTGGTTTGCTTCTAGTTGGAGATATTACAAATAAAGTTGCTTCGAATATTTGTGTGCAAGTCTTTATTTGGACATAAGCTTTCAGTTCTCTTCAGTAAATGCCTAGAAGTGGAATGACTGGGTTATGCAGTTATATGGTTACTTTTTAAGAAATTGCAACTGGGGGTTGCCTGGGTGGCTCAGGCGGTTAAATGTCTGATTTCGGTTCATATCATGATCTCCCGGTTCAACCCCAAGGAAGTTGGGGTGCCTCGGTGGCTCAGTCAGTTCAGTGTCTGATTCTCGATTTCAGTTCAGGTCCTGATTCCATGATCTCAGAGTCATAGGATTGAACCCTATGTTAGTTTCTGCACTGAACATGGAGCCTGCTTGAGGATTCTTTCTCTCTCTCTCTCTCAAAAAAAAAGTAGCAACAGTAGTATATACTACTGACTACAGGGATAAAGGTAGGACACACCCAGTATGGAAAGCTTGTAAGAAATAGAGGAATAAAAGAAGAAATTAAGAGTGCCCTCTCGATTTATTCCAATTCCAGTACCACAGGGGGCCACTTGCCAGAGAGGTGGGTGGGAAGGATGCACAGGGCTCAGATGCAAATCCCTGATTCCCACTGCAGCCCCCGCTCCTGGGATCCTTCCTGCAGAAGAGCCCTCAGCCAGGAGGCCAGGATTTCCCTATGTGACCTTAAGCCAGTTCTGCCCTCTTTGGGCTTAGCTGGTAAAAGTAGGCACTATGGCTGCTTGGCCTCCCTCCCAGGAAGCTATCTGTGTCTTTACTGGGGTAACTCCTCTACTGTGAAAGGGTTTGGCGCCCTTCCTTCCAACACCTCACACCAAAGCAGGGGACTCAGGCTCCCAGACGCTTTTGCCTGGAACATCAAGTCCCTCCCCTGTCGCTCATCCTCCTCTGATCCTTAAAATCAATCTTGCCTCTCCCTCTCTCCTGGCAACAAATCGCTCATTTGCTGTGGGCCAGGCCTGTGCTGGAGGCTACTCCACACTCTTATCTCATTCAATGCTCACCATCACCCTTAAAGGAAGTTATCATGGCCATTTCAGTTTAGGAAACTCATCCTCGGCACACTGGGCAAGGTCAGTCACCCCAAGTGAGGACAAAGCCAGGCTTACCTTGCTGCTGTCTCTGGAGCCCTTGTCTTAAACCGTAGTGCTCTGTGTGCAGAGGTCAGGTCTGTGCTGACAGAGCCGACATCTGCGCCCCATCCCCCCATCTCCATGAATCTAAATATGCTTCTTGCTTCAGAGTCCACCAGCTTCAGGGTTGTCTCTTCCACGAAGCTCTCCCTGATTCCTTCTGAGAGTGATGTTCCTTTTCTGGACACCCTCATGCCCTGGAATCAGTAGCCTGATTCCTCTGTCTCTCCTACTCAGACCCTCCCTCCAAGTACCCAGGATACTGTACACTGGTCATGTGATCAGCTTCATTCAATACATTTTGAATGTTTTATTTTAATTTAATTTATTTTAAAATTAAATTATTTTATTTTATAACTCTAATATTTATTGATTTCCTTTTACCTTGTTATATAACATTGTATTTTTTCTTATCAATACATGTTCACATTATCAAAACTTTAAGAATAAAAATCACTCTAGGAGGCTTCTGGGTGGCACAGTCAGTTAAGCATCTGACTTCTGCTCAGGCCATGACCTCCTGATTCGTGGGTTCAATCCCGCCTCGGGTTCTATGCTGACAGCTCAGAGCCTGAAGCCTGCTTCTGAATCTGTATCTCCCTCTCTCTGCCCCTGCCCTGTTCACACTGTCTCTTTCTCTCTCTCTCTTTCTATCTCTCCCTCAGAAATAAACATTAAATTTAAAAAAATAAAAAAATAAAAATCACCCTAAATTGTTCATAGATAACCATATTAACATTTTGGTAGATTATTTTTTAGTCTGATTTCTGTGTACGTGTATATTTTCTGGAGTTGAGATCACACTGCATAAATCGTTCCAAAGCCTGATTTTCAAAAAAACCCTAACATTATACCAAGGACATTTTCCATGTCATTAAAAATTACATGTGTTATACCTCTTAGGGTGGTTAGAATATAAAAAGACAGATAATAACAAATGTCGCAAGGACGTGGAGCAATTTGAACCCTCATACACTGGCCGTGGAAATGTGGAATGATGCAGTCCCTTTGGAAAACAATCTGAGAGTTCCTCAAATAGTTAAGCATAGAGTTATCAGATGATCCAGCAACTTCACTCATAGATATATATTCAAGAGAAATGAAAACATATATCTATACAAAAATTTGTGCATGAATGTTAATAACATTATTCATAATACTTAAAAATGGAAACAACTCAAATGCCCAACTAATGAGTAAATAAATAAGATGTCATTTGTCTATACAATGGAATAGTATTCAGCTGTAAAAAGGAATGAAGTATTGACACATGCTGCAACATGAATAATTCTTTTTTTTTTTTTTTTTCAAATAGCACCTGGGGCGCCTGGATCTCTCAGTAGATTAAGCCTCCAACTTCAGCTCAGGTCATGACTTCACAGTTCATGAGTTCAAGCCCAGCATCGGGTTCTGTACTGACAGCTTTGAGCCTGGAGCCTGCTTCAGATTCTGTGTCTCCTTCTCTCTCTGCCCCTTCCTTGCTCACACACTCTCTTTCTCTTTCAAAAATAAATAACATTAAAAAAATTTTAAATAGCAGCTTGTCTTTTTTAAAAAATATTTATCCATCTATTTTGAGAGAGAGAGAGAAAGTACAAGCAGAAGAGGGGCAGAGAGAGAAAGAAAAAGAATCCCAAGCTGGCTCGGCAAAATTCAGCACAGAGCCCACCTCAGGGCTCCATCTAATGAACTGCGAGATCATGACCTGAGCTGAAATCAAGAGTCTGACACTTAACTGGTACCCCATGGATAGATCTTGAAAACATCATATGATGTGTAAAAAGTCAGACACAGAAGACCACATATTATATTATCCCATTTTCATTAAGTGTCCAGAAAGGCAAATCTATAGAGTCAGAAAGTATATCTGTGGGCTGGGTTCGGGGTTGTGAGCAAATGAGCAGTGACTGCATTAATGGATATAGGAATTTGCTGTGGGTGATAAAAAAATGTTCTGAAACTGATTATGGTGATGGTTGTAAAACTTTGTGAATATACTAAGAACCATTGAATTATACACTTTAAGTGGGTAAATTATATGTTATATGACTTATATGTCAATAAATCTGTTATAATTAAAAACAAAAGAACTCCATGGCGGCATCTTTAATGTTTTGAGACATTATTCCTTTATGCAGTTGCATCATAATTTATTTAGATTCCTATTGTTGGACCTTTATGTTTTCTATTAATGCTTTTGTTTCACAACACTTCAAACATGCACAAACATGAATTGAATAGTGTAATGATCGCCTGTACCCATCACCCACTTCAACAATTGTCAACACAATGCTGCTTTTACAGACACGGATTTGATGAGCATTCTTGTGTATAAATCTTGTTCACATTCCACAGTTTCCTTCCATTTATACTGAATTCAATTCAGTCCAAACCACTTCCTCACAGTGCCCTCCCAGCATATTTTAGGGATTGGATGAATCAGACACCGCCCACTCTTGGGGAGCTTCTAGTCTGGTGGAGGAGGTAGATATTAGACTGGAGTGACCAGTAAGGGCAGGGGTGTGTGACTGGAGACAGCTCTCACCCCATTACCCAGGAGGGGCACCTCCATAACGGCAGGCAGTCACTCCCCACCAGAGGAGCCTGTTTTTCAAATCTCTGCCAAGCCCTGTGTGTCTTCCCTGATACCACACGGGGGTGCCAGAGTCTTTCACAGCCTCTCCGGAATCTCTCCCTTCCGCCTTGTGGGTGGGTGGCTGGGGTGAGCTCTGTGCCCCTTCTCCTGGTGACCCTGACCTGGTGATGGCCATCTTCTGGACTTGGGGCCCTCACATGGAAGACGAAGGAGGTGAATGCAGTGAGCCATCTGGAGCCACCTTAGCAGACTCTCATAAGCAATGTGTCCTTGAGCTTCATTCCCCACCACCTGCTTCTGGGAGCTCCAGGGGATCTACATGAGGGCCCCACCTCTCTGGGGCCCGGGAGAGACTACTGTCTCCCAGTGCGACTTCCCACTTTTTACAGCAGCTCATTATTCCGGGAGTGACTTGAGCCACAAATTTGCTGAGACGCCCCCAGCTCCAGGAGCAACGTTAGGGTCGTGGGTGGAGGAAGAGAAAATGAGTCACCAAAGACTTCCAAAGGCCCTCTGGCCCACCCCGGAGGACATTTGGCCCCCGGAGGGCATGGTCTGTGTCTGACATAGCTCAGGGCTGAGTCAAGGGATGAGGTGTTTGCTTTTCCGAAAGGGCTTCTCCTGAGTTTGGGGCGGGGGTCTCCAGCCTTGCAGCCTCTCCTCTCTCTGCCAACACAGCGGGCAGCTGGCCAGGCTCTAAACTCTGTCTGGATGTCTGTAGCTCCCTGGAGTGGTCTCTCAGCTTTATCCCCAACACAGCCCTTTCGGTCTTGCCCCTCCTTCTCCTTGGCCTTCCCCAGGATGCCTCCTCTTAATCCAGTGAGCTGGCTGCAACCAGCCACGTCAGAAGCCTCTCCCCAAATGGCCAAGCATTCCAGCCACCAGAGGAAGGAAGGGCCAGCTCAGATATCCCAAGCACCTACTGTGTGTCAGCTTTCCTGGGCTTGCCACTGTATTTGTTATCACGTTCTTTCTCAGAGCAGCAGCCTCATAAGGCAACTATTATACACTCATTTCACAGAGGAGGAAGTCAAAGCAAAGTGGCGGCAGCAGCATGAGAATTCAGGCCCAGGCCGGTCTGACTCACACCTGTGTCTCCTCCCTTCTCCCTACCTGCGTTCTGCACATGCTCCGAGTTGTGCAGCGCTCCTCCCTCACCTCCTCATCCTGGCTGCCGCTTGACTTCTATGCACACCCACCAAGTGCACACATGCTCCCAAACTCAAGGTCAGTGCACTGATAGACACGTGTTCACATGTAAAGCCCAGTCCTTGCTGGTAGCCCTGACAGCTGCTTGTCAGCTGTGTGACCTTGAACAAGTCACTTAACTTCTGTGAGCCTCGATGTTCTCATCTCATCAGAATTGTTACGAGAATGAAGTACGATATTGTACGGAATGGTGTTAGAAGCTTACCTGGCATAATGTTCAATAAAGGTCAGCTACTTTTAAAATTGTAGCTGCTTTTCATTATTAGTATATACATGCATCTTTGTACACTCTCTACACATGTAACCAGCCATCTGCAGTATAGACAGGGGCACAAGAATTGCCATGTACACCTACACGCATGGGCAGGAACCCACAGTAAAAAAATCAGCCACCTGCTATATGTATCATGTGCCTATGAGCCTGTGCCAGACTACTGGGGTGAAGGAAGGGAACCCCTGGGGAACAGAAAACAGGAAGCCTGGCCTTGGGGTCCAATCAGTCTGGGTGGGAAGTAAGATTTGTGATCAAAGTCTGCAGACTAAGCTGGGACTGCATTAGCATCTTGAAGAATCTCACACCCCACCCCAGACCTTCTGAATCAGAATCTGCATTTTAATAAGATTCTCAGGAAACCAGGGTGGGGAGGAGGGAAGTGGGCAATTATTCCTGAGCCAGAGGTGGCTGGCTTGGGGTGTGGCCCTGGTGCCTCCAACCTATGCCCTACCCGCGGGCTGATACACCTCCTGGCTCCTCCTCTGTGTTTGGGAGTTGGTGCTAATGTGTGAGGTTATTCAACTCAGCCTTGGAAGATAGGTTGGCCCCCTCAACCCTGTTCTAGAAGGATGTAAATAGCAAGGTCCCTCCCTGGTCCTTCCCAGGGCTCTGACGGGCTGGGGGCTGGGAATCGCATCAGGGTCCAAGCAACTGGCATGGGTGCCTGCTCTTCAGTCCCTCTCCTGAAATGTGTCCACACTTGTTTGTGACTCTCCCCACCCAGCATCAAGGTAAGGTCACTGCCAGAACTCTGGCTGACCTCTCCCTCCTTGAGTGAGGTAAGGGCTGGGTCCCTTGGGGCTGTTGGAGCCCAAGGCCTGGGCCAGTGCCCCACCCTGTCCCTGTTGGGGCTAATTTTAGGGCTGTCTTGACAGCTGCCTCAGCTCAACCTGAATCTGCTCCCTGCTCGGCATTGGGGTCAGTTGGGGTCAGTCGGGAAGGGAGCCAGGCCAGGCCCGGCTTTGACTACAACAGGTAAAATTAGATTCCTTACCCCCTGGCCACCATCCCTACTGCCTGGAGAGCCCCACTCAGCACTGACCAGCAGGATGCGAGAGGAACTGGTCCTGCTTTCAGGTAGACAACCCTCTCCAGACAGACAAACCAAACCCTGTGGAAACCAGAGGCCACAGAGATCAGAGAACTCAGGACTTGGAGACCCTGTAGCTCGGCACCTTGCCTGCAGAAGGGAAAGGGCAAGGGGCTGAGGTCTGGACCTGAGTCACCCAGCAAGTGATAGGAAAGCTGGTGCTGAAGCCCAGGCTTCCCGGAACCCAGCTGGGTTCTATGCCCTGTGCCTCAGGGCTGGCTGGACACCTATGTAGAGGGGCCCAGCATCGAAAGCAGCCCATGAAGGTCAGTCCTGAGCCTTGGTACCTTCCTGCCTGGAGTGCGCAGACAGGGGACCCTGAGAAGGGTGCCAACCAGACACATACTCTTAAGCCCTTTGTCCTGGATTCAGGAGCAGATGGCACCTGGAAGAGTTGCTAGAGGCAGGGTTTTAGCTTCTGATAACAAAGGGTTAGAGTCCTTGCTCTGCTATCAACATTCCGGTCCTTGGTTTCCTCCCTGGTGACATGGATGTGGTGATACATCTTCACAGACAGAGGAGGGGAACGGAGGGTGGGAAGAGCACAGGGAACTCAGGAGCGAGCTGTGCCCACAGGGCTGTCCGCTGGCTGGGGGTGCAGGCTCCTTTCTAAGGGGAGGTGGAGCTCAGTGGCTCCCACAGTCTTCACCCCCAAGGCCTCTATCCCCACTCCGTCCCTCACCCGGTTATGTTGCAAGAGGAAAGGGAAGCAGGTCTTGAAGCTGATCTGGGCAAGAGGGAAAGGAAATGCAAGCAGGGGTCACAGAGGGAAGCTGTGGTTCTCCCACCTTCCCCTACCTGCGGGCTTTGTCCCTTCTGTTCCCCCTATGCTGCCTCCTCTCAAGCCTTTCCCACTGTTCACTCATTCCAGCCACTCTCCCACCTCCCCAGCTCTCCATTTCTTCCTGAGATGTCTCACCCTGGAGCCCCCTGCTCTGGCCCTCATGGTTCCCTGGTCGGATCTGTGAGTGGGAGCATGGATGATTGCATGTACATATGGGCTTTGCTGCATGGGGCTGGCACTCAATAAATATTTAACTGCCCACCTCAAATCCTTTCTGAAACAAGCCTCTGTGTACATGAATAAATAGATAAACGTTGACTGACTCCAAAAACACACACATGCACCCTGAGAAAAGCTTTGTTTATCCACCCTTCCTGAACACCAAGTTGATTCCCACTGTGGACTCCCCAGATGAGTGAAGGTGGAGGAATCTTAGGATTTAGGAAGGAGGGAATCCTTCCAGGTGGAAGGAAAATCTTGAGCCAAAGCTGAGAGCTGAAGGCTCAGTAGCCAGTGGAACAGCATTGTAAGATGAGCTGGTGAGACAGACAGATCATGAAGAGCCCTGAATGCCAGGCCAAGGAGCAGACGTCATGCTGAGGGCAGTGGGGAGCCATGGGAGGATTTTGAGCAGGAGAGTGATGAGGTTGGATTTGCTGTCAGTAGTATTTCCTCCCTGGCTGCTGCATGGGGCGTGGATTGAATGCTGAGAGAGTGGAGCTGAGGAGATTTCAAGGTCAGGTGAGAGAAGATGAAGTATGAACATAGATGAGGCTGGAGAAGTTGAGAAGTGGACAGTCCTCAGGATATTACAGAGGGATGGCCAGGACTGAGTGACAGATTGGATGAGGGCAAGGAGGAAGGGAGAGCAGGCTACATGATTCTCAGAGTTTTTGGCTCAAGTGGCCAGCTGGCTGGCAGTCCTTGCTGAGCTCAAGAGAGGAGTGGGTCTGGGGAAAGACACAGAGCTCTCCTTTGGACACATCAGAGAGGTGGTCTGACCAGAAATGGGAATATCTAGACTGGTCAGACGGCTTGGGGCTGGGCAAGTCTGGACAGATCTTCTCTTGAGTAACAGCCTCTGAATGACTTGGGAGTGTCCCAAGTGGGCCCAGGGTAGTCCTAGGAGCCCCAACCACCTATGGTCTTTAGAACAGACAGGACTTGGATGTGGGTCTCAGGGAAGGACAGGGACAGGGTCAGCAAAGGGTCTGACCAGGATGGAGGGGAGGGTCTGGGGCCTCAGAATAAGGGACACCCCCAGGGTAGGGTAAGAGTGACCGGTGCAGAGGTCTGGGACAGAGAGGAAGTAAGAAGAAGCCAAAGGCAGGCTGAGCTGGCAGGCCTGACAGATCGACCAGCCTGAAACCGGCATTATAGATACAGACAGACTAGACTTAGTGAGGGTTGGGGATGAGCCAGGTATCACAGTGAGGCAGACAGGTCAGCAGCTCCTGGCTCAGTGCTGTCCTCTGGGCCACACTGCTTGGTAGTGGCTCACTGGTGGGACTGAGCTTCCTGGCCATGCCCAGGTGTTTTAGGCTTGTCTGTTCTAGAAGGGTGTGCTGGGTGGGGTGCCTGAGTGGCTCAGTCAGTTAAGCGTCGTAAGTTTGAGTTTCACATTGGGCTCTGCTTTGAATTCTGTGTCTCCTTCTCTCTCTGCCCCTCCCCTGCTCATGTGTAAGACAGGTAAGACCCAAGCTCCTCACCAAGCAGCACCCCCAGACCAGCTGTCAGTGCATCCCAGCCCTGTGCTATTACTTCCTAGTCCCAGGACCGAGGCTGGGCTGCAAGGAGCGGGAGGGAGCCACAAACCCAGACCTGGAGACTCACAGCCCAGCATAGAGCCATGCTCCTGGCAGAACCTGCAATGCGTGTCTGAGGATGGGAGAACTATGGCATCACAGAACGTGCCCCCACGTGAGGTGAGATCTGACAGGGGCAAGAGATGCTTGGTCAGCACCTACTCAGTGCCAGGCACTGTTCTGGGATCTCGAGACATTGAGCAGGATTTATGCTTTAACTAGAGACTGACAATAAACAAATGAATATGTATTATAATGTCAAGAAGGACAAAGTGAGTTGCAGAAACACAGGACAGGGTTGGGGTGGGTAGATTCAGGGAGGAGCATGGAGTATTCATTTGAGAAAAAGAACCTGATTGTGGACCCAACTGGCTGAGTGATTTTGGTCAAGATCCTGCCCCCACTCCCTGCCTCCCTGGCAGTTGAGTTGAGTCATCACTGAGAACCCCTGTTGCCCTGGCTATTAGTAGGGCCTGTAGGGGTGAGCTTTCTGGAAGACCAGCCTGTTCCACAAAGTCCAGCCCCACCTACCCACTCCTGCACAGGCTGCACATGAAACCCCATTTTCCCCCCAACTTGACTCCTCTGGGCAGGGAGCCCAGCAGGAGCTGAGGAGCCCCAGGGCCTTGGCACCACTCCAGATCTCTTTACAGGTGGAGGTGACTCACGGGGTGTCAGGATCCAGGAAAGTGGCCTGGGGGTGGCGGTGGGGGACTCCCGCCTTGCCTTACCTGGAAAGGGCCTGGCCTCCAGAGTCCTGCTCTCCAGGAGGCCCATGTTGCAGCCAATGGGGTGTGAGGGGCCCAAGGGCTTGTCAGTGGGCCTCAGTCTCCTAGTCCACATAAAAGGGGGAGGAATGGAGCTAAATAGTCTTCATGTTCTAAGGTGCTTTAGTGGCTCAGTTGGTTAATTGTCTGACTCTTGGTTTTGGCTCAGGTCATCATCTCACAGTTCACAGGTTCGAGCCCCACTTTGGGCTCTGTGCTGATGGTGTGGAGCCTACTTGGGATTCTCTCTCTCTCTCTCTCTCTCTCTGCTTCTTGTCTCTCTCTTTCTCTCTCTCAAAATAAATAGGTAAACTTAAAAAAAATCTTCCATGTTCCTTCCAGCTCAAATTCCCGTTTTGCTGAGTATGTTGCCCAAGACCTCTATGATGATTTCCCGGAACCTCATTGTAAGGTGAGTGGCAAATTTTGAAATAGGGGGTTGGCAAAGGATTGCCAGGTTTAGCAAATAAAATTCTGAATTTCAGAAATGCAATGAATAATTTTTTAGGATAAGCTGTCTCAAATATTATTTATGCAAGGAATTAATCATTGTTTTTCTGAGATTCAAATTTAAGTGGGTGTCTTCTATTTTATCTGGCAACTCCAGGTGGAAAAGGTCACTGGAACCAGGATTTAAACAGAGGAAGGTCATACTTCTGGCCACCTACCTCACTGTTCCCGGCATCCCTTCTCCATGGACTTCTAGATGACTTGTTGGAAGGTAGGAAGGGAGAACCAGAAACTGGAGGCATTGAGAGCTGTGGAGAGAGGCCCCAAGACCCCAGGAGGCAGCACCTGAACTTTCCTGCTCTGTGTACCAGTTCACCTCACTACCCCTCGCCCCCCAATAAGACAAGCAGGTCCCCCACCATCTCCTGCACAGCTAGACTCATTCCTAACTGCATACCATTGCTCTATTTCTACCCCCTCTCCCTCTATACAAACTCTACCTGCCCCAGGAACCCTCCCTTGGTCATTCTTTATCATCAGGACTGTCTCCACGAAGTTCGGAAGGACAGACAGCCCGCCCCCACCATGAAGCTCACAGTCCAGTGGGAAGATGGAAAACCAACAATGTCAGAATAGGGAGATAATTGCCCTTTCACTGGAACCCATGAGGCTTCATGCAGGTGGGGCCCACGTTCTGCTTCACTGAGGCCCTACCGGAGAGCAGGTTTCAATCAGTGTTAGTGGAAGAAACAGGAGGCTGCGCCTCCCAGGAACCTTCGTTACTGCAGTTGGAAGAAGGCCTTCCAGATGGAGGGGAGAGAAAGGCTGGTGTGAGCAGCGAATGCACAGGGCGACCGCTGTGGCTGGCCTGGAGGAGGATGGGGCCTAGCGAGGCCTAGAGGGCACCGCACAAATAGGCTGAACCGGGCAGCTAGGGCCTGTGCTGTGGACCTGGGACCCGGTGAGGCCTGACACCGTGTGCCGTGGCTCAGCGCGTGGCTGGTCCTACGAGATCCTGCATTTCCAGAAGGAAGAGCAGGGCCTTCCTCTTCTCCCATGCCCTCCAGGACGGGCCGAGAGGCCAGCACAGGATACGGATTGCTAGAGAGCTGAGGGCTGGCTGGGAGGACCAGTCACACTGTACTGTTATCTCCCCTTGGTCACTGGATGTTGCTGGGGTCGTTAGAGGAGGTGATCACACTCACTCAATGGTTTCAGGAAAGGTGACTGGCTTTCTGGTCCTACCTGGAGGCCCCGTGGCTTTTAGCTCCTGTTTGCCTGGGCCCCTTCGCTGCCACGGTCTGGGACAGTGATAGGTGATGTCTACCTGTGTGTCACCAAGCTCCAGACCAGGTGGATGAGCCAGGCCCACTAGAGACACTGTCTCTTGCACCAGGTTAAAGACACTAAGGATCGGGAAGTTGAGGTGCTAGGAGTTTAGGGGGTTAGGCTAAACTGGGATTTAAACCCAGTTACACTGAGCTGCCCTTATTTTTTAAGTCATCTCTGAGATGTTACTTATTTTTGGCACTCTATCCCGTTTTGATCTTTGCTACTTATGATGCAAATGCCAACAAAGCTATTGCTTGTCTGTGTTTCTGCAGAGGCCTTTGCCCAGAAGCAGTAAACTATGGAAGAACTGAAGGAAACAGGAAAGCGGGGATGAACTCCTCCTGGGGCTCATTTGCCCTTTCTTCGGGTGCCGCACCCTTCCTCCAGCCTGCAGCCCTGCCCTACTCTGAGTCATGTGGCTCCCCAGCACCCTTGGGAGAGCTGGGCCCTGTGCACGCACACAACATTCCTCTTCTGTGACTCGGGTTCCCACGTCCTTCCACACATCATCTAGAAGTCTTTCTACCCACTCGCCCACCACCAAGGTATTCAGTGGCCACAATCCAGGCCTTCTATAAGCACCTACTATGTGCCAGGCACAGTGCTGGGCACAAAGGTAAAAATTGGGAGCTGATATGCCCTGAGACTTCTGGCTGTTCAATCACTGTGAGTGCCCCTAAGTACTGCCTGGGTCTCCTCCCAGTCCTTCAACTAAAGGGCTAACGTCTCACACACCAGGCGTGCTCCGGGAGCTCAGGCCACATCAATCTGCGTGCGTCTTGGATCTCCTTGGCTTCCCTAGCCTCTCCAGGTGTGTGCCTGGTGCAGGGCAAGTCCTCACTGGGGTGGACATGGGACAGTTTTATTGATGATTCATCTGATCATGAACCTGGAGAGCATAAAGTACTATTGGGTACAGACATGCACAAGACCTTGAGAGCCACTCTGGAAGTCTCGCCCATGATCCTCAGAGTCAAGTCTGGTTGTGGATAAATCCTTTGCTATTCCTTCCTTTTTACCCACTGGCTCCAGGGTCCAGCCAGCACTCTTTCTCTATCCTGGCTTCTGTATCACTGATGGACTTGTGACCTTGGTGGGAGGTGCAAATTCCTTGGGACCTGTGGACTTCTCATCAGCTTTCCCCAAGAAATTTGTCAGGAGCCGGATACCTTATGCCAGGTACTATGCTTTGCATATTACATGAGTTATCTCATCTCATTCTCCAACAATCTATAAAATAGACATTATTTTTTTAATGTTTATTTATTTTGAGAGAGGGGGTTGGGGGGCATGGCAAGTGGCAGAGAGAAAGGGAGAGAGAGAATCCCAAGCAGGCTCCATGCTGTCAGCACAGAGCCCAATGCAGGGCTCGAACCCATGGCTATGAGATCATGACCTGAGCTGCAATCAAGAGTTGGATGCTTAACCACTCAGGTGCCCCTAAAATAGACATTATTATTATCCTTACTTTACAGTTGCAGAAACTGGGGTCACAGGGTTTAAGTAAATTCATTAAGTGTGGAATCAGGATTTGAATCTAGGGTTATGTATTCCAACCCATTTCTCTTAACCTCTATATTTCCCTGTCTTGTATTTACATTTGAGAAACGCCTTGGTTTAAGGCATCCATGATATTCTCATGTACCAAATGAGGGAAAGTTTGCTCCATAGAGAAGAAAGTGGCACCTGGTTAAAGGGCAGGAGTCTCTATGAATATTATGTTGGATTAAGATATTGGTCTACTGTTGACTTAGAACATAACCATCAAGTCTCAAGGCTATACCCCGTGGAAAGATAGTAAGATGTCTCATCTAAAGTTCTTCCTGGTGTAAGTCCCCTGGAGGAGATATGTCCAGGGCCTGGAAAGCAGAACTTCTGTGGGGTCCTAGGCTATTGAAGAGAGACCATGGCTCTCTTGGCCTGGATTTCTGAAGGTGTTGGTGTCTACAAGCATGTTCCCAAGTCAGGAGGAGGCAGTCAGGGACTTGGAAAGCAGGGTCACAATCAGGCAAACCTTATTTTTCTCCCTGGGGTCAATTAGCTACTAGAGAGCACGTGACACCTGCCACAACTGCTTAGTAGTGACACCTACAACTGTTAGTAGGTCACACTCCACTCTGTTCATTTCCTCATTGTCGTCTCTGTCTGAACAGCCTTGTTCCGGTCTTTAATAGTCTCCTCCATTGTAACATACAGCTCTTCCTCTGCTTACAATGGGGTTACATCCCAAGAAATCCATCATTAAGTTGAAAATGTGTGTAATATATCTAACCCACTGAACATCATAGCTTAGTTCAGCCTACCTTAGATCCTCTCAGAACACTTACAGGAGCCTACGGCTGGGCAAAATCACCTAACATAAAGACTATTTTGTAGCAGTGAAGTGTGAAATGTCTCGTGGAATTTATTGAATACCGTGTGGGAAGTGGCAAGCAGAAAGCTTGTGTAGGAACAGAATGGCTGGAAGCACGTCAGTGGCTGACTCCCGTGATCGCCTGGCTGACGGGACACTGCAGCCGGCCGCCACTGCCCAGAGTCACAAGAGAGCCAGGAAAAAAAATCAATCCTCAAAATCTGAAGTACAGTTACTACTGAATACACTGAATACACTTTCTTACCGTCCTCAAGATGAAAAATCTGAAGTCGAACCATCCTAAGTTGGGGACCATCTTTATTCATCACAACTAATGAACCAATATTGATATATTACTATTAATGAACTAAAGTGTGCATTTTATTTGGATTTCTTTAGCTTTTACCTAATATTCTTTAAAAAAAATTTTTAATGTTATTTATTTTTGAGAGAGAGAGAGAGACAGAGTGCGAGTGGGGAAGGGGCAGAGAGAGAGAAGGAGACACAGAATCCGAAGCAGGCTCCAGGCTCTGACCTGTCAGCACGGAGCCAGTCATTGGGCTCAAACTCATGGACAGACCGCGAGATCATGACCTGAGCTGAACCCAGGTGCTTGACTGACTGAGCCACCCAGGCGCCCCTACCTAATGTCCTTTTTATGTCCAAGGACACCAAATCACCATGCCTATTTGCATTCTTTCTGGTCTGGGACAGTTACTTGGGCTTATTTTATTTTTAATTTAATTTTCAGTTTTATTTATTTATTTTGAGAGAGACAGAGACAGCACAAGTAGGGGAGGGGCGGAGAGAGGGGGAGGGAGAGAATCCCAAGCAAGAGCAGAGAATCCCAGCTCTGTACTGCCAGTGCAGAGTCCATTCAGGGGCTTAAACTCACTAAAACATGAGATCCTGACCTGAGCTAATATCAAGGGTCAGATGCTTAACTGCCTGTGCCACCACGGCATCCCTAATGTCCTTAACAGCTTTGAGGAGCATTGGCCAGATATCTTGTAGACTTTCAATTTGAGTTTTTCTGATGATCTTTTCATGATTAAACTGGAGTTGCAAGTTCTTGGGAGTAAGATCCCAGAGGTAAAGTGCCAGTCTCCTCACATCAGATCAAGGGTATATATGACCAACATGACTTATCACTGTGGTCGCTAACCTTGATCACAGGGCTACGGTTATGTCTGTCAGTTTTCTCTGCTGCAAAATTTCTCAGGGGGTGTATTCTGTGTTGTGCCAACCCATATCACTAAGACGGGAGGGGCGGCACTCTTGGAAGAGTCTTCATGGTGGTGTTGATAGTAATGAATGAGAGAATCCGCAATGTGGAAGAGGAATTTTAGAGGGCAGCCCCCTCTCGGCTTCAAAGGCTTGGGCTCTGCCAGCTCCAGGAGGGAGCAGGTCTCATTCCTCTCTGTGTCCCCAGTATCCAGCACAAGGCTGTCTGAGAATGCATTGGGTATCTTTCTCTTTTGTAGATGTATTAAAAAAAAATTGAGGTGAAATTCACATAACATAAAAATTAACCATTTTCTTTAACCATTTAAAAGATGTTTATTTAGAGAGAGGGAGAGCACGTGTGTGAGAGAGTGAGGGAGGGGCAGAGAGAGGGGGAGAGAGAGAATCCCCGGCAGGCTCCATGCTCAGAAGGGAGACCAACATAGGGCTTGATCTCACTACTGCAAGATCATGACCCAGTCTGAAATCATGAATCAGACGCTTAACCAACAAAGCCACCCAGGCACCCCAAACCATTTTAAATTGCAAAATTCAATGACATTTATACATTCACGGTGTTGTGCAACTACCCTCTCTATCGAGTTCCAAAAATGCCATCACTTCAATTCCCCTTTCTCCTCAGCCCCTGTGTCTGTTCTGGGTATTTCATATAAATGGAATCATATACTATGTGACATTTTGTGGCTGCCTCCTTTCATGCAGAATAATGTTTTCAAGGTTCATCTGTATTGTAGCATGTGCCAGACCTTCATTTCTTTTTACAGCTGAGTAATATTGTGTTTATATACCACATCCTGTTTATCCATTCATTCATCGATGGACATCTGAGTTGTTTTCACATTTTGGCTATTGTGAATACTGCTGCTATGAGCATTCAGTCGTTTTTTGGTTTTTTTAGCACCTATTTTCAATTCTTTTGCATGTATACCTATGCATGACTGGATTTGTAGAGAAGGTGATATTTCTTCACAAGTTTTTAGGATGCTGATCAAGCCCATACAGAGGCTTGGTTATGGACCAGGGCCTGTGGGAAGGGGTTTCTGTCTTGGACCTGGTTCAGGTTATCATCTTACCAATAAGTTGCATGAACACAGCATCCATGCATCAAACTCACCCACAACAAGAAGCCAAGAGACAGAGAGCTAAAATTCATGATGCAAATATATAAAGAAGGCAAAGAATCAAGTCTTACATCAGATTTCTTCAAATGATTGTCCAAGCACAGAACGTGGGAGAACGATGAGGCAAAAAGGAGCTCAGAGTTGAGTTGACCTCAAGCTCTCCACGAGCCAAGGCAAAGACTACCAGATAAGCAAATGTAAATGCAGGCTGTACTAACAGAGACATAGGGGCTGGAACCCACGAGGTGACTGCCCTATTGCACTCCATGCTCAGCCAGACCCACCTGGAGCTCCGAGGCCTCTCTGACATGCTGGAGTGTGCTCTGGATCAGAAGAAAGTGACGAGACCACAGAGGCCTGGGAACCAGGTCAGGCAACGAGCAGTAGAGGACTCGAGTGTAGGCAAGTTGTTGCGTAGGGTCTTCAGGGCTGGCCGTCAGGGAAGAAGGCTTTTTTCCCACCAGGTAGTGAGCTTCCTGCTTTTTGGGGCTGGGTGTGTGGAATGAGCAGAGGGCAGATCTAGAAGGACGTCAGGGGACCTCAGGCGACTCTGGGGGTCAGGGGACTGCCTGGGGTTTTTCAATACTTGGAAACAGATTTAGCCTGAGAGACGAGCAGAGAGAATGGGTTTTGTCTCCTCCTTCTCTTTTCTCTCCTCCTTGCCTTCCACCTCTCTTCCTCCCCTTACCCCGTACCCCTTTCCCTCCAGGCTGGCACCCAATGCCATTCTATCCTGGGGAGAGGCAGCTAAATCCCTACTGAAAGTAAGGGGTTTGTTAGAATAGCGGGCTGAAATCAACAGGGCAGGATTTAACTGATTAGGCTGTAAAAATCTGGGAAAGTGTTTATGTCGTTATGGTGACTGAAAAAAAACAGAATATACAACTATATATACATAACGACAGGTTAAAATGCATAGAAAACTCTAGTATAAAACACAGCAGAATCCTTTTTTATTATTGAAATATAGTTGACATACAATGTTATATCAGCTTCAGGTGTACAACATAGTGATTTACCAGCTCTATACATTATACAGTGCTCACTATATGTGTAATTACCACCTGTCACCACACATTATTACAATATTATTGAGTATATTCCCTGTATTGTACTTTTTCATTCCCAAAACACACCAAAATCTCTTTTTTATAAGTTTATTTATTTATTTTGAGAGAGCGTGCATGTGCTTGTGCACGAGTTGGGGAGGGGCAGAGAGAGAGAGGAAGAGAGAATTCGAAGCAGACTCTGTGCTGTCAGTGAGGAGCCGGATGCAGGGCTCAATCCTGTGACCCATGAGTTTATGACTTGAGCCCAAACCATAAGTTGGACGCTTAACTGACTGAGCCACCCAGCTGCCTCCGCACCAAAATCTTAACATCAGTAATGGGTGGATCAGGACTGTCAGAATTTTTCATTTTTTTTCTATTTCCCTGTAATTTTCAACTATTCTGTAATGATTTCTATCGTCAGAAAAAAACCCTAAACTTTAATGCTTGAGAAAGAATTTGGCTGGGACTGAGGTGGGATGCCATGGAAACAGTGCCTGCAGTTCTCATCTGGCAACTTCCTGCTCTGCCCTGGGCTGGCTGTGTGACACCCCACCTCCCTGTCCCCACTCTTGGTGGTTCTTCTGGTCCCCTGGAACTGCCCATACATGACCCTGTTCTCAGCAGGCACATGGGAAACTTTAGTAAACACATGACATTTAGCCTGAAGAGCCATACAAATAAGTGTCTCTAGAGTGAGAAGGAGAACTCGAGCTCACTTTCAGGGGGAGACCTGAGGGGGTGGGGACAGGACAGGACGAGTGTAACCAGAGGCTGTTGGGCTCTCGCCAGGGCGGGGCAGGCCCCTCCTTCCCAGGGCGCTGCAGTCGCCTCCCACTGGCAAGGAGCATGGGCTGCCAGGGTCCCGAGGAGCCAGGCACAATGTGTGTGGCTCAAGCGGTTTCCAGACACGGCCAGGCGGGAACACAGATTCACTGAGCACCTCTCTAGTGCTGCCCAGGGCTGGCCCTTTACATACATTCATTTCATCCACACAACAAGCCCACCAGGTCAGAGTGGTTACCCCATCTTACCTACATGAAAACTGGAGCTCAGAAAAATGAAGCACCAGGTAACATGGCTAGTACATAACAGAGGTGCTCTTTTATTTTTTTAATGTTTATTTATTTTTGAAAGAGAGAGCGGGTGTGGGGAGGGACAGAGACAGAGGGAGGCACAGAATCCAAAGCAGGCTCCAGGCTCTGAGCTGTCAGGGTTCCAACTCCTGAGGTATGAGATCGTGACCTGAGCTGAATTCAAATGCTTCACTGACTGAGCCATTCAGGTGCCCCATAACGGAGGTGCTCTTAACCACTATTGCACACTGCCTCAAGATAGTCCACAACTGGGGCGCCTGGGTGGCTCAGTTGGTTAAGCGTCGATTCAGATCATGATCTCACGGTTCATGGGTTCAAGACACATGTCAAGCTCTTGTGCTGACAGCTCGGAGCCTGGAGCCTGCTTCAGATTCTGGGTCTCCCTCTCTCTCTGCCCCTCCCCTACTCATGCTCTGTTTCTCTCTGTCTCAATAATAAATAAACATTAAAAAAAAAAAGGTAGTCCACAACACTTCAGCTTTCTGCTTGTGGCTTGTCTCTTGTCCTTCTTGGACTTGATATGGCCCCACTGACATTGCATGTGATGACATGTGGAGAAAGGACCTCTTGCTCATTTCCTCAGCTCTCAAGGACGGCAGACCACTGGAAGTGACAGTTACAGAGATCCCTACCCCCAACCCCAGCCTTGGCTCTGGTGGGCTGTTCTGGGCCCTTGGGGCAGGTGAGATCTCTGTTGAAGTCAAATGAGGGAGATCGCAGGTTCCAGGTTGGGATGGGTTCCTAGAGCTAAAGGCATTGTGACTGAGGGCCTAAACAGGACCATTGGGATTCCTTAAAAGGCAAATTGGAGGACATGACTTCAGAGGACCTTTTTATCCCTTCAGATTCTAAGATTCTATGTGTCCAAGATTCTCAGATATTGACAGGGGGCGGGGGGCAGTGGCTGAGCAGTGGTTGGTGCCTTCTGCCATGGGTTATTAGTTTTTAAATATTTATTTATTATTTTTGAGAGAGAGAGAGAGAGAGAGAGGGAGAGAGAGAGAGAATGGTGGGAGGGGCAGAGAAAGAGGGAGACAGAGGATCTGAAGCAGGCAGAGGATCTGAAGCAGGCTAGGCACCGATAGCAGAGAGCTCCATGCATGGCTCGAACTCACGAACCCTGAGTTTATGGCCTGAGCCAAAGTTGGATGCTTAACCGACTGTGTGACCCAGGTGCCCCTCCCAGGGTTATAACCATGGGCACCAAGAATGGCACTGGTATTGGTATGGCTGTTGGTAGGATTTCTCTGAGGGTGAGAAAGACTAGCCCCTGGGCATCAAGGTACAGCTCTCTCTGAACTAACTTGAGAAATATATTCTATCATGTGCTGGGGAAAAGGGTTATCAGGGCGAGGTGCTGGGGACACAGAAGGTGATGATCCACTTCCTGACCTTGGAGGGCAGATAGCTGGGGGCTCAATGTTAAGGCAGAGGGTCATGTAGGGGATGCAGGAAGCAGAGGAAGGGCCTCCAACTCTGGGGACATGTACCCAAGGACTTTGCAGGGCTGGTTCTTTCTTCCCTCCAGTTCCAGGAAGACTTCCAACAACCGGTGGGACCCCGGCTGGTGGCCTCAGAATGGCAAGGTTTATGCTGAGTCCGTCTGCTCTCCAAGCCCCAAGTACACTGCATCATGGCACCCCAGCTCTGGTCAATGGCATTAGGAGAGGGTCATGGCTGCCTTGTGTGGCCCATTGGGTAACTGAGGCAAGGCCAGCGGTTTACCGGCATTGAGTAACCGCTGGGGCTTTCTGAAACTTCAAGTTTCTTTCTCTTCCCATCTTCCTCTTTCAGGGTCAGGCTGGGGGCTGGGGAGGATCCACATGCTCACATTCATGTATTTTTTCATTCAGCAGTCACTTGCTCACCACCTCCCCTGCTCCTCCCTGCCTTGGGCTTGGGAGACTCAGAGAGAGATCCATGGAGCTCTGCCCTTCTGGATTCCCTGTTTCAGATATGGCACCAACATTATCTCTGCAGCCAAGGCAGAAATCTGGGCCTCCGCATGGACTCCCCCCTCACACCCCTTCATGTCTCCCTTCTGTTTTCCTGTAGTGCCATGTCCTTCCGTCAGTACATCTCCATCATTTATCATCTTTTATTGAAAAAGTTCCAATTGTACATTTTTCCCTTCTAGACTTAATGTTTCCTGCCATATTTCTGGCACCTGGCACAGTGCCTGGCACTTAATAGGTGCTCATTAAACAGTGTTAAGCGGCACCTAGGTGGCTCAGTCAGTTAATCTTCTGACTTCAGCTCAGGTCATGATCTCCTGGTCCATCAGTTCGAGCCCTGCATCGGGCTCTATGCTGACAGCTTGGAGCCTGGATCCTGCTTCGAATTCTGTGTCTCCCTCTCTCTCTGCCCCTCCCCGGTTCACACTCTGTCCTTCTCTCTTAAAAATAAATAAACATTAAAAAAAAAAGCAGTGTCACATGAACTAGTAGGTCCCTTTAATCCCATTTCATTAATATTCCTTAGATCTGTACCTTCCTCCTCTCCCCCAAGCCACAGCCTTTGCTCAGACCTCATCCCTCACTAAACTACCCAGGAGCCTCCTCCTTGCACTCTCTGCCTCACCTCCCCATTCAATTTATTTTCCATACTACAGCCAGAATGCTCATTCAAACGTGCTCTTCTGCCCTACTTTCTGGCTCATCACTCACAGGCAGGAATAAGGCAACATTTCTGGGATGAAAACAAAATGATAGCAGATATGACTGATCAGCCTGCTCTCTACTCCCTGTGAAAATGATCAGGAAGATAAGGGGAGCCTGGGTGGCTCCGTCCCTTAAGCGTCCGACTCTTGGTTTCAACTCAGGTCATGATCTCAGTTTATGGGATCGAGCCCCATGTTGGATTCCATGCTGACAGCACAGAGCCTGCTTGAGCATGTTGGTGTTCTCTTTCTCCCTCTCTGCCTCTCTCTCTTTCTCAAAATAAATAAATAAACTTTAAAAGAAAGAAAATGATCCGGAAGACAAGCAAAAATATAAAACTCGCAGTGATTACTAACCACATTAAAGATAAGAGATCACAAGACAAAGTACAGGGAGAAATGACACTGACTATATGGCAAATGGGGACAAATTGAGAAACACATTCTTGGATGACACACCACCTGCTCCTCCCTCTGAAACAGAACAGTGTGTGTCACACTGTGGCATTAACTGACCATGTCCTTTTCCCTCTTTACTGCAAGCTCCTTAAAGACAAGGACCATATCTAATTTGTCTTGGTGTCTCTGGCACCTGGTTCAGAACTTAGCACATAGTAAACACTCAGTAAATACTTGCTGGATGAATGAATCAGAGGATTAAATGAATTAATGAATGAAGCACCAATGCTTCCAAAGTCAATAAAATGAACTAATCCCTACTATCTACTCTTCCGTCAGGGACCCACTGACTAGATGGATCTCTGGCCATATGCCACCAACCCAGGACATTTTCCAAGCCAGTCTGGTTAAGGGCATGGATTCTGGGGCAAGAAGACCTGGTTAGAGTCCTGACTCCACCAGTTAGTAGCTGTGTGAGCTTAGGCAAGTAATTTAACCTCTCTGTGCCTCACCTTTATCATCTATAAAATGGGAATAGTAATAGTACCAATCTTAGAGGGTTGCCATGACAATTAAATTTACATGTGTGTGTAAATTTAGTACACACACATATATATATGTAAATTTACATGTATACTATATACTATACTGAATATAGTATATAGTATATATTTTTATATATGAATATCTATATAAAACTATATATGTATTTTTGCATTGCTATTTAAGTGCCAGCTAATATTGATGATGATGGTGATGATATTTCCTTAAGGTATCCCATCAACTTTTCTTTTTCTGTGTCTACACTGTCTGCCTAATGGTGGAATTGAGTCTTCCACCATTATTAAGCAATGCCTCATAAAGTTGAGAGGGTAAGGAGGTGGGTAAGCAGGCCTGGCCTGCCTTTATTTCTGCCTGGTAAAGGGAGTGAACAAAAATAATCAATATGAAGCCTACCCACAAGGAGGATGAAAATTGTCCTGAAGATTCAGATGAAGAGTGTATTATCTCTGAAATGATTTTCTATAAGAAACAGAATAAAACTCCCAAAGTCATCTGTTTGGTGTTCTCAAAACAAACAGATATCTCAGGAGGCTTTGATATCTTGGGTGTTTGCTGGACGCCTCCCAAGGGGGCAAAGGCTGTGAATAGGCAGCTCATAGCAATGGCAATGCCAATGGCTCTCAAGCATAGGAAAAGATGTTTCTTTCACTCCTAAGAGAAATGCAAACTAAAACTATAACAAGACATGATTTGTCACCTGTCAAATTGGGGGAAATCCAAGACTTTCATATCAAAGGATTGAGAGGCCCTTGTGAAAGCTATTGTGGGGATTTTATTTTATTGTTTAGTTTAGTATCGTTTCGTTTCGTTTCATTTCGTTTCGTTTGAAAGAGAGGGAAAGAGGAAGAGAGAGACAGTGAGAATCCCAAGCAGGTTCCGCACTGCCAGGCCAGGGCTTGAGTTCAAGAACCATGAGATCACGATCTGAGCAGAAGTCAAGAGTGAGACACTTAACCAACAGAGCCACCCGGGTGCTCTATTTTTTTTATGATGTCTTTTTAAATGCTTATTTATTTTGAGAGAGAGAGCCAGAGTAGGCATCCATGGAGGGCAGGGAGGGGCAGAGAGGGAGAGAGAGAATCTCTTTGCAGACTAGATCTGACAAAACATGAGATCACAACTTGAGTCAAAACACTTAACCCACTGAGCCACCCAGGCACCCCCATTGTGGGGATTTTAAATCCTTGTGGAGGTTTTACTTTGAAGAATTCACTCCTCCTTCACTGTTAGCAATGTTATTTAACTGAGATTGCCTCTCCTCCAGCTCCAGGGATGGCCCAAATGGGCTGAAGTCTGCTAAATTTCTCATTATCCAGAGGACATCATTAAAAATTATTGAGTAACCTTGGGCAAGCTGCTTAGGCATTGTGAACTTTGTTTCCCCATCTGTAAAATATAGACAATAGTACAGACTTGTGGAAACAGCCAGCACTGTGGCTCGCATATACTCAATAAGAGACATTTTATTGACTTTGGTAATTGGATACATATGAATTTAAATATATTTGCTTGACTAATCCAAAGGTTTATAGAATTACCAATTAGAGTTCTATTTTTCTAAAGCATTATAGAAGATAAAAACCAGAAAACCCTAGAATGGATAACAAAGAACAAAAAAGCAATAAGGAAGCAGAAAAATAAAGTAAAACGAGACATCAATTATGACATCTATATAAATAAATTAAGCTATGCTATTGAAGGCAAAGTTTCTCACATTCTCATGTTTAAAACAAAATTCGACGCGCCTGGGGGGCTCACTCAGTTGGGCATCCAATTTTGGTTCAGGTCATGATCTTGTAGTTCTTGAGTTCAAGCCCTACTTTGGGCTCTGTGCTGACAGCTTGGAGACTGGAGTCTGCTTCAAATTCTGCCTCCCCCTCTCTCTGCCCCTCCCCTACTCACTCTGTGTCTCTCTCTCTGCCTCTGCCTCTCTCTCTCTCTTAAAAATAAATGAACATTAAAAAATTTTTAAACAAAATTCAAGTAGACTTTATGCTACTTATAAGAAATACTTACAATAACACAGGATGTTCAAATGTATTTAAAAGTAGACATGTTTAAAATGAGAGGATTTAAATAATAATTAAATAATTTAAACATTCATTAGTTAATGTATTTAATTACTTACTTAATTGTAATTTATTTAATATATTTAATAATTTAAAAATAAAATCATTAAAAGAAAACATCAGAAAGAGTAGGAACAGGCTTTCTAATTATGGTTTGAAATCCAGAAACTATAAGAAATTGGTAAGTCCAACCACACAAAAATAAAAGCATCTTACAATTTAAAAAAAGGAGAGGGGAGCCTGGGTCGCTCAGTTAGTTAAGTGCCCAATGTCAGTTAAGTGTTTGACTTTGGTTAAGTGTCCGACTTCAGCTCAAGGTTATGATCTCAGGGTTCATGAGTTCGAGCCCCACATAGGGCTCTGTGCTGACAGTGCAGAGATTGCTTGGGATTCTCTTTCTCCCCATCTCTCTCTGCACCCAGGCCTCCCTCATGCTTTCTCTCTCTCTCTCAGATACAGTTAAAATTAAAAAATATATATGTATATATATATGTATATATATATATATATATATATATGAGAGAAAAAATATATAAAAGAAACCTATGTAAAGTTAAAAGACAAATGATAAACTGAGGAAAAATTTTAATTCATATAACAGACAAAGGAATAGGCACTTTTCCCAAAATATAAAAAGTTAGTAGGAATCAGTAAGCCCAACAACTTAACAAAAAATAGCTAAAGGATAAACCAGAAAAAGAAATGCAAATAGATCTTAAATGGCTCTTTTGTTATGAAAAGTTGCTCAAAATAAGAGATTTGCAAATTTAAACCACACTGAGATGGATCTTTTCACCCATCACTGTTGGCAAAATGCCAAAAGCTTGATGTCTCAGTGTTTTTGAGGCGCTGGGGGGGAAACAGAGTCTCTCATAGGGTGCTGATGGGAAACTGCATTGGTAAAGTCCAAAGGCGGGCAACTTGGCAGTAATAATCAAATTTACAAATGCACAGTCCTTTTCATCTAGTAATAGTATTTCTGTGAAATTTCCTACATGAAAAAGTATGTAGAGGACACGGATATTCATTGCAGCATTGTTTGTCCTAGCAGAAAATTGGAAACAACCCAAATGTCCCCCAGTAGAGGGCTGGTTAAATACATTATGATACATCTATACAATGGGATACTTTGCAGCCCTTGAAAAGAATGAGGAAGTTTCCAGTGTGCTAATTTTTAAAAACCCCAGGATACAATTAAGTGGTAAAATGCAAGGTCATGTGTATTATCTACCACATTTTTATTTAAAAGGAAAATAAGTAGAAATATTTGTATTTGCACAAAGAAAGTCAAGGGTAGACAAGAAACTAATCAAACCACCTTCCAGCTGAGGGGTGAAGTGAGGGTGGGAATTAGGTAGATGCATGGTGGGGGGTGGAGAGAGGCTTTTCTCTGCATGTTTTTTTTTTCCTATATATACACACACATATATGTTTTTTAAGCTTTTTTGCTTATTTTGAGAGAGAGAGAGAGAGCACACAGGGGAGGGGCAGAGAGAGAGGAAGACAGAGAATCCCAAGCAGGCTCCACACTGTCAGTACAGAGCCCAACGTGGGGCTTGAACCCACGAACTGTGAGATCATAACCTGAGCTGAAATCAAGAGTCAGACACTTAACAGACTGAGCCACTGAGGCACTCCTCTTATACTTTTAATTTTTGAACCATGTAAATGTATTACTCATTCAGATTTTAAATTAAGAAGATAAATGACAAATTTTATATAAAAAACCACAGACAAAGGTATGTTAGGTAAGTGCAAAGTAGGGGATGGTAATAGTGATATAAAATTTTTTTTTAAATTGCAACTAAAAGCATTAAATGGGAGGAGAGATGCTTTTATTTATAAAACAGATATATAATCCATAGCAAGGTAGACTGGTTTCTTTTAAGATTTTTTATTTTTTAAGTAATCTCTACACCCAACGTGGGACTCGAACCCCGAGATCAAGAGTTGTGCACTCTACTTGAGGTGCCTGGGTGGCTCAGGTCATGATCTCGAGGTCTGTGGGTTCGAGCCCCTTGTCGGTCATTGTGCTGACAGCTCAGAGCCTGGAGTCTGCTTTGGATTCTATGTCTCCCTCTTTCTCTGACCCTCCCCTGCTTGTGCTCTGTCTCTGTTTCTCTCTCAAAAATAAATACTCATTAAAAAAAAAAAAAAGAGTTGTGCACTTCACCAACCAAGCCAGCCAGGTGCCCCAGAGAGACATATATTTACTTATTTACTTATTTTTCAAGATCCTGGGATCATGACCTGAGCCAAAATCAAGAACTGGTAGCTCAACTCTCTGAGTGACCAAGGCGCCACCAGTGCAGGGAGACTTTTATATGGTGTATTGAATAATATAGCATTGAAATAAATAAACTATAAATAGAAGGAAAGGTTGATATAAACACAGAAAAGAGTAAGAGACCCATCATTATCAGTCTACTAGGTTATATAGGCTAAAAATAAATACAGATATACTTTATTTGAAAATATATGCGTGCAACTGGGTGGTTCAGTTGGTTAAGGGTCCAACTCTTGATTTCAGCTCAGGTCATCATCTCACTGTTCATGGGATTGAATCCCACCTCAGGGTCTCAGGTGAGCATCCACGCTGCTTCGGATTCCCTCTTGCTCCCTCTCTCTCTGCTTCCTCCTCAAAATAAATGAATAAACTCTAAAATAAATAAATAAGTAAATAATCCATAGAATACATAAAATGAAATTCTAATGAAATATGCACTTAAATTAAACCAATGACCCCTATGTATCTGCAAATGAAACTAGAAATTCATAACACAAATTTAAATAATTATAAGAAACAACAATGAAACTTAAATAGTCCCCTAAAAAATGACTTTTGATTGGGTCAAAGAGAAATTAAAAATGTAGTTACCAACTGTTTAAAAATGGTGATAAAAATGGTGATAAAGAAAACTTTACCTATAAAAACATGTAAAGTAGCCAAAGCAGAAGTCAGTGAGAAATCAGAGTCATAAATGATTTTGTTATTTTAAAAGAATGACAGGGTGGCTCAGTTGGTTGAGTATCTGACTTTCGATTTTGGCTCAGGTCATGATCCCAAGGTTGTGGGATTGAGCCCCTTGTCAGGCTCTGTGCTGAGCATGGGGCCTGCTTAAGATCCTCTCTCTCAACTTAACAGAGGACCATGGGGGAGGGGAAGGGGGAAAAGTAGTTGGGGAGGGGGAGGGAGGCAAACCATGAGAGACTCGAATACTGAGAACAAACTGAGGGCTGATGGGGGAGGGGAAAAGGGAAGGGCAGTGATGATCATGGAGGAGGGCACTTGTGGTGGGGATGAGCACTGGTGTTATATGGAAACCAACTTGACAATAAAGTATAAAAAAAAAAGATTCTCTTTCTCTCTCTCTTTCTCTCTCTCTTTCTCCCTCTGCCCCCTCTCTTGCCATACTCTCTCTCTCTAAAAGAAAAAAAAATAAAAAGAATGACAATATACAAAATAAGTATTCACTTTAATAAAACTGTAGAAAAAGAAAAGCTACCCCAAGGGAATTAAGAGAAATAAAATAATAAAGGCAGAAATGAATTGCTTAGAGACCAACTCATCTTTGACAAAGCAGGAAAGAATATCCAATGGAATAAAAACAGTCTCTTCAGCAAGTGGTGCTGGGAAAACTGGACAGCAAAATGCAAAAAAACAAACCGGGAACACTTTCTTACCCCATACACAAAAATAAACTCAAAATGGATATAAAACCTAAACATAAGTCAGAAAGCCATCAAAATCCTCGAGGAGAAAGCAGGCAAAAACCTCTTTGACCTTGGTCACAGCAACTTCTTACTCAACACGTCCCCAGAGGCAAGGGAAACAGAAACAAAAATGAACTACTGGGACCTCATCAAAATGAAAAGCTTCTGCACAGTGTAGGAAACAATCAACAAAACTAAAAGGCAACTGATAGAATGTGAGAAGATATTTGCAAATGACATATCAAATAAAGGGTTAATATCCAAAATCTATAAAGAACTTATCAAACTCAACACACAAAAAACAAAGAATCCAGTAAGGAAATGGACAAAAGACATGAATAGACACTTCTCCAGAGAATACATCCAGATGGCAAACAGACACATGAAAAAATAGTCAACATCACTCACCATCAGGGAAATACAAATTAAAACCATAATGAGATCCCACCTCACACCAGTCAGATGGCTAACATTAACAACTCAGGCAACAGCAGATGCTGGTGAGGATGAGGAGACAGAGGAACCCTTGTGCACTGCTGGGAATGCAAACTGGTGCGGCCACTCTGGAAAACAGTATGGAGTTTCCTCAAAAAGTTAACCCTACCCTATGTAGAACTACCCTACGATCCACCTATTGTACTACTAGGTATTTATCCAGGGGATACAGGTATGCTGTTTTGAAGGGGCACATGCACCCCAATGTTTATAGCAGCGCTATCAACAATAGCCAAAGTATGGAAAGCCCAAATGTCCATCAGTGGATAAAATGGATGAAGAAGATATGGTGTGTGTGTGTGTATATATATATACAATGGAATATTACCCAACAATCAAAAAGAATGATATCTTGCCATTTGCAACTACGTGGATGGAACTAGAGGGTATTATGCCCAGAAAAATTAGCCAGTCAGAGAAAGACAAATATCGTATGATTTCACTCATATGAGAAATTTAAGATACAAAACAGATGAACAAAAGGGAAGGGAAGCAAAACTAATGTAAAAACAAGGAGGGGGACAAAACATAAAAGACTCTTAAACAGAGAACAAACTGAGGGTTGTTGGAGGGGTTGTTGGTGGGAGGATGGGCTAATTGGTAAGGGTATTAGGGAGGACGCTTGTTGGGATGGGCACGGGGTGTCCTACATAGAGGATAAATCACTGGAATCTACTCCTGAAACCATTATAGCACTATATGCTAACTAACTTGGATGTAAATTAAAAAACAAATTTTAAAAAAATGAATTACTTAGTAAACTACTATAAACTGAGAAATACATTCAGGTGCTTCAGGTGCTTTTTTTTTTTTTTTTTTAGTTTATTTATTTATTTGAGAGAGAGAGTGGGGTAAGAACAGAGAAAGACGGAGAGAGAGAATCCCAAGCAAGCTCCACCCAGCACAAAGCCCAAAACAGGGATATCAGATACTTAACTGACTGAGCCACCCAGGTGCCTAAATTCAAGTGCATTTTTTTTTAAATTCTGGGGGCACCTGGGTGGCTCAGTTGGTTGAGCATCCAACTTTAGCCCAGGCCATAATTTACTGATTCACGAGTTTGAGACCCTCATCGGGCTCTGTGCTGACAGCTCAGAGCCTGAAACTTGTTTCAGATTCTGTGTCTCCCTCTCTCTCTCTGCCTCTCCCCAGCTCGTGTTCTGTCTCTTTCTTTCTCTCAAAATAAAGAAATAAAAAAATTTAAAAATTTTTAAAAAAATAAAACTAAAAAATTCTGCATTATGACCTGTAAACCTGTCCTGATTTGGCCCTTGCAGTCTATCTGCTCCTTGTCAACTCTTCCTCCCCAGCTTCTGGACACTCAACGCCTACAATTCTGAACTATGGACCCCTTGTTATCTGAACTTAGTACCAAATGGATTGATTAAGATAAAATGTTTGCGAGAGGGCTGGTAGCCCTGGTTCCCTGAGCTCTTGTTCCTTGCCTATGACAGCATCCACTAATGATGTCCATCTGCCCTTTAAGGCCCAACTCTAATGCCCCCTCCTCCAGGTAGGTTTTGTGGGTCTAAACTATGGCCAAAGCCGGAGCGGGATAAGCACTGCAAGAGAATGGGTAAATCCAATATTTGTGGCAGAGTGAAGGTTAAGTCCCACTATGGGGGTTGAGGAAAGCTGCCTGGTGGAGGGGGCATTTGAGTTGGTTCATGAGGGGGGAAGGGTTCAGCCAGCCAAGGGCAGGGCAGAAAAACACTCCAGGAGGAAGGAAAAGCATGAAGAAATGCAGGGGTGTGTGTGAAAGGACCAAGTGGTTTGGAGAAATCTGGGACTTTCCCTATGGCTAGGGCATGGAGGGCTAATGAGGAGTAGGAATGGGGAGTGTGAAACGGTCACTGGGACAGGTCACACGGGGCCTTGAATGATACACTGAGGGGCTTAAGCTTCATCCTCCTGTGGGTGACAGAGGTTACCCAGAAATTACTGAACAGGATTGTGAGTTTGGGACTGTCAGATGGCTAGCTGCCTGAGCCCCAATCTCACTGAAATGGGGGGACATGGGGTGGTGGGTAGAATGAGGGGTGATTCCTTAAGCTGGGGGATTCCTGAAGGCTGTCCAGGAGGAGCTGAGGAAAGGTAGGGTGTGCATTTCCGGCTCTGGAGGCCTGGGCCTGGGGTAAAGTACTCAGCCCTGAGTCTTCTCCTCCTCTGTGATATATTTCCTGGCTCCTGCATGCCACTCTTCCACCCTCATTCCCATCACAACCAGGGAGGGGCTGGGAGGCAGCTCCCGGCACCTCCCTCAGTCACCATGGGGCTTTTCTATCCACCCATTTGGCCCAGCCCACACAGGGGCCTCTGTGGTCAGGCCTTTGTGTCTGCACAGTGGCCCTCTTTGTCCTGAGCGGCCCTCACCCCCACCTGCCTCCTGCCCTTCTCTCTTTCCCTCCCTCTCTCTCCTGTGTCACAAAAAGCACCAGTTTTGCACAGAGATAGCCAGGGCTCTAATCTTGGCTCCCCCCACTGAATCTCTAGATGACCTTGAGCAAGTTGTTTTGCTTCTCTGAGGCTTACTTTTGGGTTCATGACAAAAGATGCTGTGTGAGGAATCAAACTCCTGGCAAGAATTGGTCTGCTACCCAGTGCCAAGACAATAAGCAACAAATGATGCCCAAGGGGACCCCTGCCCAACATCCACACTCTTCTCTGAACCTCCTACTTACAGCTCCAACCTCATCCTCTCTACAGCCTGGCCAGGTGGCTGTCATTCTCCCATTAGTCAAATAAGAAAGCCAAGGCATGTGGCATTCTAAGAGGGTGACACAGGGCCCCACATTTTGAAGGGCCCTATACTTGATCCACTGCCCTACTGTCTCATCTTGAAATTCTCACTAGTTTTCAAACAAGGTGGGCATTTTCATTTTGCCGTGGGTCCCATGAATTATGTAGGTGGTCCTGCTTGTGGGGAGATGAGAGGCGGCTTGCCCAGGCCTGGACCAGGCCTCTTGCCTCCTGGGCCGCCTCCCCTGGGTGCCTGCATTCTGGCATGCCAAGAGCCAGAGCTTCTAGTTTGCATTTGGCATCAGGCCCCCTGCCTGGAAACCTGAGGAGCACAGTTCCCTGCAGCCCCTGCGAGGGAGGGAGGACGGTCCAGGCTGATGCAGCCCAGAGGAGAGCTAGCAAGACCTATGTAACCTGAGCCGCCAGTGTGGGTCCCAGTGCTGAGGCTCAGCCATTACTCCAGCCGTTGCTCTGGGAAGGGAATTCAGCAGGGCCTTCCTTCCCAGCAGGTTGGGGGTTCCAGGGCCTGGGGACGCTCCACTGTGGGCCACGGGGACTTTGGACATTCACTTTCCTTTTCTGAGCCTCAGTTTCCCTATTTGTAAAATGGTCATGATAACACCTACCTCACAGGGTTCTGGTGAAGATTAAATGTGATACTTTAACAGGATGACTAGCACAAAGGTGATCACTACTAAATCAAGTTCTTGCTCCCTGACATAACAAACATTCATGAAGGCTGACCAGGTGACAGGGACAATGCTAGGTGTTGGGCATTTAACTGTGAACAGGATGGACCCTGGCTCTGCCTTCAAAGACTTGCCCACCAGAGGGGGAGATGACAGTGTGGTAAGCGGTGTGACAAGAGGGAGGTACCTGATGGGGCTCCTGGGGTGGGCCTTAGAGAAGCAATGGAGCGAGGGGAGAGAAAGGGTCAAGGGCAGAGAAGCCTGAAGGGGCACTGCAGGCAGAGGGAGCAGCAAGTGCACACAGGAGGTTAGTGAGGGCCCAGCACTGCAGTGTGGCCAGATCCGAGGCAGGAGGTGAGGCAGGGAGGTGGGAAGGCCTGGCTTGGCAGGCTGCAGAGGAGGGCTTTCTCTTGAGGATGGAGCCACAGAAGGTGTGAGGCAGGTGACAGCTGGGAGGGGTGACAGACACCCCACCTTAGCCCGGAAAGGAGGGATACTTGGAAATATCCCAGCTGAGCAAGGAGGCCTGAACCACAACAGGGGCTTTCACTCCCAGCACAGATTCTCAGAGCAGAAAGTTTTCTCGGGGGAGATGAGAGAAGTTGAGAGAGGGAAGATGAGAAGGCTTGAGAGAGCCAAGTGCCTCCTCGGGGTTGGAGAGACAGGAAGCCTCCTAATGCATGGGGAGAAGTGCTCCAGGGCTTGCCCTTTCCCATCTGACCTGCTGCTGCTAATGGAACCCCGCAACCGTCCCCCTCCCATGGCTCCATTACCCTCCTCTTGGGGACCATTACATTCCTGAGTCTTCACCACCAGCCTGTCTGGGCTGCTTGGTTCCAGGGAGGCTCCTATCATGCCCCTCTATACTTCCAGATGGGGGCCCTGTATGGGGCTTGTTGAGCCTCAATTTTCTGGCTGAGTCAATGGGTCTAATATCTTTTAGCCATGGAAACATCTACATTTTCTTGAGAAATTATTACCAGGAAATGTAAATAAGTACAATGATAAAAACAAAGACACTTAGGTTGTAGTGGACAGGGGTGGGGGGTGGGGGGTTGCTCCTCAGGCCACCCCAGGTAGAGGGGAGGGGATTCAGCTGGGGGATTTAGAACCTGTGAGACTTTATCTCTCAAGCCCAGCAATGAGAGGGCCAGGGGAAGATGTCAAGAGAACCAGATTTCCAGCCCCTCATTACAGGAAATACTAACCCCTCAAACCCCGGCAGCTTAGGACAATGGGCAAAACCCTAAAAAAAGAACCTTTACCATTTTGCAAAAGAGGAAACTAAAGTTCACAGGAGAGATGAGGCAACACTGTAGGGTTCAAGAACATGTCCCTTTACTCTCTTTCTCAGGTCTCACTAAGACACTTGTGGTAGCTCAGACCCTGGGTGTCTCAGGAATGCAGTTTCTTACAGTAAGGGAGTTGGACCAGAGCCTCAGCCGGACTCTGGCCTGCCTACTCTCTAGGCGGCCGGAGACTGAGACAGACTCCTGGGTCCTCATGTTGCTGTCAAAGGAATTGTTTTCCCTTGAACTTAGTAGTAGTTACAGTAGAGGTCTGATGTCTTGGGAAAGAGAGGAGAAAGGGGTATAGGCTGGGGCCTCCAGTGACCAGGGGGACTTCCTGACACAGGGACCCCAAGGCCTGGGCTCCATAAATAGGAGCTGTAGGATTCCTAGTCGCCTATAAGCTGCATGGACCAGCTTGGATAATAGGTGGAGAAGGCTGGACAAGAGACCTTTGTGTCTTCCAGGCAGAGGTCCCTGGGGGACTAGAGGCAGCTCAGCCACACAGGGCTGTGTGTCTGTCTGCTCTGCTCCTGGTCCTGACAGGGCTATAGCCAGTATCATTCCTGGACCCCTCCAGGGGCCAGCAACCAGGCCTCAGTTGGCTGGTGTGGAGCCCAGCAGAACCCAAGGCCCCAGGGCCCTGGGCAATTTCCTCAGCCACAGAGAGACACCCCCTCTGCACTTTCCAGACACCCACTGTCCAAAGTCCCCCATGGAGGGACACTGGTTGGTAGGAGAGTAAGTGTGATTGATTGCCTCTCCATCACAAAAAAAGGAAGCCAGGAGAGGGAATGGAACTGGAGGTCAAGATCTCCCAGAGTCAGTACTGACGCAGGGTCAGAACCTACATTCCTGACACCGGGACCAGAATGAAAGCGAAGGAGGAATTCGTTCATTCATCCATTCAGCATTCAACAAGTATGGAGCAACTCCTGGGAACTCTGGCATGGGCTGTAGGAAGAAGGCAGACCTGGCCATCTGCCTTCTGCTGCTCACAGTCTAGAAAAGGTACAGACATAGGGTCCCTGACCAGAGAAGGCTATCAGAGTGGGGATGAAAGCAGAGAAGGGAGTGCTACGTGTAATCTGAGAAGGCAGCTCAAAGCAAGCAGCTCAAGTTGAGGGACAAAAAAGAGCCAGGTATTCAGGAAATTCCTAGTGACTATCCTGCCCAGTAAAGGGAGCATAGGTGAGGTGAGGCTCTCCCGCCAGCCCTCTTCTCAGCTCCCTGAATGTCTGTATCCCCTCTCTGGGCAACAGGCACGCTCTCCCCAGCCTCCCAAAGCAAGAGAGGCAAGTTCTCAGCGTGGTGCTCTAGGCAGGTTCCTGGCAGGAGAGGGCGCAGGTTTGCGGAAAGGTCCCACGGTGGGCAGCGACGGGAGCCACACAGGTATCCGACAAACCTTGCACATTTAGTGTCTTGGAAGCCCTGCTCTCACCTCGTGTGAGGAAGGCGGGTGGCCTCCGTCCCGCCAGGCGGTAGGTCAGTCGCCGCAGGCCCCTTCCCGCGCTGCCCGCGGTTCCCCCGGCGTCCCCGCGCCGGTGGCGAGATGTCCGTCCGGGCGGTGCCAGGGTCTGTCCAGAGTCCGCCCCGCCCCCGCCTGACCCGGCCTGGGCAGGGAGCTAGGC
>NC_043710.1:54843958-54875334 GCF_006229205.1 Suricata suricatta
CAGAGCGCCCCGCGGAGGTGAGGGGCGGGCTGCCGGGAGGGATCGGAAGAGGAGAGGGGTCGGCAGGAGCGGCTCTGGGCTGGCAGCGCCGTGCGCGCGCGGCCGTCCGAGTGGGGCACGGCTCGGAGCCGTGGGAGCGCGCCGGTGGGTCCGTGGTCTAACTTTGTCTCCATCATAGCGTAGGTCTCCGGGAGCGCGATCGGACACCCCGGTGAGTGTGTGTCGGCGTTTTTGAGACAGTCCGAGAAATCAGTGGGGGAGTGCGTGCGCCCCGGCGGGTCGAGTAGCTGAACCTGTGGGACTTGTTTGTGTGTGCGCTCTGGTGTGAGCGCCCCGAGGCGTGGGACCGCGGCCAGAGACCCGCGAGCCCCTGGAGGCCCGCTGAGCCTCCTCAACCCAGGGGCGTTCTGGGTGCCCATCCCGCCTGGCCTGGTAAAACTGGGGGTGGGGGCTGGGACAGAGGCCTGGAAGGACAGTTAAGCCTCTGTCAGGAGACTTAATCTGGCAGGCGGTGCCGTAGGAAGGGTCTGCTTGGAGAAAGGCAGTGCCCTCCCTCAGCTCCCCAACGGGGGGCTGTCAGTGGCTGGTTGCCCCACTTGCCCCCAGGAGCCAGACCCAAGGGCCAGGCCCAGCTGCGGATGAAAACTGCCAGTTTGGGGGTCTGTGGAGCTGATGGCATCTGTTTCTTTCAGCATGGCATCCTCAGCTTCCCAGGGCCTGCGGCCTTAGGTGCGTGATTTGTTTGAGGAATCTAGGCTGGAATAATGGGGAGCTTTGGAGGGCTAGGGTGGGGCCCTGGTAAAGTCTCAGTT
This sequence comes from Suricata suricatta, assembly GCF_006229205.1. Taxonomy (NCBI): domain Eukaryota; kingdom Metazoa; phylum Chordata; class Mammalia; order Carnivora; family Herpestidae; genus Suricata; species Suricata suricatta. Next base: position 54,844,771 of record NC_043710.1, read on the forward strand.
ATCTGTGTGCGGGAGTGGTTGGGAAGGATAGTCTTTAAGCAGACAGGGTCTGCAAAAGCTCTCTGGAGACTCAGTCCTATATTCCTTGGCCACGGTGTGACCTTCTCTGAGCCTTAGCAGTTTCATCTGTGAAAGGGGAATAATAAGATATGGAACTTGAGGGCCGCTGAATTGCTAATATGTGGGTCAAATTCAGTACCAGTGTTCTCCTGGGTAGGCTCACTGCTTGGGGATGGGGGTGGGGTCAATCCCTGGAGGGAACTTCCTGAAACCCAAATCTCAACCATTCTCCTCCCTAGACGAACACAACCCAGCTTGAACCCCTTAGCCTGGGACGCAAGGCCTCCAAGAACTGCTTCTTGCCAACCTCTCCAGCTCCTCTCTTGCCTGACCCTGTACCCTCTAGTGATTGCATGTAGTTCTGCTCCACACACTAGACAGTTTCTTGCTTTGGGACCACTGCATCTTCTTTATACTCACTGCCTGAAGTGCCCTCCTACCCTCATCTTCCTCAGTTTGAGAATTACCCAGTCTTGGGGCTCAGCCCAGATGCCCCCTCATTGGGGAGGCCTTCCTTGCTCCCATAGTTGGATTGGAGCATCTTCTGGCTCTTGCAAGTCCCAGGACTGACAGACAGCCCTGGTTCTACCTTGGACTGTTATGGTTTCTATCTCCTCCTTCCCTCACCAGAGGTCTGGGGCCCTCTGGAGGGCAGAAATTGGCTGTCACTCATTTCTCTTTTGCCAGCACCCTGCACAGGGCTGAGCTGAACTGAGAGAGCACCAGCAGCCTCTATCCCCGTCCCCCTCCTTGCCCCCAGCTTCCCCAGGGAAGGCATGTCTACAGTGGAGCTCCATATCATCACAAAGAAGAGGAAACTAAAATCTAGTGATCAAGACAGGTGGAATAGGTTGTTAGAAATGTGTCCTGGAGGCACTACAGGACCCAGAATGTATAAGCTGAAAACTTTTATTTCATCCTGAAGGCAATAGGGAGCCATGGAAGGTTTGTGAACAAGGAAGATTCATGGTCAAAGCAGCATTTCAGAATGATCCTTCTGGCTTCAGGGTGGAGAATGGATTGAATAGTGCTATACAAAGAGGTCAGATAGTGACACTAGAACCACCTAGTCATTACTTATACTCCGAGCCCTTGACCCGTTGGCCAAACACTTCCCTCAGACTTTAGATATTCCTGCTGAGGAGCTTGGGGACACCTAGGACTCTCCCTCCCCCAGTGGGAGCCAGGACACCTGCAATTGATCTCATCCCAGCTCTTCCCCCAGCTTGATGGGTGACCTGGGGGGGTGCAGCTCTTGCCCTGCCAGCCTCTAAAAGGAGGCCAGCACCACTAAGGTCCTGCATTGATAGTCTGTGCTTGGGGAGCCCCTGGCATAGAAGAATTCTCAATCTCCTCTTCTTCTTGCCTTGGGCTGTCCTGGGGTCTAGCCCAGGAGTTGGAGGATCACAGTGAATGATCTTCATAAGTGGCTGCCAAGCTGGGGCTGCAGAGTGAGGCTACGACCCCTCCATTCCTATTTTTTTCCTGCCCAGGATGCACAGGATCTGAGGCTTCTGAATCCTCCAAGGACCAGCTAAAAGTATGAGAAATCACCAAGGTTTCATGGGTGAGTGCTTTGATTTGGCTTCTTTCCTGGCTGTAGCCCTTAGAGAGGCCACTGTGCCCCTCTAGGTTGTCAGATGGCCATCTCTAAATTGGATCTGATGATCCTTGCCTCTTCAAATGCAAGGTTGCTATGACAATTCATTTTTTTCTAATGTTTATTTTTGAGAGAGAACGTGAGCAGAGGGAGGGGAGAGAGGGACAGGGGACAGAGGATCTGACAGCAGCAAGCCTGATGCGGGGCTTGAACCCAACAAACCAACAAACGAACAAACCGTGAGATCATGACCTGAGCCGAAGTCGGACACTTAACCGACTGAGTCACCCAGGCGCTCCTGTGATGCCTTAATTCTTAAGATAGTGGTCAGGAAAGGGCTTTGTAAGCTGTGGAATGCAATGTATAGGGAGACTTTTAAAGAAATGCATTTTGAAGATATTAGAACAAGGGTGCAGAAACAAGGCATTGTGCTAGTTATTGGCATTTTAGCCACGGACTGCCTTCCTTTCCCTGTGCCCCTCTGCAAAGACAGCTTGCTAGTAACAATTTATAAAAGTCTCATTTTATCATCTATCAACCCTGTAAGGGAGGAATTGTTATCCCCATTTTGCAGATGAGGAAATAGAGGCTCAGAGAATTTCCTTCCCAAGATCACATAGCTGAGGTGAAAGGTAGGGCTTCTGCCTACCTGACTGAACTTACCTCATTCCATTTAAGACAGAAGCTCTATCTGAGCTTCAGAGCTCCATCCTCTGGCTTTCAGGGTGAAGAAAGTTTGAATATTGCCCTGAAAACATGACTTTAGGTTTTGCTTGTGACTTGATTAGCCACATTGCTCACAGGACCAGAGAAGCCTGGCTGATCTGCTGAAAAAAGATGGAGGCTCCCCTGGTGAAACCCTCTCTCTCCCAGAATTGTCTTCTGTGGACCTGGCTGATGAACCCTTTTGCCTACACCTTCCTCTTGGTTGCTTTGGCCCTCAGTCCTGGTCTCTCCCAGCCAGTGGTCTCTCACCTCTGTGCTCATCCTAGAGGTCAGGCGCAGGACTAGACCAGCCTGCTTTTCTCTCTGTTCATATCACCCAGCACAGGTTGGGCACAGAGCAGGTGCCAGTGAGTGTTTGAGAAATGAATGACCTTGTGGAAATGGGTATAGAGTGAAAGAGGAGGGCCTTGCTTCCTGGAGAGCTACAGTTGGTTCTTGAGCAGAGGTGTTCCTCCACTTCCCTGTTACAGCATCTCCTAGGCTTGGGTATTTCTGGTCCAGAGTGAGTGGCTAGAGTCCTTGACAGGAGTATGGGCAGCCTGGGGCCTTCTGGCCATCTGCTACTCCTTAGCCCTCTACCTTGGCACCCTGTCTAGGGCTTGGGCCCTAGAGCATGGGAGGAAGGCCTTCTTCAAGCTTCTTGGGGCCCACATGATCCTTTCTTCTCCCACACCGTCAGAGGAGGCTCCTGGTGTTGCTCTGGCTTCCAGCTTCCCCAGCCCAGCTGTGGGAGGAGGAATCTTGCTGCGACTGTGCTGAGCGCCAGCCAGGATATTCCCCAACTCACATAAAATCCAGGACCGAGGGATCCATGCCTCTTACTGGACCATTTTATGTGTAGTCTCCTCCTTGGCTTCCTCCCTTTAGACTTCCCTGTCCTATCTACTTTCCATGTGGCATCGTCTTTGTCAAGGTCAACTCTGACTATGTCCTTCCCTGCTTAAGGCCTGCCACGGCACCCCATTGTCAGGTTAGAAGCCAAAGCACCTCAGCCTGGCATTCAAGCCTTTTCATGTGAGTCCCTCAGGCCCACACACATTCTGTGCCACCCACCCCTTCATACCAGCCTCATATGACCTCCTGGCTACACTATCACACTACTGTGTCTTTGCACGTGCTCTTTCTTCTGCCTTCAATGCCCCCCTACCTTTGTTGTCCACCTGACAAACTCCTAATCTTCCATTATGTCCCAGCTCAAATGACCCCCCCCCTCTAAGCAGCTTTCCCTGACTGTCTCCCCAGGCTGGTTAGGGGTTGCTCTGGGCTCCATGGCTCTGGGGCTTCCCTTGGTCATGGCTTCATCACCCAAGTGGACTTCATCCATGTCTGTGTCTTTCTCCCCATCTAGACTGGAGCTCCTGACCAAGTCTGATCTGAGTCTGGGTTTGCAGTGTTCCTCTGAGGTTGGGCACATGGGGGCACTGACAAGTGTTTGCTGAGACTTTATGGCTCCTGGGACAGTGATCTATGATTACATTACTCTCAGAGTACAGACTCCTCTGGTTCTGAGAATCTCATAACCAAAGGCTATGAGAAGCAGCAAGTAACAGAATTGAAGAAACACTTATCATTTACTCTCAGAACCAGAGACTCTTGGAACTGGACTGTCAGAACCAATGAACTCAGAATTCTGGAAGCACCCAGAGCAAGAAAAATCTCAGAATGACAGACTTGTGTCCTGTTCTACACTTTTGTCCTATTTTCTACCTTGGCTTCTCCATTCTTTCTTTTTCTTCCCATGCTGCACTCTTCCTACTTCTCTCCTGACCTGACCGTAGCCCCTTCCAAGAGCCTTCCCTGCCTACTCTGACCATGACTTCTGCCCCTCTCCCTGGTTACTGAGAAGGGTTTCTGTGTCTCTCAGCCAGGAAAGGTAGATGCAGCCTCCACATCAGGATGGACCATGATGTGCTAGCCACATGGACTACTACCTTCTCCCTTACCTTACTCCTTCCTCAGGAGCTGTCTAGTATAGTGGTGATTCTCCCCATCTGATCAGTAAAAAACTTGAGGCTCAGAGAAGGGAGTTGACTTGACCAAGATTGCAAAGCATGGGTAGTTCTAAGTTGGAGCCTGAACCCAGGATTCTTTCTTCGTGAGTCTGGCTGGAGGCACTTGGACGTGATAGGTCAAGGTGGAGTCCAGGGCACTGTGGTTCTTTTTTTTTTTTTTTTAACTTTTATTTATTTTTGAGAGACAGAGCATAAATGGGGAGGAGCAGACAGAAGGGGTATTACAGAATCCGAAGCAGGCTCTAGGCCTTGAGCTGGCGGCACAGAGCCTGATGTGTAGGCTTGAACCCACGGACCGTGAGATCATGACCTGAGCCAAAGTCGGACATTTAACCGACTGAGCCATCCAGGTACCCCAGGGCACTGTGGTTCTGAACTGGTTCCATTTAGCAGTGTATTTCTAGAGCACTGTGCTGGGCTGGACCATGCTGGGTCAGAGGAGGGACAGGTAGTTTGGAGTCTTGCTCTGGGTTGGGGGTGAAGGTGCTCAGCTGCCTACACTCAATATAATTAGAACAGCAGACTTTGAGTAAAGCCCTTCCTCTTAAGGAGTCTCAGTCTCCTGATCTGTAAGGTGGGAGGCCAGCCTGGTTGATCTGAGACTCATGCACTCAGATGTTCTCCCAGTGCGTGGCCCCCACAGCCAGGATTCTAGGGGCTTCTTAGTGGGTAAAAGCCTCCAAGAGGGACCGGTGAACCCAAGGGCCTCCTGGAGGAGGCTGCAGAGGCTTCACTGCAACAGCACCTGCTGATACCATCTGAGGTTCCCCCTCAGCTATTTCCCCAGACCAGCCCCAGTGCTTGTGGTGAAGAAAGCATATCAGGCAAGGCTGGGAGACTATTGGCGTTCAGGCCCATGGAGGACATTTGGGAGGGGGTGGAGGATAACTTCCAGGATCTTTCCTGTCCTCCTGTCCATCCTTGCCCTCTCTACGTCCCTCAAGCAACAGGGATGACTGTCGGTTCCTGAGACATACTATGTGAGTTCTACCTCTGGTTTTTGCTCACTCTACTCCTCTTCTGCTTCCACTCACCTGACTCTTGTCCATCTTCCAAAATGTAGGCAGGTGTCCTCTCCTCCAGGAAGCCTTCCCTGACCACCCCACTCCCAATTTCCATTGGGGACCCTCTTGGCTGCTTCAACTGGTACCTCTGCTTCCGTCAGCCCTGATCACCCTGAATTATCATTGCCTGTTTATGGGTCTTCCCCTATCCTCTCCCACACCCACCTCCTTAACAGTGAGCTCCTTGAGATCACAGAAGGGTGCAACTCACCTTGGAGTCCCCAAGTGCCCAGTATGGGGACAGGCATATATACGGCAAACTTATAAAAGGTGAGTGAACAAAGGAGAATAGTTGGGTCTAGTTCCTTCTGGGGGGGGGGGGAATCCCTGGACTGCCCTCCCTTCTGAGGATGGCCTTCAGGGTGGGAAACTTGACCTATAGTCAATCTGGCTGTGACCTTGCTACTTTGCCCATAATTCCTGTGGCTTTCCTGCCCCTCTTGTCTGGAATACTCTCATCCTCCCTGCCTTCACCACCTGCTGAAATCATCTTTTTAAATTATTTCACAAAATGAGTAAATCATCTTCGTTAATTATCTCAACAACCTTATGCAGTGCATACCCTGCTTAGATTGTAAGGAAATTAAGATTCGGGTTATGGAGCTGAGACCTTGTCCAGGTGCCACAGATGGGAATGGCAGGACTGGGATTTCCCACCTGCACTGTGCCCTCCCCTGCCCCTCGATGGTGTTCTGGGGCCAGGTCCTCTGTTTCCCCTCACAGCAACCCACCCCCAGCAGAGGCAGGCTGTGAGGGTTTCCAGAGTGGTGATGCGTCACACTCCCCGGCCAGGCTGGACAGGGCCAGCCAGGTAGACCGGTGAATGGGCAGTGCATTCATTCGGGAGCTGCCCTGGTGGAGAAGCTGGAATGTTGTCCAACCACCCTGCAAATTCTGCAGTCGGTGCCTCAGCCCCTCCTCATGGCTTTGAGTTAACCAGCCTGGGGCTACGAGGAGAAAGACCCAGCCCTTGAGGACCCTCTGGGGTAGAGGCGGAGCCAGGCAGAGGGAGTAGGGGGTCTGCCCCTAACTCACTGGTGACCTTAGGTGAGATCTGGGGCTACCTTTTTTGGCCTTAGTTTGTTGTTGTTTTAACCGTGAAATGGGTACAATAACCATCATGGCTGCTTCACAATGAGGAAATACCAGGAATAGTAGATTCTAGCCCTGCCACTAGTGTGTTCCCTCTGGCAGAAAACTGACCAGACAGGCAGAGCCATGGGGCTCAAAGAGGGCTGGTCAAGAAGCTTCCCGGAGCAGAGGATCTGGGCTGTGGAGGGTAGCGGGTAGTGATCAGGGGCATGGCTCCTGCAGTCACACAGATCAAGGCTGCTGCTCTGCAGTTTGCTAGCTTTGGGACGCTGAAGAGATTATTTAGCTTCTCTGAGCTTCTCAAGTTTAAATAAGAAGAGGGCTATAGGGGCGCCTGGGTGGCTCAGTCGGTTAAGCCTCTGACTTCGGCTCAGGTCAGATCTCACATTTGTGGGTTCGAGCCCCGCCTCAGGCTCTGTGCTGACAGCTAGCTCAGAGCCTGGAGCCTGCCTCCTGTTCTGTGTCTCCTTCTCTCTCTCTGCCCCTCCCCCTCTCACGCTCTGTGTCTCTCTCTGTATCAAAAATAAATAAAACATTAAAAAAATTTTTTTTTAAAAAAGAAGAGGTCTATAAAGCCAACTAATATGGAATCTGACACAGAGAAAGCACTCAATTATTGTTATAATATATATGTTGAAGATAAGGGAAACTGTCTCTGAGTGAAGATATGACCATGGGACTGTTTTTGCTGTGCTTGAGACAGGAAGATGAGGCTGGAGACAGAAAGGGAAAGTTGTCTTCAGAGGCATCAGGGGCCAGGTTAGCTAGGGCCTTGAATGCCAGGCTCAGGAGTTTGGATGTTAGCCTGAGGGCAATAGGGAAGGGCACCCATGGAAGGGTTTTGACCTCAACAGTGTATGATCAGGTTTGTGTTTCAGGAAGACCTGTGATTGTAGTATGAAGGATGGATATGAGGGGCAGGGTGGAGGCAAGGAGATAAGCAAGCAGGCTGTGCAATGGTCCAGAAGAGAAACACAAGCCTAAGGCTATGGGGTAGGGAAGAGTGGCATATCTGAGCCACTGCACTGGTTGAAGTGACAGAGCTTGGTGAGCATTGGGTTACACGTGGGTGGGAAAGAGATACATTGTCAAGGATATATTAGAATTTTGAAGTGTGGAAGGATGGGTGGTAGAGATCCTTCTCAGAGATGGGAGAATGGCTTTGAGAAAGTGCTGCACTCTGTGGAGCGAAGGCATCTCCTCAGGAGAAGACGGGGTGGAGTGGGGTAAAAGGTGAACCTCTTTGGTTACTGGACTCTGGAGCAGATTGGCAAATGGCTACCAGCCCACTGCCCCATGTCAACCTGAGACTCTCCGGGCAAGGTGGGCTGGGAAAACAGTGGCCGACGGGAATTCCCCCGTGCCACACCTCCTGTCCCATTCTTGCAGCCAGCCTCCTCCTCTCCTCTTCCCACTTCCCTCCATGCTTGCACTTTGCTTCCAGCCTGGAGACCTGGCTTCAACTGTCTCAGACTTTCCCACACCCACCCCATCACAGAGAAGTGAAGCAGATGGAAAGAGGAAGGAGATGTTCTTTTCTCCCCCTCCAACAAGTCTGAGGTTCTGGAGGATGCTGAGACTTGCACATACAGAGGGTGCCCTCCACCACGCAACCATCCCCTCAATGAAACCTTGTGCCTGGTGTGTGTGAGGACTTCCCAGACAAGACAAAAGCCAGGGCCAGAATTCAGAAGGCCCGCATTCCAATCTTGGCTCTGTCCCTAGCTTATGGTGAGGCCTTGTGACAGGCCTCAGTTTCCTCCTCTGTCAAATGGGAGTTTAGTGCAGGGGAATTTTTTGAAATTTTTAAAAATGTTTTTTATTTATTTTTGAGAGAGAGAGACAGTGTGAGTAGGGGAGGGTCAGAGAGAGAGAGAGACACAGAATCCAAAGCAGGTTCCAGGCTCTGAGGTAGCTGTCAGCCCAGAGCCCAACGTGGGACTCGAACCCACAAACCATGAGATCGTGACCTGAGCCGAAGCCAGACACTTAACTGACTGAGCCACCCAGGCGCCCCTAATGCAGGGGATTTCTAAAGGCTGTTCCAGTCCCCGTCTAGAACAGTGTGTGTGTGTGTGCACATGCTGTGAATACACCTGAATGTGATTGTATATGTCTCCATGTATTTGAGTATTTATGTATGTCCATGCCTGTGTGTGTTCATGTGTGTTTACAATATCCCTGGAGGTATGATTAGAGGTAGGACAGGGGGGCGGGTGTGTTCCAAGAAGAGACATAGCTTGAACAAAACTATGGACAGAAGTACTATTGAGTGGATACCGGGCAAAGAGGGTATTGACTGTTTCCTACTCTCGGGACTGAAGCACAGACCAGGACAGAGGGAGGGGGCACTGGAGGCTCAGCTCAGCTCTACAGGGTGTAGGGGAGACCTTTCCCAGCCGAGCCCCTCTCCTAGGGAAGGGGGTGCCTGGGGAAGGAGGCTGGGAACAACCATCCCTGGGACATGCAAGCCGAGGGTAGAGAGCCGGGGTGTGTGGGTGGGCAGAGGGCGCTCCCCCTGGGACAGACAAACACACCAGTACTTGCCTCTTTTGGACCGAGGTTGAGGCAAAGGAGGCAGCCTGGGAGGGCTCTGCTTGGCTGACTTCCTGCAACCTGGCACCCAAGAGCTGGTGCTGTCTCCACCTCCCACAGAGCCCACCGCACTGCCTGCCCTGAGAAATGCTGGAAGCTGGGTGCAGCCCCAGGCCCGAGGACCTGTTTTTCCTGTTTCCTGAAGAATTCCCTGCTTCCTGGTCCAGGCCTCTATATTCATGAATGAGGAACCTGAACAGGCTCTGAGCATCCTGACTGTGAAACCCAGGGCTGGCCAGGTATGGGCATGGGAGGCCAGGGTCCACCAGCTGGGAGGCTTGCTTGTGCATGTGTATATGCTGAGCCAGGGTTTGATCCAGGGGACCCCCACACTGCTCGCTCATCGCAAGTTGTCATGAATTCAGGCTTCAGAGCTGGGGAGCCCTGGTGTCAAGCCTATTTTTTCCAACTCCTGGCAGTGTGATTTTGAACAAATAGCCTAACCTCTATGGAGGTATCTCTTGAGGAGTGGCAATGTGTGTGTGTGTGGGGGGGTGCTGCATGGAAGCTGTTCAGCTCAGGTTTGGCCCCTACAAAGTGAAGTGTTGAGGGTAGGGGGCACCAGGACCAGGAGCTCCTGACTCAGACTGACCCATGATCTGAGCGAGGGAGGAGCGAGATAAAAGCATGTGATGGACCCACCTCCAGAATGACCCACTTCCAGTTCCCCTCCCCTGGCATTTCCCTGGCCTGTCCAGAGAGAGGCAGTCCAGGGGCCTGACCAGGGCAGGAGCAGGCCCAGGTGAGCTGGTTCCCCAGGAGTGCTCCCCAGGAGGCCACCTAGGGTCAGCATCTGAGAAATCTTCAAGTGTCAGGACAAGTCTGGGAGGCCCTCAGAGGAATAAGGGAAAGGAGAGCAACTGCCATGAGGCTCGGCCTCCTCTGGACTCCCATATCCTCTTGTGCTTGCTTGCTTGCTTGCTTCATTCATTCATTCATTCATTCATTCATTCTCTCACTCATGCCATACCTGCTTTGGATCAGGTCTCTTACTGATGATAGGGACAGAGAAAAGAATCAGATGGACTGAGCCTTCTAGAAACACCTGGAATGTGTTGGAGCTTCTAGAAGGTGGAAAGACAAATTCCCAACAGGGTATGAGGAGTGTCTGGGGTGGTAGAGTGGGAAAGCTTCAGAGATGAGTGACATTTGAGAAGAGCTTTGAGGGATGGGCATGCTGGAGCACAGTGTGAATGGGTTCTGGAAGGGCTGTCCAGGCAGAAAGAATAGCCTGAGCAAGGCAGGGAAGGCTGGCAGGGCACTTACAGGGGCAGAGCCAGCCAGAACCGGGCACAGAGGGGCTGGCAAGTGGTGTTGGACAAACATGGGAGCTGGGGTCTAAGGGGAGAGACCCTAGAGTGAGACCCCAAGGATATGGGGGAGAAGGAGAGGTAGAGGAGAGGGCTGAGGATTTGGCTGTCTTCATAAGCAGGGGCTGGGGTGGTGGGCAGGAAAGATACACTCACAGGTGATGGGCCAGCCAGTGGAGGGAGAGGGCAGGCAGGGTCAGTCTGGAAGGGGGCCACGGCAATGGAGTCTTCAGCTGGCCTGCGAGGGTGGGGGCCAGGATGTCTTAAAACAGGTGGAAAGGACAGCTTCCAAGTCTCAGGAGAAACTTAGGGAAGTAGTCTTATTGCTCATACCACCACAGTGTATCTACTATGTGCCAGGCACTGCTCCAAACATTTCACACAAACTGCTCCATCCTCACAGCAGTTGTATGATGTAGTTTCTATTGATTGCCTCATTTGACAGATGAGGAAATAAAGGTGGTCTGGCTCCAAAGGCCAGGATCCTTTTTTTAAAATGTTTTTTATTTACTTTTGAGACAGAAAGAGACAGAGCATGAGCAGGGAGGGGCAGAGAGAGAGGGAGACCAGAATTGGAAGCAGGCTCCAGGCTCTGAGCTGTTAGCACAGAGCCTGACATGGGGCTCAAACCCACAAATGTGAGATCATGACCTGAGCCGAAGTAGGAGGTCCAACCAACTGAGCCCCGACGCCAGGATCTTAATCACTGGAGTTTGTTGTGCTGAAGGATAAAAAGCTGTAATTCCAACAGGTGGAGATGAGGGGGGTGAATGGATTCCAGGTTGAAGGAGCACCATGAGCTAGGGTTGGGAGGGGAAAGTGTTGGGTGCATCCAGGAGACTGCAGGTCACAGAGAATGGGGCTGGGGAGGCTGACAGAGGCTGGGTTATAAAAACATCCAGGACCAGACTGAGGAGGAGTGGGGTTTTCTCCTGAGAATAGGCTGGAGTCACAAAGGGCTTCAAGCAAGGGAATGACTTCTCCTTCACCAAGACCCCCCAGGACTGGGGGAACTGAGGCTAGAGGCAGGGAGGTAGGTGCAGTAGCTCTGGCAGCAAGGGTGGAGGCAACCCTGGGCTGCACGGAGAAGGGGTGGGATGCACGAGATGCTCGCATGTAGGGGCCTCAGTCCTGGCGCAGGGCAAGACGGGTCCTAGGAGCTTGGCCCAGAGTTCCCCATGGCAGGGGCAGCTGCCCTTGCCCCGCCTGGCACCACACAACCTCCCTGCCTGCTCACCTGGGACCAGCCCTGGCTTTTTGGTGATTCTGCGGTGCGGGGATAGGGTGTGGGGAGAGAAGGGAAACTGAAAGACCTATGTGTCTCTCAGCCCCCTAATCTCAAACTCCGGGGCCTGGAATTACTACTGCGAGGCCAGGCTGGTCAGGAAGCTCATGGTCCAAGGGAGTGGATATCCCTGGCCCTCTAGAATCTCTAAGCCCCAGCCTCTCAGAACCTGAGGTTCCAAGATGAAGGGAATTATACCACCCCAGATACTAAAATGGGGAGGACTCACACGTCCTCTACCCCTTCTGTCCTCCCAGATGCACCCACACACAGGACACAAGCCTTTCTACAGCTAGAAGAGACGCTGGCATACCCCCAGAACAAGGAGTTCACGGTCTCCCTCCTACAGCCCCCTCCACTGTGGGATGCACCGGATGAATTGCAGCCATCCCTAACCACGTGTCCTTAGCCAAATTACTTGAGTGATCAGTGTCTTAGCCTCTTTATTGGAAAACAGCCTGATAACCTGGTTCCCAGAAACATGTTGTAAAGATGGAATGAAGTAACATTTATAAAGTATACATGGTAGTAGGGTTTGAAAAATAGCAGCTCTCCTGGCCCATTCTCACCGTTAGGACGGAATCATTCTTTGTTTGTCCCAAACCTGCCTGCCTACTATGATTTCCAGGCTGCCTCTGGAATCTTTGGGCACATCTTTGCCCTCCTGACTGGGCTCTCTGTCCCCTGCTCCCTGCTGACAGAGAGAGAGCTCTTACTGGTCACATTGGTGGGGATAAGGAGACGAGGAAGAAGGACACCCTGTGCTCCAGGGACTCACTCTATGGGCAGCCAGGCACATAGTATGTACCCACTAGGGACAAGGAAAGAGACCATCAACATAGTGGTGGTGTGTGAGGGGAAGCTGGGTAGGTGTGAAGGAAGCTGAATTTGCCCCACAAAAGAAGTGCCCCTCTGGTCCCATTCTCACCTCTGCCCCAGACTTCCCTGGAATCTTCTGGAGGGTCACTGTCCCATCAGGTGGCTTCACAGGTCAGGGAGCAGGACTGCTGTTTACAAGTGCAGAGAGTACCAGAATATAGGAATGCCTAAAAACTATTTGCTGAGAGATTAATGAATGACTAAAGGGGGAGACCCTTGGAAATACTCCCTCAAATACCAAAAATCCCAGGCACAGGGCCAGACCCTCTCAGGGTGGAAAGATGAGCTAAAGGAAAGAGTATTCTAGTACTTCCAGCAAGGTAGGGGCTGCCCACTGGCCAGTGAGTGCTGGGTGTGAGAGGGAGCCAGCCAGCCTTAGAGGCCCCCTTCTGTGAATCTGAGATGACACTGCTTTGGGACTCCCAGATCCTCAGGTTCTAGAGCTGGGATCCTCCATCTAGAACTCTGTGCTCCTGAGGTTCTGGAACAGGGTTGCCAATCTTAAAAAAAAAAAAAAAAAAAAAAAAAGAGCCAGTGGTAACTGTTTTAGGCTTTGGGTAATATATGGTCTTTGTCACAACCATTCAGCTCTTCATAAATAAGATGGGTATGATTGTGTTCCAATCAAGTTTTTTTGTTTTTTTACAGAAGCAGACTGGTGGACTGCATCTGGCCCTCAGGATGTAGTGCGCCTACCCTGTTGTGACGTTTTAGAGGTGTGTGGCCCTGATACTCATAGACCTCCTGTATTCTTGAAGTTCCGGGGTTCCAAGGTTCTGAGCCCTCTGGGTCCAGGGAGAAAGTCGGGGCAGGTGGCTGCAAAGGCATTAATTGCAGTGGGGCAGACCTTAATCGAGGGAATCTGTGGGTGCTTGGGGCCCCTCCTGGCTCTGGGCAGGTGGGTGTGTCAGGCCTCCCCACCGAGCCCCAGTTGTGACCCTCAGGCTGTTCTCTCCACCACCCCCTTCCCCTCAGGGCAATGGCCACAGGCCCAGGGCACTGGAACAACAGCACCATCAATGACACCTGGAATGGGGACGAGCTAGGCTACAAGTGCCGCTTCAATGAGGACTTCAAGTACGTGCTGCTGCCTGTGTCCTATGGCGTGGTGTGCGTGCTCGGGCTGTGTCTGAACGCCGTGGCGCTCTACATCTTCCTGTGCCGCCTCAAGACCTGGAACGCGTCCACCACATACATGTTCCACCTGGCCATGTCTGATGCGCTGTACGCAGCCTCCCTGCCGCTGCTGGTCTATTACTATGCCCGCGGGGACCACTGGCCCTTCAGCACAGTGCTCTGCAAGCTGGTGCGCTTCCTCTTCTACACCAACCTTTACTGCAGCATCCTCTTCCTCACGTGCATCAGCGTGCACCGATGCCTGGGGGTCCTGCGCCCGCTGCGCTCTCTGCGCTGGGGCCGGGCCCGCTACGCCCGCCGGGTGGCAGCTGCCGTGTGGGTGCTGGTGCTGGCCTGCCAGTCACCCGTGCTCTACTTCGTCACCACCAGCGTGCGTGGCGGCCGCATCACCTGCCACGACACCTCAGCACCCGAGCTCTTCAGCCAGTTTGTGGCCTACAGCTCTGTCATGCTGGGCCTGCTCTTCGCCGTGCCCTTTGCCATCATCCTGGTCTGCTACGTGCTTATGGCTCGGCGGCTGCTGAAGCCAGCCTATGGAACCTCGGGAGGCCTGCCGCGGGCCAAGCGCAAGTCGGTGCGCACCATTGCCGTGGTGCTGGCTGTCTTCGCCCTCTGCTTCCTGCCTTTCCATGTCACCCGCACCCTCTACTACTCCTTCCGCTCCCTGGACCTCAGCTGCCACACCCTCAATGCCATCAACATGGCTTACAAGATCACCCGGCCTCTGGCCAGTGCCAACAGTTGCCTTGACCCCGTACTCTACTTCCTGGCTGGGCAGAGGCTTGTGCGCTTTGCCCGGGATGCCAAGCCACCCACAGACCCCACTCCTACTGCCCCAGCTCGCCGCAGACAGGGACTGCACAGGTTGGACAGAACTGACATCAAGAGGGCAAAAGATGTGTCGACCAGCAGTGAGGACTCTAGGCGGACAGAGTCCACGCCAGCTGGTGGTGAGAACACTAAGGACATCCGGCTTTAGGGCCCGAACCCATTGGGCCTGTGCAAGTTAATATGGGGGAGGGGAGCCGGGAGACTGTGGGGACTAGGATTTCTTCAACTGGGATAGTCTCCCTAGATATGACCCATTAGTGACTCACGCCTGATGGTCAAGGGAGCCATACTTCAATGCTCTGTCATTTGGCAGAATGCTCTCTGTAGTCCAGAGATCTTAACAGTCCCTACAACCCCAGGCACTATTTGTATGCGTGAGTTGGGGAATAAGGCTTCATGAAAGGCAAGGGTAAGGAGCCAATGTGGCCCCTGGCCTGACTCCCGCGTAACTGGCTGGCTCTGCCTGGCAAGGTATCTAGGCTGGAGCCCAGCCTGATCAAGTCAAATGGAGAAACAGGCCCGGAGAGGAAAGTGACTTCCCAAGGTCATATAGTCTTGGCCTGAGCTACCCGGGAGGGGTGGGGTTTCGTTTGATCAGAGCACCCTGGTAAGGAGCCAAGCTGAGCCAGAGCTTCCCACAGAGGGGCCGAGGGCAGGTCTGGATGCCACAGTGGACATGCCTCTGAGGAGCATCCTCATCCCAAGAGATGAATGTAACATCTGGGGACTGATGTCATAAACCCACCGGGGGCTTCCCTGGTTTGGGAGCCAGTTCGAGGCTGTAACTTCTACCAGAGGTGTTGTTGCCTGCTGTGTTGTGCCCCGTTGTGTAGTTTGAGGATGAGGATACAGTGTAAGGATACTCACACTGGAGTCCTTTCTCCAACCTGTACTCTTCTGCCACCTGCCTTCCCACTAGCTGCCTCCATGGTACTTTCACGTAGGGATTCTCTCTCCAGACCCCAGTCATCCCTCACTGTAAAGCTAACTGGCCTTTGTGCCTGGCTCTGCTGGGTGCAGATAGGAGTCAGATGGGTCCCATCCTTGCGATCCCCCAGTTTAGGGCTTCATGGCTATGAAGAGTCATGTGCTGGTAAATGTTAAACCATCTAGCAGGCTTTCCAGGGATAGCATTGCCAAGTGCCCCAGTGCAGATACTCCTGCCTTGGCCAATTTCAGACTAGTAATGTGATGTCAGCCTCCTTGGAAAACTCCTGAAAATTTAACAGTTGGCTCTTGCAAGCAGGTCCAGGGTGCTCCATCCAGCACACCACTGGATATGCTGAGTGGTTAGAGGTGTGAACCAGCGAGCATGTCAGGGAGGCTTCCTGGTGGTCACTCCTGAGACGTAGCTTCTGAGAAAAGCAGTTTATCAGAGAAGAACATCCAGGTGCAAGGTGCATCCTGGGCAGAGACATGGAGGCAGGAAAGCAGGGTACGCAGGAGCTGGGAGCAGGCGGGCAGCTGGCACTCAGGCTTAAGGCAGGAATGAGGCTGGGGGTGGCTCATGCTACCAAGTCAGGGCTCCTTCCTTGCCTTTACCTGAGGTCTCCTTTGCACTGGAGCTAATATGGGAGAGATTCACTTCTCTTCCTGCCCCATCCTCTGCCTCCTGGGGAAATCCAGCTATATGGTGTAATAGTTGATGTTCAGACTGGGTCAGGGTGAGGTAGATCTTTCTAACCTGTTACAGATTCTAGGTCCAGCCAGGACCATTGTGGAGGTTTGTGGAGATGAGCTGGACAGGGACCAGCTCGGCCTCAGGGTCTCTCTCTCTCTCTCTCTCTCTCTCTTTCTCTCCCTCTCTCTCTCTTTAATGTTTTATTTATTTTTGAGAGAGCACAAGCAGGCGAGGGGCAGAGAGAGAGGGACAGAGGATCCGAAGCAGGATCCGCAATGACAGCAGCGAGTCGCACACTGACAGCAGCGAGCCCAATGTGGGGCTTGAACTCACAACTCACCAGATCACGGCCTGCGCTGAAGTCAGATACTCAACAGACTGAGCCACCCAGGTGCCCCCGACAGGTCCCGTTTTTAATCTCAAACATAAAAACATATTCCGCCTCCCTTTGGGAGACCCCCCCTTTGCCCTGGAAGCCCACTCTGCCTGAGAGAAGATTCTTCCCTCCACCCACTTCTTCCTGTCTCCTGTGACTTCTTCATCCTTCCCACTTTGTCAGAATGAGGCACCCGCCAGGGATTGCTCTATGTAGAGTCTAGTTCCACAGCTCCTTCATGCAACAGGGACCCATCACAAACCATGACCCAACCAATTACTCTGCATTGTGTAACATGGGTGGCCTGCTCAAAGTAATAGGAAATGCTCACCTCCCACATTCTAGGTTCTATATTTCTGTTCACATAACCAGAGTCCCTATGAGCTCTTTTGTGACTACTTCTTACAGACTGTCCTTGAGCCAGCCTTTCCTGCAGGCCCAAGCCTATCTCTTTCCTACCAGCCGCTGCTCAGGCTGAGGCCCATTCTAGTTTATAGGAATTCCCTACAGGCAAGATTACACCCAAGGGTGTAAATGCTTGGCTCGGATTCCCTCAGCCCAGAGGCAGGAGGTTATACATCATGATTTGGGAGCTCGTGAGTGTGCATCTGTGGTTAGGGGCGGAACAGTGGCCACCATGGCCCCAAGTTCCCATTGTCCCCATTCTTTTCCTGTCCTGCCTACCTACCCTTCCAGCAGCTGTCCTGGAGACTCTGAGAACCCAGGGCCCTGCAGCACATGGAGCTGACACTATGGCATAGCCCCAGGAAGCCTTCCATGAGTCAGCTGCCTGCAATTTTCCAAGGACACAGAACCTAGGGAAAGGAGGGCCTTATTCACCTTCTAATCCAGTGGCATACACTGGTGGAGGTTGGGAACGGAGACCCTAAGGGAACCAGGGACAGGCCAGAGTCCTGCCCCGGGACCTCAGTCAGATTGCCTGACCCCTCAACGTGGACATCTGGCCTTGCTGCTCAGTGCCCAGGGATTCACCTAGTGGGTGAGGTTCTTGACCCTCCTGCCTTGTGCTATTTTCAGCCCATGTAAGAGCAGGATTTTCCACTCCCAGCCCCAGACCATTGTCCAGTAGTGACGCTGGGGGACCTGCCCGCTCTCAAAATATCTCCTCTTACTCTCTGGACCTCCCTGCCACCTCCCAGCCACCCCACCTTTTCACCCTGACATCATTTCCTGGAGCTGTTGACTCTTGAAGGCCACTGTGAAAGGGCACAGCCACCTGACAGGGACCCCAGGGATTATCCAGCCCAGCTGTAGACTCAAGAGGGGTGGAGCCTTGCCCAAGGTCACTCACCAGGTCAGTGTGGTGCCTGGATGTTGGCCAGGGGCTCAGGCTGTCCCTGCTGCTCTGTTCCCTTTAGTACCGGTTGGTGCCTTTGTGGGATTCCTGCCATCACCCCCACTGCCCCAGCCCTTCCCACCCTGGTGGATGGAAGTGGTGGATAGAACTGTGGCACTGAGCCCAGAGACATAGGACGAGGGGGGGGGGCGGGGAGCGGGGGGCGGGCAGTGGCAGTGGGTGGGGAGAAGGGCCTGCTGTCCCGCCTGCAGCACCTGTTCTTAATGAGCTCAGTGCATCCAAGGCAGGGGCCCTGGCCCACAGCAGGTCTCTGCCCTGGGTCGCAGGTGCCCCAGGGCCCAGGAGAGAAGTTAGGCCACCAAAACTACCCTTCTGCCACCACCCTTGTTATGGTAGATTTGGGCTGCTCTGTTTAGAGTCCAGCACACGAGGACAGGAACTCCTGCACTAAGCCATGTCCCAGGCTCCGGGCCAGACCCTCTCATATCTATTATTTATTCTTCACCACAAGTGTGTAAAATAGACATTATTATCTCTATTCAGCAGATGAGGGGACAGGCTCTGAGAAGCGAGGGCTTGCTGTGGGTTATACAGGCAGCAAGTGGGTGAGTCAGGATTGAGTCCAGGTCCATCAAAAGTCCAGATTAGTTCCCTTTCCAGTATCCCCTGCCACTTGTAATCCCTGTAGAGCGGGAGGGTCCATAAGTCACCCTTCATGTGATTCAAGTGAGAGAGACAGGATAGCACAAGGAAGGGGTTAAGGGCACAGATTCGATGCCCAAGCCACCTCTTTTTGAGTGTTGTCTCCTCTTCCTCCAGCTGTGGCAGCTCGGTCAAAGAACGTAATCTTGCAGGTCCTTGATTTTCTCATTTCCGAAAGGAGATACTACCTCCCATATGAGGCACTGGGTCAATTCACATGAACACTTAGAACAGTGCCTGGCACACGGCAAGCATTTACATGCCAGGCACTGTGCCAAGGTGATACAGAGGCAAACCGGCCGGACCCTGCCCTCATGGAGTTGACATAACTTAATAGATAACCACACCAGGATAAACTATTTGAAAGAAAGGAATGTCCAGCCAGTGGGCAACAGTGGGCCTCCTGTGACCAAGGCTTCCCCAGGAGGTTGGAGGAGGAAAGCAGGTCTATCTTAGGGTAAAGTGTGGGACCACCCTCTGCCCTGCTTGGAACTCGGTGGCCTTCAGACCCACGGGCCTGTGTGTGTTTATAGAACCTTGTCCCTGTGCCAGGCTGGGAGAGGGCAGAGGGAAGAAGCAAGAGGGGGAGGGAAGGGGCAGGATGCCCTTGCTATGAAGCTTCTGGAGACAGCCTCTGTGGACTAGAGAGCTCCAGCTCACTCGTGGCACCAGGCTTAGCCATTTCTCCCTAACTGGTGGTGCCTGTCATGGGCCCTGCATCTTCTTCTTGTTTCAGCCAAAAGCCTGGAGACCCAGGGTGGCAGGACTGGGAGCTGGGCCAGAACTGGCAATGAATGGGCAAACGTTTGCTGTTTCACTGTAGGCCACCTGCCCGCCTTCTCTGGGTCACTCTCTGAAGCCCTTGCCTCTCATGTTCCAGTTTTCCCTGCCTCAGGACCTCAGCTACCTAGATCTTTGGCAAAGGCACAGCAGCTGCTCCCCCAGGCATTCCCCAAACCCCCTGGGCTCTGCGTTCTGAGGACTAGAGTTGGGGCAGCAAGTCTCCCCTGTCATCAAGTGACGAGAGGTACGGCGACTCCCTTGGCACTCCACAGTGGCTTGGAGTGGAGCTGGTCCAATGTCTGATATCCCTGCCTCCTGTGAGGTGGAGGGTGGAGTCTGACCAGGAGTGACTGAGCTGTAGGATGAGAGATGTCTTTGCCTTTCCAAGGGGTATGGCTGGTGGGATGTGGAGAGTGGGGGGAATGAGCCCCAGAAGTCCCACATTCTCACCCTCCTCTGCCCTGTGTACCATGTGACTTGGTGAATCCCTTCTCCTCTCTGGGCCTCAGTTTCCCCATCTGCCATGGGGCTTGGCTCTGCCCAGCCACTCTTTCTCCAGTACAGGCTTTCTGAGCTTGCCTCTGTCTTGGCTCCAGTGCAGCCAGGTGTCCAGACTCAGTCCTGTCCCAGCCAGGAACAATGGGCCCCCAACTCAGTCCCCAAATGCTTACCCTGGACTATTTTCAGACCTTGGAGATGGAATCAGAAAAGGATTTTCCACTCTCAGCACAATGGCTGCCCTGGACCATTGTCTAGCAGTGCCTAGGGAATCTGCCTACCTAAAAATATCTTCCCTGCTCCTACCTTCTGGTCTCAGCCTCCTGTTCCTCACCTCCCTGCATTGACATGGCTTCCTGGGGTTGTTAACTCCTGAAGGCTGTTGTGAAACAGCGTGTTGAGTTCCCTGGAAGACATGACTAACTGGAATCAGTTTTCCCTCCTGGCAGGGACCCCAGGGATTGTTTGGCTGCTTACAGAAATGAGAGACACAGAGAGAGCTGTGCCTTTCACAAGGTCACACAGCAGTCAGCATGGAGACTAGATGTGAGAGCAAAGCTTTCTGTCTGCGCCCGCTGCCTCTGCTACCCTCATTGGTCTGCACCTTCTGAGAGCTCTCCTTGGAAGGCCGCAGATGGACATGCTGGAAAGAGGCCTGGGAGACATGGGAGGGAAGAGGTGCTCCTTGGAGCTCCCTATTCATCCTGTGTTTACCAAATGTGGCTTTAGCTTGCACTGAACTCAGGGTTACCAAGTTGCAGCTCTGGGGAAAGAAGGAGGTTGGGGGACACAGGGAAGTTGAGGCTGGAGGAGCGGGGTTCTGGCTCAGCTCAGCCGTCACCAGCTCTGCGACCACAAATTCAGTTTCTTCGTCTATAAAATGGAACTGATAATACTTCTTCCAGTGTATAGAACAGTGAGGCACAAACACACGACTATTTTATTTTCCTCCTTATCAGTACTGCCTACCCGACGATGTCTAATTTCCCTTTCCTATCTGTAAACTGCATTTTTGGCAAACTCCAAAACTTTGAGTCACTTTTGAGCAACAAAAATCATTCCAGCTTAAGGTTCTTATCCCTACTTAAATTAATGCTCACTCCTCCTCTTCCCTTGTGCTGGGAGGTCCCTCCTCACCCATCCTTTGGGTCCCTCTTTCCTCCAGGTGTTGGGCAAGGCAGGGAGGAAAGAGACAAGTAGATCTTCCCCAGGACTGCCACAGTTCTTTCTTGTTGTCCTGGCTTCTCTGGCCATCAGTGTCTCTGTGCATGGAGCCCTCCAAACACGAGCCCACACCTTTGTAAAAGAGTCTCTTCATTCATCTACTCTGAGCGTGCCCCATCTTTCCTGCTGAGACTCTAACTCGTACACCCCAGTTTCCTTGAGTGACTTTCCTAGAGCACCCCTCACCTGGCTTGGTTGAGAACTCACAACAACAGAAATGTTTTCAAGTTCACTGAGCTCAGTGTTTAGCTTATAGAAATCAGCCTGGAGGGGATGGGTAGAGGGTTGGGTAATAAACTGTGAGAAGGTGTCTGGCCCCAGTTGTTTTCAGGTTTCTTTAAAAAGTAGGGCATTTTACCCCTGTGTATCCTTAGCTTGATGTTCTAGAGCCAAATTCCAAATCAGCAGCCACATGAATAGTCCTACTCCATTGTGGGATTAAACTGTTAGACCAGCCTTTGTGACCAAAGCAATTGCAAAATGTGGGGGAGGAAATTTAGAGCCTGTTGCATGGGTCACCACACAGCCTGTGCTAATGTGTGTGTAAGTGTGTTTATGTCTGTGTTGCATTGTCACATCTGTGTTCAAGGGAGTGCTGAGTTGGGGAGGGCAGTCCCCATAGACACCAAGAAAATACCTGGAGGCAGAAGGGTTTTGGGTTGGTGGCCACTCTGGAGGAAGCAGAGGGAGGAGGAGCGGCCACCAGGAAGTCAAACTAATGGAAGTAGACAGGCTTGGGGATGGCCCTAAGATGGGGAGTCAGGAGAGCACCCAGCTGCCAGCTCTGTGGACCCTTTTACTGCCCTCATTTCCCCTTCCTCTTCCTTTTCCTCAGCTCCCCTCCCTCCACACTCCCCATTTTCCTCCTCCATTTGCTCCCTATTCCCAGAATTCCTGGGAACAAAGGGAAGCAAATGGGGCCAGACAGAGCAACAGACTCATTCTTTCATTCTTGAGCACATGGCTCGCCTCCCTTCCCAGCCTCTGCTTAGGATTCTCCAAGTCCCCAGTTTGTGGATGCTGCCCTGCTGCCCCCTGGTGGCCAGAGCTGGCTGCAGAAGCAGGAAAGTGGGCTGAGGTCCAGACCTTCACCTGTGGAGTGAAGAGAAGAAAATGATCTTGCTGGCAGCCAGGATGTTGCAGGGTGCGAGGTGGGGGTACGTCTGAGAACTGAAACAGGGAACATAGTTTACGAAACACCCAGACTTGCAAAACAGGTAATAGTGCTTGTTCAAACCATGATGTCTATCTCATCCTATCTAAGCTCACACTTATAAACACCCATGCACTCAGACTCACAGGTTCCAAGAGAAGACCACTGATAAACTGATCCCATAGTAACACTCCTTGAGGACTCCTGTATTCTCAACACAGGATTACTGACTCTTCCAGCAACTTCCTGCTCTGCAAATTCAATCTCTGGCACAGACTATCCTTTGAACTGCAGCCCCCCACAATCCTATAAGCACTCTTCTCTGACTGCCCCCTCTGGAGACAGGCCAGGGGTCTCCCAGTCTTGCTGCAGTAAATAATAAGCCTGGCCTTATTAGCTATAGGTGTGCTCCTGATGGCGCAGGCTGGCCTGCACTGAACAGAGGTTCCTGGGTGAAAGAGTGAGAGCAGGTGACATTTTAGTTCTCCATTCTAACCGATCCACCCCCATGGGCTCTCAGGGACAGTCCCATCTACAGCCCTACAGCCCCTAGCTGACCCATCATGGTGCACTCTGGCACCAGGACAAAGTGCCGAATTGCGGGTATTTTGTTCCCTTTGAGGAAGCATACCGCGCCCAGCTGCAGGCTTGTAGAGGCAAGACTGAGGGGCAGACACAGCTGCTCCACCTTCAGGGACACGGACTTGGCCCTCTCTGGTTCCACCAGGAGGTGGTATGGGGGGTGCCTTAGGACAGTGCTATGATGTCCTCTGGCCTTGAGTGTCCCTTTGACCTCCTGCTTACCTTCAAGGCCTCAGATGGGGTTCCCCACTTTCCCTGGCTGTCAGGAAGACACCCAAGCTCTGGGTCTGAGGACACAGCTGAGTGTTTGGGAGAGGGGCTAGAGGCTCTCCTAAGGGGCATGCAGATCTGGGGCTGGACTCCAGGCCCTGAGGGCCAGCCCCTCCTTCCAGTCTGGGAGCTCTTGTGAAAGGAAGCCAGACTCTTCTCCCCTCTCTAAGGGTGGAGCCTCTGAAAAGATCTTATCGGCCCCTCCAAGAATCCCCTCTGTACCTCCCTAACACCCCGGCATCGTTTGCACCCTCTGTCCCACTTCCAGGGATGGGGAGTTCATTCTCTCCTAGGCCTCCCCTTCCCCTTTGGGAGAGCCCTCCTCATAGAAGCCCTGTCTCCCTAGCTTGGCCTAAGAGGCACACAGTATATTTGCCCTCAGCCCGGGGCAACCATGGGAGGGTATGACCATGACCCTGAGTTGGCCCTTCTCCAAGCTGGCACCCCCAACCCCCTGCCCTGCCTCATTCCAACGCCTCCACTCCACCGGAGGCCCTGGCCTCTGGATGACCCTGGAAATCCTTGCCTCTTCACATGGTAGCCCCTAAGACGAGCCTCCATCCACTGGGAGGTGTGACCAAGCTCAGCTGGCCCTCCCAGCAACCCCTGCGACATCATCTAAGCAGAAGTCAGGGTTCATCCTCCACCCACGAGATGTCTATAATTTGGATCCTACCAGCCTATTAGTAGGTAAAATGCATCTGAGTCTCAGTCATGTGGAAAGGGAGGCCCAAATGCTGGGCCTTTGGGATGGAGCAGGAAGCACAGAGGCAAGAGGGCAAGTCCCCGTCAGCCCTGGCCCACCCTCACCCCTTCACTCTAGATCTGCAGCCCTCGTCCACAGCTCCTCCTCTACCTAAACCCAGATGCCTTCATCATGATGCATAGAAAGTGGGGTGTTTACACTTGAATCTTGGCTCTGCTGCTCATTAATGAGATGACCTTGGGCACCTCAGTTTCCTCATCATAAAGTTCCTATTTTATTTGTACTGTCTTCTCCTACTAGGATGAAAGTGCCCAGAGGACAGGGGTCTTTGTCTATTTCAGTCACTAATTTATCCCCAGTGCTGAGAACAGTGCCTGGCACATAGTAGGTACACAACAATTACCTGAAGTAATGAATAAATAAGTGAATGAATGAGGTTAACAGTGAGGGATAAATGAGGTAGACTGTGTAAACTGTTCGGCAGAGTATCTAGTACCAGTGGGTATTCATAGGTAATTCCTTTCCTTTGCAACAAGTCAAATTAATGATTTCATATAAGTTTTACAATGGCTCTTTGAGGCAAGAACATTATTACTGATTCATTCATCCATTTATTCAAAAAATATTTACTAAGAGCCTACTATACTCCAGGTACTTGAAAATCATCAGTGAATAAAAAACAAAGACCCTTCCCTTGTGGAATTTACATTCTTGGGGGTGTTGAGAGAAAAAGCAACAGGCATCATGAAATGTAATTTCTGTGGCGTGTTAGAAGGTGATGAGCACTGTGGGGAAAACAGCAGAGCAGAAAAGGGGATTGGGAGAGCGGGCTGGTAGAGGGGAAGGAGTGGGAGGGATGTGATTTTAAATAACGTGGTCAGGTGAAGACTTAGGAAGGGCCCAAGAGAAGGCATTTGAGCAAATGTGAAGGCGGGGTGGGAGTTAGCTGAGGGACTCTCTGGGGAGGGGGAGGTTTCCAGATAGAGGGGACAGTAAACAAATGGTCCCACTGCCCATGTAAGGAGTCAGGGGCTCCGGTGGAGGCGGGAAGAGTGAAGGCCAGAGATGGAGGGAATCTGGTAGGACATGGAATGAGGTGGGAAGCCACGACGGAGATACAATCTGACATATTTTAGAGGGATCTGGCTGCTGTGTTGTGAATATCTGTAGTGGGGGCAAGGATAGGAGCAGCAAGAGCAGGAAGGAGCTAATGCAGGAACCAGGAGAGAGAGCATAGGGATTGGGAACAGGTGGTAGCAATGGAGGTGATGTGAGATGGACCAATGCCAGATGTGTTTTGAAGGAAGAGCCAATAGGATTCCCGATAGTTTTTTCCTGCAAGGTTTGGCAGGCAGTGAAACTGCAATCCAGAGGAGGTCTAGGGAGGTGACACACACCCACAGGTCACTGAGTAGGGCACAGGATGGGGACAGAGGTGACAGGAAGGTCCCTGGGTCTAGGTCAATATCTGGGGGAGGAGAGGGCAGGATGGGAAGAAGGATTCTGTTGCAGCAAGTCACAAACCAGCCCCAGGGCAGCTGGGCGTTAATTTGATCAATGGCTTTTTCCACTTCCCCTCAATTCCCCTGTGATGACCTTTTAATTGGGTTCATTTGTTCCAAGACCATGAACTGAGCAGATGACAGAGTATTTGCCTGTCATTAAATAGATTAGGAAATGGCCCTAGGCTTTGGGCTGCCAGAAACATCAGAGCAGCTGTGTGGTTTCTCTGAGGAGTAACCTCAGGCCCGCCTTCCGCTGCAGAGCCCAGGCCAGGCACCCTGTCTTCATCCGTGCTGCCCCTGTGTCTGCCGTATCCTTGCCCCCTCGTGGCTCACCTGCTAGAGGGCTCCTCCTCCTTCAAGACTCACTTCAAAATCCCCTCCTCAGGAAGCCTTGCTGATCACCATCCCTGCCCTCAGCCTCCTTCTCCCTGGGCAGACAACCCTCACGTGTGGTGAAGGACCCCTCAGTGGACATGGTCCAAGCTGGGGTTTTTAGAGAAGAGGGACTTAAAGAGCATTTAAATCACAACCCCACTTAAGTAAAAAACACTTTTCCATTTCCCACTACTTCCTCCCCACCGAAAAGCTGGACTTCGAATGGGGGGCGGGGGGCATACGGTGCAGGGAGGGAGGAGAGAAGCCGGTGTGGAATTATGTCATGTGTGAAAAGGAACCCTCCTGCACTGCTGGTGTGAATGCACCCTGGCTCAGCCATTCTGGAAAACAGTAGGGAGGCTCCTCAAAAAGTTCAAAATAGAACTACCCTATAATCCAGCAATTACACTGCTAGGTATATACCTAAAGAATACAAAAACACTGATTCAAAGGGATATACGCTTCCTGATGTTTCTAGCAGCATTATCTACAGTAGCCAAATTACGAAACAGCCCAAGTATCCATCAATTGGTGAATGGACAAGATGTGGAATGTTATTACTCAGCCATAAAAAAGAATGAAATCTTGCCATTTGCAATGACATAGATGGAACTAAAGAGTATTATGCTAAGTGAAATAAGTCCATCAGAGAAAGACAAAGAGCATATGATTTCGCTCACATGTAGAGTTTAGGAAACAAAACAAATGAGCAAAGGAGAAAAAAGAGAGAGAGAGACAAACCAAGGAACAGACTCTTAACTATAGAAAACGAACTGACGGTCACCAGAGGGGAGGTGGGAGAGGATGGGTGATATGGGTGATGGGGATTAAGGAGCACTTTGCTGGGATTAGTACTGGGTGTTGTATGGAAGTGTTGAATCACTATACTGTATGCCTGAAACTAATATTACGCTGTATGTTAACTAACTAGAATTTACATAAACACTTAAAAAAATAAAGTACACAAGTCACCATGAAAACTTTATATTATGGAAATGGAAACTCTACTGGAGAGAAAGAAAACTGTTTCCTGGCAGAAATAAATACAAACTGTCTTTGAAAAAATACACTATTTACTTCCATTTTAGACATTATTGATTTGCTCTGTGAAAGATGAGGATTTCGTTTTCTTCCCTCATCCTCCTGTTGCAATTTTCTGGGGAAAACAATATTCAACGCTTCCACTTTCATGACCTTGAAAGTATTGTCTGCAGTAACATGGCAGTCTATGATTACATGTTCTTTCTTGCATAACTTTTTGTTTTTCCTAGAATTAGTCATTGTCTCACTGTCCACCCTTAAAGGGGACATCTGCTAAGAACAAAGAAAATTGCAAAGAAATCTTAGACAGTATTTGTAGTTATATCACAAGCGGCTATTGAGCACTTGAAATATGACTTGTCTGAATTGTGTTGAGGTATAAAATACACGCTGGATTTCAAAGATTTGACTACAAAAAAAAGGTTGTAAAATATCTCATTAATTTTTTTATGTTGGTTACATATTGAAATGGTAATATTTTGGATGTAAGGAGTTAAATAAATATGTTACTAAAATTAATTTCATTCATTTCTGATGACTTTTCTAATGTGGTTCCTTGAATATTTTATTTTATTATCTTTTAAGTTTTATTTATTTTGAGGTAGAGAATGTGAGTGGGGGAGAGACAGAGAGAGAGAGAGAGGGAGAGAAAGAGAATCCCAAGCAGGCTCTGCACTGATTTGGGGCTCAAACTCACAAACCATGAAGTCATAACCTGAGCTGAAGTTGGACACTTAACTGACTGAGCGACCCAGGTGCCCCTCCTTGAATATTTTAAATTATACCTGTACCTTGCAATATATTTCTATAGGTCCGTTCTAGACAGTGATTGTCAAAGGCTGCAGGTTAATATGACAGTCTCCTGAGACCCAGACACACTGACCAATATAACATCACAAAAAAGAGAGAGAACTAGGTACAATGTCTTGCAGATATGTTGCAAAAGGAAGTATGTACCAGCACCTATGAACTCTTACCAAAAAATCAAACCTGAGATCAAGCCTCTAGATTTAACTACCACTTTTCAGGAAATAGAGTATGTAGGAACACGTTAAATGACAGCATGGACAATTAACTAGATTCAGAATCTATACAAGATAAATGACCTGGTTTCTTCACGAATACATGGGAGAAAAATGACAGAAGAGTAGAAACAGGAATGGAATTCAAAGCCAAGGTCCCATCTCTCTTATACAAAAGTATAAGGCCCCAACTCCCTAAACATTCAGAAGCCATTTATCCTGAAGGAAAACAGGGGGAAAGAATCTGAAACAGAGAGAAGGCTGGACAGCTTGGTTTTTTTCCCATTGTTATCAGCTGAACTGTGTGCCCCCCTCAAATTCATATATTGAAGTCCTAACACCCAGTACCTCAGAATGTAATGTTATTTGGGGAAAGAGTTAATGGAGTTAAAATGAGGTCACTGGAGTGGGTCCTAATCCAGCGTGACAGGTGTTCATGTACAAAGAGGAAATCTGGACACAGACGCATACGGAGGTAAAGTGACCTGAAGACGCAGGGAGAAGATAGCCATCTACAAACCCAGGAAAGCCAAAATCTGTCTCTCATGGCCCTCAGAAGGAACCAGTCCTACCATCACTGTGATTTTGGACTTCTTGCCTCAAAACTGTGAGAAAATACATTTCCATTGTTCAACCCCCCAGTCTGCAGTGTTTGTGATGACAGCCATTAGCAGCCTAACTCATCCACCCGTCGGGAAGGCAGGCACTCGAGACAATCATCCCGTCTGTTATAGGGAGAAAGAGAGCTGCATTTTCTTTGCCCCTATTTTCCCAGATGGTAATGCCTGGTGGAAATTACTTCTCAGGCCCCTTTCTGGGTTAACAAGCTGTCACCCCATGTGGGGGGCCTGGCCCTAAACACCCCTAATCAGTCTAAATTCTCATCTTCACACCCCCATTCTGTATTTCCTCTTCAACCAGTGCTTCATGGATCTGTTTCCCGTGCGCCCCCCCCAAAGTTGATGATCTTTGTATCAAAGTACATCATCTCTTGTATTGGTTGCATGACTCAGCTGATTTTATTACTCTTTATTGTCATTTCTAAATACCATGTGCTGACATTAATGGCCTATAATTGCTTTGTAGCTGTCTGTAATCCATCATGTTATGGACAAGGCCACCACATCTTATCAGGGGTGTTTGTGTGTACATGTGTACATGAGATAGAGAGAGACAGAGACAGAGACAGAGATAGAGAGAAAGAGAGAGATAGAGGATTTGCTGAAGCCACTGCCCATAGAGGGCACATGCTTAGGCGAGCTCTCTGCAATGGCAATGTTGCAAGCCATTTTATCTATATAACTTCCTGGTCCTCTAAATGTCTTACACCAGCACCTATGTCAATGAGGAGGTTGTTTTCACTGTGACGGGCACTAATATCCAGTATCCAGTCCTCCTTTCTTCCTTTTTCATCCAATCTGCTCAAGTAAATCAAAACCCTTCAGCACCTGTGGCTAACTACATCACTGCCATTTCCCTTTTCTTGGGCTGAGGAGCATATATGTGTCTTAAACATTCTTCTCCGGGGTCTAGGAATCAGGGTCTATGAACTGGTGTATTTTCTCTCCCCATGTGGGAGAATGCTCCCCATGTGGGTCCATGATGAAGCCCTATGTAAAGACTGAGGGAAAAGGAAAATCTGGTTGAAATCCAGGAAAGCAGGGATTGTAAGGAGATCTGAATTTTTATTTTACTGGTGTTTTCTCATGGTGGGATTTTGTTCCTAACTATGTTCATTCTACATCTGGAGGAATGGTTAGTCTTTTCTTCAAACAGACTCCTTTCATCACTTCCCTCGGAGGGAATCTTGGTTCGTTGTTTGCTTTCTCATCTCCTGCACACCTTGGAGACAGGTGTGACCAAGTGTGGTTTGTATACTAGTCTTTCTCATTACTTTTCATCATTCCTTTGTCTCCTCCTCTTTTTTCAATCCTGCCCATATACCATGAGTCCATTGTGACCTGGAGAAAAGTTAAACACTGCAACTTGCTTACCTAAACCCAGGAGTGCCCAGTGTTTTGGAAGGGCTCCTTTCTTGTCAGTTACTGGAAGAGGCAGCAGGATTCCAGAGAAATGCCTCTCTTTCAACCTGTGTAAACAGCTCAAGGTGGACCCAAACTCTTGATCTTGGTTTATTATCCTAGTCACTCTTGCTTTGTTATTCTGGCCTTTCTTGTCTGTTTCTAAGTGTGGCAACATCTAAGAGCTTCTACCAGCCATGTCTTCAAGTGTGGCAGCTGAAGGTATTGCTACACACAACGCAGCTTCCTGGTGAGTAAGGACATTTGTGGGCTCCCCTGAAAGACAGAAGGAAGTCAGGGCTTTTTCCTTTGAGATGTGAATCACATCCCTTTATTTTCAAACTTCGGAGACAAAAAATAAACTGTAAAGAACAATTCTGTTGTTTCTTATCTGATCATTTTCTTTTTTTTAATAGTTTATTGTCAAATTGGTTTCCATACAACACCCAGTGCTCTTCCCCACAAGTGCCCTCCTCCATCACCACCACCTCTTTTCCCCCGCCTATTCCCCCTTCAACCCTTGGTTCATTTTCAGTATTCAGTAGTCTCTTAGGTTTTGCATCCCTCTCTCTCCCCAACTCTCTTTCCCTCTTCCCCTCCCCCTGGTCCTCCATTAGGTTTCTCCTGTTTTCCTGGTAGACCTATGAGTACAAACATATGGTTTCTGTCCTTCTCTGCCTGACGTATTTCACTTAGCATGACACCCTCGAGGTCCATCCACTTTCCTACAAATGGCCATATTTCATTCTTTCTCATTGCCATGTAGTACTCCATTG
>NC_043710.1:54875434-54876671 GCF_006229205.1 Suricata suricatta
CATTATCTGATCATTTTCAAATCAGAACAGCATTACTCTGTTAGTATTTTTCTGATCTGCAAATTGCCAGGAGCCAAAGCGAGCATCACATATGTCGATACAATAAAACATTAGATAATGATGAGAACACGTGACAACACCATTTTGAAGGCATGAAAGCCCAAAACGGCACTAATTTAGGATGGTTAAAGGACTAGACATGTATCCAAGGACTCAAGGGAGAAGGTGGCTGATGGTATAAAAGTTGCATGATATTATCTAAAATGTATCAAATACTCTGGGAAAAAACCCACTTAGTTCTTGCTGCAAATTTTGTCATTTGTCATTTAAAGCCGCTGTGTATAAAATTGGATAAACAATTCATCTGCTTTTTAATTTTACAATGAGGTTCAGCACAGAAATATCAGCTGAATACTGACAATAATAACTTGTCATCCTGGAAAAGGTGTGTGGGTCTACTTTGTCTCACCCATAAGACCATAGGCATCGTTAGGACAAAGGATGTTTCCTATACTTCTTTCATTTCTCCAATGCTTCTCCCCTTCTTAATTTATATGGCAAGAAATAAAAAGTTGAATAGCAACATGAGACATCAAGAAATATCAGTTGCATTGGAACCTCTCATTCTATTACTTAAATAGAAACATTTAATTACCACTGCACTGGTTACAGAAAGATTTTGATTATTTACTCTGCTGGAAGAGTACTTATTTTTAAGTAATCTCAAACCATGCAGGAGGACAGAACTATCCCCCTTTTTATGAGTGACCGACTGTCTGAGAGGTGTAAGTGAGGGCTTTGTTTTGCCTTTTCTGTTGTCGCTGTTATCAGGATCCTGGGCTCCAGTTCCAGCTCCTTTCCTTGCAGATTGGGTGACCTTGGACAAGACCATGGCTCTCTCTCTCTCTCTCCCTTTCCTCCTTGAAAAATAGAACTAATCATGTGTTCTATATAAGGCTTGAAAAGAATAATGTGTGTGTTTATGCGAAGTACTCAGAAAGTGGTAAATCTCTATATAAATTTTTGTTTATAAAAATTTTCAGGGATACTTGTGTGGCTCAGTCAGTTGAGTGCCCAACTCTTGATCTCAGCTCAGGTCATGATTTCAGGGTTGTGAGTTCGAGCCCCGCATTGGGCTCTGTGCTGGGTGTAGAGCCTACTTAAAAGAAAAAAATTTTCACTTTTTCTCAAGAACGAGATCAAGCTCCAGGATTTGGGGGCAGCTTTATTAAATGTG
>NC_043710.1:54876771-54931498 GCF_006229205.1 Suricata suricatta
TTCAGGGATACTTGTGTGGCTCAGTCAGTTGAGTGCCCAACTCTTGATCTCAGCTCAGGTCATGATTTCAGGGTTGTGAGTTCGAGCCCCGCATTGGGCTCTGTGCTGGGTGTAGAGCCTACTTAAAAGAAAAAAATTTTCACTTTTTCTCAAGAACGAGATCAAGCTCCAGGATTTGGGGGCAGCTTTATTAAATGTGACATCCTGATTTAAGAAATTGAGGGGCACCTGGGTGGCTCAGTTGGTTAAGCCTCCGACCTCAGCTCAGGTCTGATCTCCCGTTTGTGGGTTCGAGCCCCGTGTCAGGCTCTGTGCTGACAGCTAGCTCAGAGCCTGGAGCCTGCTTCCGGTTCTGTGTCTCCTTCTTTCTCTGCCCCTCCCCCTCTCATGCTCTGTCTCTCTCTGTATCAAAAATAAATAAAAACATTTTTAAAAATCTGATTTAAGAAATTGATAGGTTTCAATAAAAAAGAATGAAATCTTGCCATTTGTAGCAATGTGCATGGTGCTAGAATGTATGCTAAGCGAAATAAGTCAATCAGAGAAAGATAAATATCATATTTCACACATATGTGGAATTTATGAAACAAAACAGATGAACACAGGGGAAAGGAAGGAAAAGTAAGATAAAAGCAGAGAGGGAAGTAAACCACAAGGAACTTTTTTTTTTTTAAAGAGACATCTTTTTTTTTAATGTTTTATTTTTATTTTTTATTTTTGATACAGAGAGAGACAACATGAGAGGGGGAGGGAGACACAGAGAGAGAAGGAGACACAGTTCATGGGTTCAAGCCCCACATTGGGCTCTGTGCTAACAGCTGAGATCCTGGAGCCTGCTTCAGATCTTGTGTCTCATTCTCTCTCTCCCCCTCCCTAGCTTGTGCTCTGTCTCTCAAATATAAATAAACGTTAAAAAAAAAAAAGGGAGAAGGATTTCTTCATACCAAGTGAAAGATTTGCTTCCTGATCTCAAAGTTCAACCGTCATGTCATTTGGCTCCTTGCTCCACATGTTGATTTTGTCACTCCTCAGACCCCCCGCAGCAGCAGTGTTGAGAGGCCAATGAGGTTCCAGAGGCAGTTTGAGCAACAGACCTCTATGGATTGTCACCTCTTTTGTCACAGGCACCATGTTACTTTTATTTATTATTATTTTTTAAGATTTTATTTTTAAGTAATCTCCACACCCAATGTGGGGCTCAAACTCACAACTCCAAGATTAAGAGTCACGTGCTCTATGGACTGAGCCAGCCAGGTGCCCCTGCTTCTTGTAAAGAATGTTAACGTCTGAATCAGGAGCAGCTCTGATAGGCATGAAGCTGGTAGGAAGGAGCTGAGCTGAAAAGAGAATTCTGAGGCAAGATTTAGATCTTGCCTCAAATCTTGTGTTTTAGTTCTGAGCAATACTTCCTAAATGTGTAACCTAAAGGAAGTCATGTAGTCTCTATGAGCCTCAGTTTCCTCATCTCTAAGATGGTGATAATTGGAGTATCTACTCAGACTTATGTCCAGATGAAGCATGATAATGTATGAACAACACTTAGCACAACACTGGCTCATAGCGCCCACAAAATAAATACAAGCATGTTTTATTATTGAACTTGGAAGGATAAACAGGACTCACTGAGAAGATAAGGAAAGGAATAACATTCCAAGAGGGGAAGCAGCATGTATAAATAGCAGAATTTACAAAGCATAAACTCTCAGAGCCAGCTGCGGGAGGGAGGCAGGGCAGGATTGCTAACCCAATTTTGTCTAGTTGAGGAAACTGAGACCCAGAAAAGGGCAATGATTCACTCACATCTGTCATCGTTATACACAGGGAGGCAGGAGAAGGATTCAGAGCCCTGAGGAAAAACTGCCTTGGCAGAAAGTCCTGGGTCGTGAATCTGTGAGTTAACACTTGGATGGGCAGCTGGAGTATTCTGGGGATGTGAAAGGGGTGCTTCCATGGGCTGGCCACGCTTCTGGACTGACAAAGCAAACAGGAGCCACATGTGGCCCCTGGACCTCAGGAAAGGGGCTGGGGAGCCCTGGGGCCGGGGCTGCAGCTGAAAGAGCAGCATTGGCCTCAAGAGGAGGCTGTAGGCACAAGTCTGGGAACTGACAGGAGAAAGGGAGTCTCAGAAGTCACTGGAAATGCCAGGCATAGCTTGTCCAGCTCCGGGTCTCGCTGGACACTTTCCAGTTGCTAAGGCTTTTGAGGCCATGGGCCAAGGCCTAGAAGGGGAGAAGGAGTGTGTGCTACCAGACAGTTTAATGACAAGGGTTCTTGACCAGTCTTGGGAGTGGGAGGAATGGGGCCTGGCTCCTGGGCCAGCTCAGAGCCTGCAGCCCTCCTCTACCTTCTCCCAGACCTGTCTTCCCTTGGACTCAGTGACACTACATTGCTTGGCTATTTATCTTAACTGCTCTCTTGGCTATTCCTCCTCAGTCTCATCCCTGGGCATCTTCCCTTCCCTCCTTTAACTGATGGCTCCTATGTATTCTTCTCTGTCTTTTTCTCCCTGTAAGCAACCTCACCCATCCTATGGTCTAGAGAACCAAACATTAAGCTGATAAGTACCAAATCTGTGTCACCAGTCCACTGCCAATCCTGGGTGATGGGGCTTGATTTTATTAAAGAGTCACCAAGTTTCTCTGCCTTGATGTATGTGCAGGGATCAAGCTACTTGGGTAAGCCCATCAGAGTAGGCATTTCCAGGGGCTGCAGCACAGTGTCCCCTGCAGTCAGCTGAGGCCCTGCATTCTCAGGAGGGCCCAGAGACAGCGGATGGACCAGGCAAGGAGGGCCGAGAGCCAAGGGAAGGATGCTGAGGAACAGTCAGGCCACCAAGCCAAGTCCCCACAACTCCAACACAGATTCTCCTCCTGTGCCCACTTGGAGAACCAGGGCTCAGCCTGTTGGGAGTAAATGGGACTCCTCTCACCCTGCCCATGACCCTCAGCTCCCACTGTTCCTCATACCCCTGCAGTTTCCCATGAAATGTACTTGGGACTCTGCCCAGGTGGCTTTCTCCGGTCATTTGGAGCACACGTAGCCAGAAGTGCCGGTTTGGGGATCAGCCTTTAACCAATGACAGCTGGAGTTGGTAGGTAAATGTTCCAAATTCCGTCCCTCAGGTGGAATATCTATAAGATATGTTTTGCGTTGCTTCCTAGGGGTGCCCAGTGAGATTGACCCGCAATGAGAATCTGCTCACTGACCACCCTAAATTGGCTTTTCTTTTTCCCTATCATACTTGCCCAGCCCCTACTCGTGCTAACTGGGATCATCTCAGAAATTAACTACATGCACTTAAATCCTAAGTCAGGGTCAGTTCCAGGGGACCCAAACCAAGATACCCTCTCTGTCTTCCTCACATTCATATCCAATCTGCCTAAGTCCTTCTGCTTCTACCTCCTAAAAGCCCTGCAACCCACTTCTAATCATCTCACTCACCACCCCTCCATCCGCACTGCCAGACTACTGGCCTAGCCTTCTCCCTGGCCCCCTGCCTCCTCTTCCGCCCCTCTGTACAACAACCAGGACCAACAGTCTTTCTAAGACAGAGCTCAGATTATGTCCTTCCCCTGTAAACCCTTCTGTGGCTCCCATTGCCCTCAGGATAAACCAAGCTTCCTGGCCTGGGATTCAAGGCCCTATAAGACCTGCCCCCTGCCCCCTTTTCAGCCTTGTTTTGTTCACTCCTCCTTGCCACAGTAGGACCGAGCTTTACAAGCTTCCCAGAACTCACAATATTCTCTCTCATCTCCAGATCTTTACATGCTGCTCCCTCTCTCCGGAATACCCTCCCCAATTTTACCTGCATAGCTTGAGTTGTTCTTAACCACTCAGCTTAGGACACACTTGCACTCTGACCTCCCCTGTGCCCCTGCCCCCAGTCTGGGACAGGACCCTCCCCTATGCCTTAGTGCATGTGTCTGCGTCCCAATGCCCAGCATGTCCGGGTTTGTCATCTCTCTACACTAGACACTTCTTGAAGTCACTAGCCACAGACAATTCATCTCTGTACCCCCAGTGTCCTGTGCACATTTGGGCACAATAAAGGTCAGAGAATAAATAAATGATAATGACGACTCTAAATCCTCAAAGAAATCTATGTTCATTCTTTTATTTGGATATTTACAGTGCACTGTGCCGAGCGTGGGGGAAATAGGGCTGGTGAACAACAGACAGAGTCCCACCCTGAAAGACCTTCTCTGCCGGTGGGAGAAAAATGTGGAGAGAGACAACCTTGGGCTGGAATAATCGAGTGTATTAGTGTATTGAGGCCAACACTAGGGCCTTGGCAGCCCAGAGGAGCCCTGTGTGGTGAGGAGGAGGACAGAGAAGGCTACAGAGAAGGTGCCTCTTTTCTGTGCTCACCCTGCTCACCGTCTGTCTTTGCAGAGCATCCAAAGGAGTTGAGGGGTCAGGAAAGAAACGGAGGCCCTCAGTGTGTCCCTATCTCACCTCCTCCTTCCCCTCCGAGGTGACCTCTAGGCTGTTAGTCCTTCCCATTCATATCTTCATGCACTTTCTACATGAGTTTTACATTATTTTGTATGTTTTTAAACTTTAAGTTGCAAGTATACTGCATGCATCCTTCTATATGTTTCTTTCATATTATGCTTGTAGGATTTAGCTTTGTTGCTGTGCGTTGCTCTGGCTCACTAATGTTCTCTGCCGTATAGTACTCCAAACCCAACTATACCGTCATCCCTCATTATCAGGATATAGACCATTCCTAATAGCAAATTCATGGATAGTGAAAGGTGACACTACAGAATTTTAGCTGGGAGAAGTAATATGTTCACAGCTCATCCAAAAACTTTAACTGATTTCCCCAAAATATCATTAAAATTTTTTGATTATTTTTATTAATAATCATCAAAGATTTCTGCACAGTATAAAGCTATGCTGTCCAATATGCCATCTACTAGCCACACCAAGTTGTTTTAGTTTAAATGTAAATTAATTTTAAAAACCAAAAACAACAAAAAATAAGTGTAAATTAATTAATGGTTAAAAATTCGGGTCCTCAGTTGCTCTAGAAACATTTCAAGTGCTCAATAGCCACAGAGACTAGAGGCCACCATCATGGATGGCAGATATAAGATATTTCCATCACTGATTACTCCATTATCTAACACTGAATGAGCTTTTTTTCCTGTTTTCTCACACATAAAACAGTTCCTGTGTGTGAGGACGTGTGCCTGGCCGGGGCTCACAATGAGCTTTAGTACTACCGCATTTTCCTCCAGTGCATGGGTTTCTCTAAGCATCTCGGGCTTGCCTACTTTCTTCTCAGGCTTTCCCACTTCCTTAGAGGACATTTTCACTTAATGAGAAGAAGGTGGTAACAATTATGTACCAAATAAGTTTAAGTGACATGAGCATGACGCATGATCCTGTCCTCTTGGGAGAACAGCTGAGTTAGGACTGCAGCCCATTCCACATCTGCTCACCCAGACTCATGCTGGTGAGCACCTGCAGGCTCGTTATGTCAGCTTTTCTATGAGTAAAATTTTTGCAAGCCATCTTTGCAAATATCGTGAGAGTGAGAGTTCACATAGCAAGGGATCCCTGAATAAAAGTATTTTCCAGGGTGCCTGGATGGGTCGGTTGGTTAAGTGTCTCTCTCTCTCTCTCTCTTTTTTTTAATGCTTATTTATTTTTGAGAGAGAGAGGGAATGAGCGGGGGAGGGGCAGATAGAGGGGGAGACGAGACACAGAATCCGAATCAGTCTTCAGGTCGAGCTGTCAGCACAGAGCCCGATGTGGGGCTCTAACCCACAGGCCCTGAGATCATGACCTGAGCTGAAGTTGGACTTAACCAACTGGGCCACCCAGGGGCCCTGAAAGTCGGACTCTTGGTTCCAGCTCAGGTCATGATCATTGTCATGGAACCAACGCTGGCATCGAGCTCCCCAACAAGCGTGGAGCCTGCTTAATTCTCTTTCTCCCTCTCCCTCTGCCCCCCATCCCCACCCCCGTTCTCACTCAAAATAAATAAACTTAAAAAAAGGTATTTTCCCATTCTTCTATTAATGGATACTTAGATTGTTCTCAGTGTTTTGCTTTAGATACAATGCTGTGATGCACATTTTTTATACATCTGAAAGAGTTTCCCCTGGTTATATATATGTTGAGTGGCACACCTCAGTCTTAGATTATGTGCATCTTAAACTATTTGATATTGACAGATTGTACTTAAACTTGGTTGTATTCAATTTCTAGTCTTACCAGCAATGGATAAAAGTTCCTGTCTATATGCTCTCAGCAAAGTTGGTATTCAAAAACTCTTCAATTTTTGCTAATACGATGTGTGTGAAATGGCATTTCACGGAGGTTTTAATTGAAGTTTCCTTAGGTGATAGGGACACCTGGGTGGCTCAGTCAGTTGAGCATCTGACTTCAGCTCAGGTCATGATGTCGCAGTTCATGAGTTCAGGCCCTGTGCTGGGCTTTGTGCTGACAGCTCAGAGCCTGAGCCTGCTTCAGATTCTGTGTCTCCCTCTCTCTCTGCCCCTTCTCAGCTCGTGCTCTGCCTCTCTCTCTTTCAAAATTAAAAATTAAAGTAAAAAAAAAGAAATTTCCCTAAGTGATAGTGAAGTTTAACATATTTTCCTATATGTAATGGTCATACTTGCTTTATCTTCTTTAAAATGCCAGTTTGGGGGTGCCTGAGTGGCTCAGTCAGTTAAGCATCTAACTCTTGACTTTGGCTCAGGTTATGATCTCATGGTTCATTCGTGGGATCAAGCCTGAGTCCAGTTCCACACTCATATCACGAAGCCAGCTTGGGATTCTCTCTCTCCCTTTCTCTCTGCCCCTCCTCTGCTCGTACTATTTCTCTCTCTCAAAAGTAAATAAATAAACATTAAAAAAATAAAATACAATGCCTGCTTGTGTGTTTTGCTCATTTTTCTATCAGGTTGTTTGGCTTTTCCTTATTGCTATGTAGGAGTTATTTACATGTGCTGAATAATAACCCTTTGTCTGTTATATGTATTGCAATTATCTTCTGCTAGTCTATGGCCTGTCTTTGTGTGTGTGTGTGTGTGTGTGTGTGTGTGTGTGTGTATTAATAGAACTTTAAAATTTTTATTAGGCTTGGGTTACTGGGTTGGCTCGGTTAGTTAAGTGTCTGACTTCGGCTCAGGTCATGATCTCTCAGTTTGTGGGTTTGAGCTCCATGTCAGGCTCTGTGCTGACAGCCCAGAGCCTGGAGCCAGCTTCAGATTCTGTGTGTGTGTCTCTCTCTGTCCCTCCTCTGCTCAGGTTCTGTCTCTCTCTCTCTCTCTCAAAAACAAATAAACATTAAAAATTTTTGATAAGACTTGAGTTCACCAATTTTTCCCCACATGGTTTTTTTGTTGTTGTTGTTTTTCTTAAAGAAATCCTTCCTCAATCCTGGCACACAGCAGGAATTCAGGAAAGATGCAATGGGAACTGAAGGGAGGCACTGGCTTCTGAGTGCTGCAGGCATGGGGTGAAGTGACAGGGGCTCACAGACATGAAGATATGGGGGAGATTATTGTAGAGAAGAGGACACTTCAGTCATCAAAGGACATCAAAGATGTCTAGGAAGCAATGGGTCTCGGATGCAGGAAATAGTCTGGGCTGGAGGTGGGAACTGAGTATCCAGCACACAGGGGCATTTTAAGGAGCACTGCCCTCCCCCAGGGAGAATATGCAGAGGGTGAGATAGAGGGTGGGAGGAGTCTGGGAAGCGGGAGGAGAACCAGGAAGGGTTTTGTGGGAGCCACGTGGGCAATTCTTAATAGTGTCCATGGGGGGACTTCCCATGCACTCCTTCTGAGACACAAAGATCACTGGGTCCTTGGAGGGGCCATCTGGGGGGTTCTGCGGGGGCAGAGGCTAAGTAAATAGGAAAGGACTGCAGAGGTGGCAACTAGTTGGCAGTGAAGGGAAGAGAGGGGGCAGTACCTGGAGGGTGTGGATCCAAGGCAGGGTCTGGGGAGCTGATGGAACATGTTCCTAGGCTGGCAGGAGAGGAGACCAGGAGAGGGTGGGGGGACCTGGCTGCAGGAGCAGAAGAGCAGCTCTGGGCACTGGCTGGGGCCTTCACCCCAGATGAAAGAAGAGCTACTTCATCAGTAGGGGAATGCTGAGCTGAGAAGTTGGGGGGCAGAAGTTTAAATGAGCCCCCTCCAGAAAGCCACCCCTCAGTCCTAATGTCTGCCTGACAAACGAAAGAGCCAGTGAATATTTTTGAGTGTATTTCTCGGTGAGTCAGTTAGAGAGTGGGATCAGGAGCTGGCATTGGAATATCAGTGAGTTAGGGTTTGTGGAGAGGGGAGATTTGGAAGGGCCACTGTGAAGGCAGTGGAGAGAGCTTCCTTAAGGGAGGTTTCTAGGGGCCCAAGTCCCCTGAGTCGCAGGCAAACACCTTCTCCCTGCAAAGGGATGAACCAGACAAGGACTTGCCTCAAGGTCCCTTCAGTTATAGAGAGCCCCTGACACCAAACAGCCCTGGGTCTGTCCTCAGATCTCTGTCCCACCGACCCGCCCCCCCACCCCCGTCCTGGGCCAGCCACCATCTTTTCGCAGACTGTGGACTCACCTCCTCGCTGGGCTCCCGCTGCCCCCTTGTCCCTCCCTCCCACTCCTCATTCTCCATTCAGCAGCTGGAGAAATATATTTAAGCAAAATTTGATTATGTCACCCTGCTGCTCTAAACTTTGGTGACTCCCACGGTCCTCCAGAGAAAGGCCAAATTCCTGACCACTGCCACAGGCCAGCTGGACTTGCTCCTGCTGCTCTTGCAGCCCATCTCCCACCCTGCCTCCCAGCTTGTGGGGCACCCCTCACTCTGACTGTGCTCCATTCCCCGGAACGTGCCAAGCCCTTTTCTGCCTTGAGCCCTCTGTGCAATCTCCTGGGCAAGGGATTCTCTTCCCCTCCCTGTCACCTGGCTGAGGCCAACTCCTCACGTTGGTCTCAGTTTAAATTGTACTTCCTCTGGGAAGTCTTCCCAAATCTCCTGATTTAAACTAGATGCCTCCTCTGACCCCCCCTGTAATTTTCATATTAGCCCTTCACTCTTCCTCTTTAGCACTCATCAGAATGTGTAATTATGTATTAATTTGTGTGACTATTTAACGTCTGTGTTCCCCACCAGATTATAAACTCCATGAAACCAGCGCTATCCAGACGGTATGTTCATATGCATTTCCAGCGCCTAGCACAGAACCTGACACATAGTAGGAACTCAATAATTGTTGCTGCAGTGGTCACCAAGAGGAGGGACTGGCTTGTCTAAGGGCCATAGATCAGGGAGGTTTCAGGGACAAGGGAATTGGAGGCCAAGATCCAGTAGATCTGAGAAGATAAAAGGAGGAATACTGACATTGATAAGCACCAAATAGGTGCCAAGGGCTGTCCTGTTAACACTATCCTGACACTCACCATCCCCAGCATCTCCCCCACCATCTTTAGTTCGATGTCCCATTAGCTGGGTGACCTTGGGTTTGTGACACCAGGCTCCTGGGGTTGTTATGAGGATCAGGGATCAGGGAGCAGTCTGTGGTGTGGGAATGCCACCAACTCAGGCTGTAAGGGTACCTGGGCTCTAGAGTCAGACTGCCTGGGTTCAAATCTCAGGTCTGCCACTTACTAGCTGTGTCACCTTGGGCAAGTCACTTCATCTCTCTGTGCTTCAATTTCCCCACCTGTAAAATGGGGTTAAGAATGCCCCTGGAACTGCTATGGTGATTAAATAAGGAACTGGGTTAAAACACCTAATGTGGTGCCCGACACATAAGTGGAACTCAAGAAATAACACTTATTTCCCTCCCTCTCCTCGACCAGCTCAGAACTGTAGAATGTCAGAGCCCCGAAGACCTGAGGAATCACTGCTCCCCACTGTCCCCAATACAAAGAGGGAAACTGAGGCCAGGGAAGTGTAGGGGTGCCGGAACCAGGACTAGAGTCCAGGGGTCCGGAGGCCCTACCCAGGGCGTCCCTCCCTACGCCTGAGGCTTCTTCCAGACTCTAATCACCACCCACTGGTTTCCCAACTGACGGGCAAATCAGCCTGGTCCAGCCTGGGCGGGACTCCAACGAACCTAGCTCCAGCCCGGCCCCGCCCCCGGCCCCGCCCCCGCCCCGCTCCCGCCCCCGGCGCTCTTGCTCTCACTTTCGCTGTGAGGCACTAGGGAGGCTGAAGGCGGGAGACACCTGGAGTGGGAGCTAGGGCCACCCACGCTGCCCCTCGGTGTGTGGGTTCACCTTCCAGCTCCCGAGCTAAAGGTTTGCGGGTTCGCCTCCCAGTGCCAGCGCCAGCGAGCGACGTTCCCAGCTTGTAGCCGCCGGGTGCTGCGTGGCACAGGTAAGGGCTGTGAGGGGCGGGGCAGCCAGGGGTGGGAGGTGCTGGGGCACACCGTCTGGCTACAGGTATGCCTGCCAGCTCCAGGCTACCAACGCTGCCCAAGTGGGGTTCCCAAGGGCGAGTGTGTGTGTGTGTGTGTGTGATGTTGGCAGCGTGTAAAAGACATGAGTAGGGCCTTGTGTGTGTGCTGAGCTGTATGCAGTAGTGTGTGGTGTGTGTATGCAGTGTGACCCGTGGATTGCAGTGTGTGTTCACATGGAAGAAGTGTGTGTGGTACCTATCTATAGCTATGGGTGATTGTGTCAGAGTAGCCCAGGGGTTGTGTGTGTGCCCGTGGTTTGTGCATGCTGGTGGCAGGAGCACAGCATGATGGTGCATACCTGTGTGTTGTGCCTGTTGTGAGATGTGTATTCTGTGCGTGGCCCATCTGTGGCCCTGTGTGGGGTGCTGAGCCAGGTAGTGGAAGGTGAGAAGCATTTGTGCAGCTTTTACAGACCATTTTCCATGAACAATTTT
Source organism: Suricata suricatta (assembly GCF_006229205.1). Taxonomy (NCBI): domain Eukaryota; kingdom Metazoa; phylum Chordata; class Mammalia; order Carnivora; family Herpestidae; genus Suricata; species Suricata suricatta. The sequence continues at coordinate 54,887,627 of NC_043710.1, forward strand.
CCATTTTTTTACCCAGCATCTCTAAAGGCTTGGGAGAATGAAACTCACCCTGGATCTGGGTGGAGGAAGTATAAACAGTCCCTCGCTCACACACACACACACACACACACACACACACACGCACACACCTTCTTTGAGGTCTCCTTTTTCAATCTTCAGAATTCTTGGTGGATGTTGCATTCCTTTCTGTAATATTTCTCCATTTGTTTTAATATAAAAGTATTGTTCTACCCAGTGAGTTGACTCAAGGCTTGGCTGGGTTTATCCTGCGGTGGTGGCACCCTCCAGCACCTGTATAGTAGGAATCGGCCCCTGCCCTCCACACTGGGATGGCAGGACTTCTGCATCCTGGGGGAGTGTGGCAGTGTGGTTGGTGTGTAGTCGTGCTGTGTGTGCGTGTGTGAAGCACAGTTGCATTGTGGGAAGCTGGCGTTGTGTATGGCCGTGAGTACTGGATGTGAAGGAGGGGGTCACGTGGCATGGGGGTATATCCTGCACGAGGGGACTGTGCTAGGGTCTGTCGGTTATTTCTAGTTCAGCAGCAGGGGAGGTGGGCTTCTGGGGAGGAGCCCTGACCATCAGTGAGATTTTCACATGTTCTCCACTGGCTGGACAGGAAGAGATTGGAGGACCTGGGGGACCCCAGGGAAGGGGATTCCCATAGCGGGCTACCACTTGAGATTGTTGAGGTGGTTATGCTATCCAGGCTTCATTTATGTCCCAGCTCTGTTACTCTTTACGTGCCGAACTTTGGTCAAAACCTCTCTTAGTGTCTTAGTGTCTTCCTTTATAAAATGGAGGAGTTAATGTATTTGCCACATAAGGTTATTGTAAGGACTGAGTTCCTGGAGATAAAGTGCTGGCACATAAAATTCTTTAACCGTTGGCAATAAAACTGCTGGTGATAAAACTATGATGGATGTGATGGAGCCTCTACATGAGGGGCCCCTGCCTGCCCCAGGAGCCCCTGATTCCCACAGGACCAATGACTTCTCATGAGCTGGGCAAGTGGGAATCTGAGAGCCTCTCATTTAAATATGTCTGGGGGATCCATTCCCATCCCCAGGCTCCATCCTTGTTGCACCCTGGGTGACTCTGCTCCTGGGAAGATGCAGTCTGAAAGGGAAGGATGCCGAGTCCCTGGCAAGATCTGGGATGGAGCATGGGAGGGGGAGCCTGGAGTCAAGTGCAGGAAGCCACGGGGCTTGGACAGAGGGTCTCTTTCTCCTGACTAACACTAGAGGGACAGAAAACTGCTGGCCTCTGTGTGTGTGTGTGTGTGTGTGTGTGTGTGTGTGTTTATGTGTGTGTTTGGGGACTGACAGAGGCAGGGGTGCCTCTGCCTGGAATGAGAAAAGTCAAGAAGGGCAAGATCAAGGCAGGCCCTGGGAGCTGGAGGGAAGCAACAAGTTCAGAGTTAGAGCAGGTGGGCCTGAGCTCCAGGCTGAGGGGGACCAGGAGACCTCTTAAGCTGGGCTTTGCTTGGCAGGGGTGGGGGGAAGGGGAGGATGTTTTCACTGATGGAGCAAGAGCCCTTGTTCCTGATGACTTCATTGGGGCAGTTTAGAGAAGATGCCTGGAGGCCTCAGAGGAGGAGGGGACATAAAAGGCAGTGTTGGGAGCGTTGGAAGCATATTTAGGGAGGGCACCTAAATATATCCACTGTGGTGGCAGGGTGCTGTGATGGACTGGCAGTGAGGCTCGAGACAGAGCAGAAGCATACCAGTGTCCCCGCTGTCCTCAAAGCTTTGGCCCCAATGGTGCTGCATCTTGCTCCAGGAGGTCTGGAGGACAGAGCCTTGCTGGGTAGCAGGAGATGTGGCCCAGCCCTGACTGGCTGGGTGACAAGGCCAGCGCTCTCTCCTCAGCTGTGAGAGAGGCAGGACAGAGTGATGTGGGCATCACTTCTGTTCCAGATTTCCTTCAATCCACAATTCCAGCTGTAATTGTTTCTGATTCTACAGCTCCAGCCCTAAGAACCTATAATCTCAACTCAAACATTCTAAACATCTGTAATCTAAGCTGTAGCTGTGATATTCCTTGATTCCAGCTTAAGTGTTCAAGAATTCTGACCCTGGCTCTGGCAGCCTGACAAAATTTTTTTTTTTTAGTTTTTTTTCCATTTATTTTGAGACACACACACACACACACACACACACACACACACACACACACACATACACACAGAATGTGTAATTGGGGGAAGGGCAGGGAGCGAGACTCCCAAGCAGGTTCTGCACTGTCAACCCCAATATGGGGCTTGAACTCATGAACTGTGGTGAGATCATGACCTGAGCCAAAACCAAGAGTCAGACATTTAACCAATTGAGACACCCAGGTTCCCCAGCGGAACACTTTAAAGCTTATAAACTACTGGAGAAAATATGCTAGAGGTCATTTCTGCTGAACGGGGCAGTGTATTGGTTCAAAGCATTGTGTTCAAACCTGAGTCTGCCACTACTCTCTGTATGAATCTTGGGGAGGTGACTTAACCACTCAGTGCCTCATTCCCAATCTGTAATGTGGGGGTAATAATGGTACGGACCGTATAGCGGTGTGTGAGGATTGAGTGAGATGTTATGAGCACTGTGTGTTCCCACACAGTCATTACCCAAATGGGCCTTCGACATCCTGGGAAGGCCAGGAGGAGGAGGGACGAGATGAGTATGGAATGTCCTATATCAGTGTTTCTCAAGTGTCCGTGCTTGGATCCCTTGGGGATCTGATTCAGCAGGTCAAGGTAGGGCCTCAGGGTGCCTTTCTTTTTTTTAATTTTAAGTTTATATCCAAGTTAGTTAGCATATAGTGCAACAATGATTTCAAGAGTAGATTCCTTAATGTCCCTTCCCCATTTAGCCCATCCCCCCTCCTACAACCCCTCCAGTAACCCTGTTTATTCTCTGTGTTTAAGAGTCTCTTATGTTTTTGTCCCCCTCTTGTTTTTATATTATTTTTGCTTCCCTTCCTTTATGTTCGTCTGTTCTGTGTCTTAAAGTCCTCTTATGAGTGAAGCCATATGGTATTTGTCTTTCTCTGACTGACTAATTTCGCTTAGCATGGTACCTCTAGTTCCATCTGCGTAGTTGTAAATGGCAAGAATCATTCTTTTTCACTGCCAAGTAATACTCGTGTGTGTGTGTGTGTGTGTCCCACATCTTTAGTCATTCATCCATCACTGGGCCTTTGGGCTCTTTCCATACTTTGGTTATTGGTGATAGAGCTGCTATAAACATTGTGGGGCACGTGTCCCTTTGAGACAGCCCACCTGTAGCCCCTGGATAAATATCAGGGTGCATTTCTAACACACTCTCAGATGATGCCAGTGCTCCTGAGCAAAGTTCACACTTCAGTCTATACCAGGAGGGCTTAGGTCGGGCTGAGGCTGGAGTCCATGGAGGAGACCCAGGGCACAATGGAGGAGCCTGGGACAGGTGCCCCACCCACCCGTCCTGAAGCTCTGAGGAAGCTGGACTCCAAGCCGAGTCTGAGACAAGGACCGAGATGCTCTTCCTGACCCCTAGGTCACCAACCCTCGGGAGAGCTCAATAAATATAGAATGAGTGAATGAATTAAAAATCTAGTAAAGTGAGGGCTCCAGGAGGTGGCTGGGCTCTCTCTGCCTAGGAATGGCCCTGTCCCCTCTAGAACCCCTCTTCCCCACATTCTGCCCTGTAAGGTCCCAAATCCAGAGTGATTGATTAGTCCAAGGCCTCACTTTGAGCTGGTGACAAACAGGGCTGGGCAAGCTGAGGACCACTCCTGAAGAGACCTTTGCCTGCTGTGTCTGAGCATCCTGGCTGGGGCATGCGTGGGATGGCTGGAGACGACAGGCCAGACAAACCATCCTGTGTCCTTGGGAACTGCTTGGCCTCTCTGGGAGGAAGCCTAGAAGAGCCTCAGCATCTAAGAACTCAGCTCTTCCCCTTCCATCTCTTTCCTGGTCCTGAAAGTTCTTTGTGTGAAACGTGCTGCGGAAGCTGAGCTGTAGCCTTGCATCTGCTGGGCTGCATGTAGGTGCACGTGTGCAGGATAGGGGTGGTGTGCCCCCGAGTTTGGCAGGTACCTGGGCATATGCATGTGTGTGGACCTGTGTGGGTTGTTTGGAGCTGTGTGGGGGTCTGGGTGTGCTTGGTGTGTGCCTGTGAGGGATTGCACCCACAGGCACGTGCTCCTTCCTCCTCTGCCGATTCTCTGTGGCCCCTCTGCACATTCCTATGATTGGGAAACAGCAGACCCCAGACTCTGGACTGAGTGAGATGCCCAGGTTGCAGAGAAGGAAAGCTGAGGTGCAGCCTGATGGACCAGCCTCCTCCTGTCAGAGGAGACCACTAGGCATGCTGCCTGCAAGTCTCAAGTAGGGTCAGCGCCCTTGGTGATCCCACAGGGACCAGGGCTAGGGTAGGGCTAGGTGGTCTCCTATTTCAGACAGAGAGCTGAGAGTTGTGCTTCCCTCCTGGCTCCTGAGAGCAGCAAGGAGCCAATGGGCAGTAGCCTTGGTTTCCAGAGATGTGCAGGACACCACTCCTACTGGCCAGGGGCTCATCACAGACCTTCCCAGTTGTGGACTCACATGGGCGGGAATAGCTTTATCTGACAGCTGGAGAAACCAAGGTTCAGGAAGAGGGGAAGGGGCACCTGGGTGGCTCAGTCAGTTAAGCATCCACCTCTTGATTTCAGCTCAGATAATGATCTCACAGTTTGTGGGATGGAGCCCCGCATCAGGCTCTGTACTGACAGCTTGGGATTCTCTCTCTCTCTCTGTCTCTTTCCCGGTCATGCACACACACTCTCTGTCCCTATCAAAATAAACAAATAAACTTAAAAAAAAAAAAAAAGGAAGAGGGGAGACGTACCCAGTGGAGTAGCCAGAGCTATACTGTGAGCCCAGGGTGAGGAGGGGGACCCTGAGACCCAGATGGCAGTGGCTGCTCAGGGGTGGGAACTCTGGAGCCGAGGTTCAAAGGTCAGCTTGGCCAGTTTGTGGAGGACACATGAGGTGTAAAAGTAAAGTACTTGGCTACTGTACATGGACTGAGGGGTTCCTGCTAGTGATTGAGGGCAGGAGAGGATTGTGGAGGGGTCAGTGCCCACATGCAGCAGAGGGTCTGAGGACCCGCCCCCAGGAAGCAGGCCTTTGGCCTTGAGCACACACCTACCCAAGGCTGAGCTGGGAGGGCCTGGACCTGAGTTAATCCTCTAAGCCTTCTTCCTCCTCTTGTGTAACTGCTTTTGTTCCTGGGGAAAATCAAGAGCCTGCAGTGACCAGGAACCCCACAAATCTCCTGTGGTATCTGGGCCTGACTGGAATTATTGCAAAGAGTGACAATCCTGGGCAAACAAGGCCTGTGAACTGGGGGTTTATAGACACCCCTGGAGTGGGCACACACATGTGCATGTGCGTGTATCACATCCAGAGACAGAGGCAACGCCTGTGAACAGACATACTCTAGGGCCACATACATATGCCATACACACACAAGTGCAGCTCTAAATATGTGCATCCGTGTGAATACGTGGGCATCTTGCAGGTCAGACCCGCACATGGCTGACAGCCCACCCCTCGTAGACACGGGTGTACCCAACATTGACCTAGTTACATCCTCTCCCAGCCGGGGTGCCTGAGGCAGGATATGGTGGCCCTTACAGCCTCTTCAAGCCCACACCTTCTCCTCCCAAAGTAAGCTTTCCCAGGACTCTTGGCCTTGTCCCTTTCTGTGCCTCCCTCATCCTCTTCTTACCGCAAGGACAGAGGAGAGGCTTTTCCTGTCAGTTGTTAGTCTGCTCGTTGGAGCAGAGGCAGTTTTGTCTTTTCTGAATTTCCACTTCCCAACAAGCATCAAGGGCTGCTCTGGGGGCTACCTCAGGGCCCCACAAGCCTGAGGAGGCTGCTTTTCAGACAAGCAGGAAAGTTAAGCATAACAACATCTCCTGTCACATGCGTAGCACCTAAAAGATTGCAGACTGCCTTCTTGCCAGTGTCTAGCTCATTCTTTATGACAGCCTGAGATAGAGGTGCCTTCATTTCCTCCATTTGATAGATTAAGAAATGGAAACTCACAAAGAGAAAGAGATGGGACCTGCCTGAGCTCACATAGCAAGATGAGGCAGAGTTGACTAAAACACCTGTCTCCTGAACTTGGGCTAGGGAGAAGTTGTTTCAGCCTCCTGGAGCTTAGGAACAAGATTTTGGTCTGCCCAAGCTGGGAGGATGAGGCTGGGGCTACCAGAGGGGCGTGACGGAGGAGCACGTCACACTCCTTTGCCAGGAGCTGGCTGAGGGCATAGACTGCCCCTCACAGCCCAGCACTCTGCCATGAGGCTCAGCCCTGAGTTTACCTTTGTGACATGCCAGAGGGGAAGGCAGGAGGGGGAACAAGGACATCTTCACTTTGCTGTGTGATCCAAGCAAGTCCCTGCCTGTCTCGGCCTAGTACCCTCTCAACAATGGGATGCTAGAGTTGATTAGAAGATTTGGAGCCTTCAGAAGGCTTCTTCACAGCCATAAGTGGAAGGCAGGCTCAGAAGGCTTCATGCCAAAGCCCTGGTGGTCCTGAGCTGAGGCCTGTTCCCAGGAGCCCTGGCCTGCTTCTGACATCCCCTGAGGCAGGACCAGGCAGAGACTGGGGACTCAGGGCTTGGGGTCTCCTCTGGGCTGGGGAGGAGGTGGTGTTGTGAGAACTGGCTTTCTGGCCCTTACTTTTCCTTATGTTCCTCTATAGGTCACTACTTGACCTGCTATATATTTACTAAACTCATTAACTAAAGTAAACTAGTACTTCTGCTAGAATGTAAATGGTATGAAAGCAAGGACTTTGTTTTGTATTCTCAAGTACCTTGTACATTACCTGCACAGAATAGGTGCCCATAAGTACTTCTAAAAAAAAAAAAAAGGAGGTGAGGGACCAATTTTTTTAATGTTTATTTTTAAGAGAGAGACAGAGAGACAGAGTGTGAGAAGGGGAGGGGCAGAGGGGGGGGCGGAGACACAGAATCTGAAGCAGGCTCCAGGCTCTGAGCTGCCAGCCAGAGCTCCATGTGGGGCTCGAACCCACAAATTGTGAGATCATGACCTGAGCCAAAGTCAGACACTTAACCAACTGAACCACCAGGGTGCCCCATGAGGAGAACCAATCTTCTGGAGAGAGAGGGGCTGTCCCAGGCCACCCCTGACCCAAGACAGAGCCACCCTTTCTGCTTTCTCATCAAACCCAAGCTCAAGGGTGGATTAGAGCTGGGGAAAGGATGGTGGCCCAGGCTCAGCCTTTTTCCCTCAAATCACAGTCCATCTGAGGAGCCATCTTCAGCCCCCAGGGGGAGCAGGTAGCATCTGGAGTCAGAGCTGCAGACTGCAGAGCTGTTAACCTCAGGGTCTTAGACTCTCTTAATGGATCTTCCAGACACTACTAAGAAAACTAGGTTAATTGTTCCCGCTGGCGGCAAGGAGCGGGGCTTGCTCTCTCCAGACCTTTCTGAGAAAGGCCAGGAGAGGTCTGAGGGGTAGGGTGGAGAGGACGAGAAGGAACATGGTTCCTGAGGAGCACCTCCCTGTGTGTGCCAAGCCCCCGTCCTTAAATGTTATCTCATGCAGTCTTCCCAACAGTGCTCAGGTAAATGGGTGGTACCCATTCTGCAGGTGAGCACACTCAGAAGGTGAAGTGACTGCTCACAAGTGGGTAGTAGCTAAATGAGCTCGCATGTTCTTGGGATCTGAGCCTCAGCCCTGCCCTTTGCCAGCTCTGTGCTGCGGCAAGTTACTTCCCCTCCTTGATTTCTTGGTTTCTTACTAGTCCTGGGACTTCTGTGAAACCTGCACGTGACAGTTTGTGGCACAGGAACTGGCTAGCTAGAAGGGTTGCTCAGGAGTTAGAATTTGCTCCAACACTTCACAGACCAACGTGGAGCTCACTGACTCCTGGGTGAGTGTTCTGGGTCAGTGCCCTGCGGGTGCCCAAGCCCCCCTCTCCTCTCAGAGCTTCCTGCACAGCCCACCTTGCAGGCACTGTGGCTCCTCACAGGCTGGAGTGGGAGCGAGAGAAGCCTTGAGGGTCCTCCTACCCTCCTTGGCCTGGTTGTGCTTAGAGCCTACAGGCTGCACAGCGTGCAGGGCAGAAGACATGCAGACGGGGGGACTGAGAGGGACCTCGGTGGAGGAGTGGAAGAGTGAAGGCAGAACTGGGAGCCATGTAGGTCAGGGTTTGAGTCCCGAGTGGCACAGGACACATTCCCTCTCTGGGCCTACATTCTTATGCTGTAAAACGGGGATGATGATGGTCTCCCCCTGAGTATCTGAACACTGTTAAGTGTTGTATGCTAGTGAGGGGCCTCTAGGGAGGAGGCTGGGCTCTGCCCTCAGAGCGCTGGAGCCTGTGGTGAGGAGAGGCTAAGAAGGATTAGGTGACCAGACCCACAGAGAAGGCCCTTAGGAAACTCTTGCCTGTTCCATTTCAGCTAAATTGCCAGACAACCTGGAGCTGACCCCATGTGACTGGTGGGGAAAGTGAATTCTTGAGTCTAAGTGTGACTTGCTGAAGGAGGGTGAAGCGGGTGACCCAGTGTATCTGGGCAAGCTGCGTTAAAACTTTCCTGGGGTTTCTGTTGCCATTCAACTCCCGCTGACACCTCTGGAGGGGCGGGGTGGGGGGTGGGGGGAGGGCGCGGTACTGAGGCAGCACAGCCCTGGGATGGGCCCTGGCCTCCTGAAGATGTCTGGGATTCAGGTATGTTGCCTGCTCTGGAAAGGGTCCTAAGCCAATTCAGGACAATCTCCATACCCCTTGGTATAAGATGAGATGATAAATGAGAAGGCTCTTTGCAAACTATAAAATGCCGTACCTCTGAGGGCACATGTATGTGTGTGCAAGCCCTTGGGTGTGTATGCACAAGTAAGAATGTGCAGCTTGTGAGTGTGTGTGCACATGTGCGCAGTGTGTGTGTGTACGTGTTCCCCGGCCTGGCTGGGTGGGACAGCTCCATGCTGCCTAAGGCTCCCTGTTGGCCTAGGTCTTTCCCCTCTAAACTTCTTATGATCTTTTTTTGTGTTTCCTCACTTTTTCTTAGTTTACCAGAAAGGGAGCAGGCCACGGTCCAGAAACCTAGCAATTGTTTCTGAGCCTGCTGACTCTTTTTCCCTCCTGGCAGCCCTCGCCTCATCCTGTAGCTGTCCCTGGAGGCCTCGCCGCCTGGTGTTCCCAGCATGGCCTGGTCTGCAGGGCTGGCACCTTGCCTGGCTTCTCAGTGTGGCTCACCTGCTACCCACTTTTCCTTCCAAGACTCTGTGCACAGCTTTGTCCCAATGACTCTTCACAACATCCCCATACCCTCCAGAGGCGCTTTTATTATTCCCATTTTACAGGCAAGGAAATGAAGACTTGGTGAGGAGAAATGGCTTCTCCAGAGTCATTCAGCCAATTTGTGGCACTTTTGTGTTTCCAACTCCTACCTAACTCCAGAAGCTTTATTCTTAACTATTGTGACTCACCTAATGGGGATGTGCTGTCTGGTTGGATGGATGCATAAATGAATGAAAGAACAAATGAATAGATCACTCGGTCAACATTGAGCTGAAAGAGAAGGTTAAGAGATAATAACAATGGCTATCATTTATTGAGCACCTACTATGTGGTAAGTACTAGATTGAGCCAACAAATGCAGCCAAGATTATTGTTATCCCCATTTTGCAGTCGAGGAGGCTGAGGTTCAGAGAAGTTCAAGTGTGGGACCTGGGATTCTAACTTGTCCTCCCTGAGGAGGGGGTGAGTTGGCAGAGCCTGGTGAATGGTGTTCACTATAGCAGACGCCAGTCAAGACTCTCAGGAAGCTGGGGCGCCTGGGCGGCTCAGTTGGGTGAGCGTCCAACTTCATCTCAGGTCATGATCTCTCTGTCTGGGAGTTCAAGCCCCACATCAGGCTCTGACTCTGTGCTGACAGCTCTAGAGCCTGCTTCAGATTCTGTGTCTCCCTCTCTCTCTGCCCCTCCCCTGCTTACACTCTCTCTCTCTCTCTCTCAAAATAATAAACATTTAAAAAAAAAAAACCTCTCAGGAAGTTGTGTCTACAGAGTACTCCCCAGCAACACTCCACCCCACCCCTCTGGTCCCAGGGCCATTTCCGCATTTGTCTCTAAAATGGGTTTCTGTTTCAGTTTGGGGTGGGTAGTGCTGGCCCAGCTCCAACTCTTCCTCTCTGACTTTTGGCATGCCTAGTAAGGGCCAGAACCCTGGCCTGGACATATGCCCTCCCATTCCCCCTGCCCTAGGGCTGGCCCTATCACTAACGTTTCCCATGGGAGGCAGGCCGGTGCAAAATGCAGCTGTGGGTCTGTGGAGATGGCCTAGGCTAGGTCTGTGGCATCTGTGCCCAGCCCTGTTCTGGGTGCCAGGGACCCAGGAGTGAGTAGATCCAGCTTTCTGCTTAGCCAACTTGGGATGAGACCTGGGTGGGCTAAGCTGTGGTAGTAGGGTCAGAGCCTGGCATCCTGACTTCCCATGAAGCACTGGTTTGGGGGCCTGGGACAGAGTGAGGACTGTGCTGTGGCCCCAGGAGAGAGCTGACCTGTGGTGTCTAGGAGGTAGATCGCAGCTCAAAGGGATAACATTGTCTCTGGTGAGCCAGTGGGTTGAGAACCAGCCATTCAGGTCAGTGAAGTTTCCTGAGCACCTCCTACTGGGAGCGGGGGAGGGGGTAGAGGTCATGGGCAGGAATACTCTGTACAGGGAAAAGAAATCAGATTGAAATCAGAGCTGGGTTTGAATCCGGCATCAGCATTTGCTGTCTGTGTGATCTCAGACAAGTTCTTTCATTTCTTTGGATTTCAGTTTCCCCGTTTGTAAAATAGACTGATAGAACATATCTGACCAACTCATGGAGTGGTAAATAAAAAATGCACATAACGTTACTGTAGGTCCTCAGAGAGTTTCAGTTCACTTCCCTCCTCACATCGGAGAGCCCTTCATCCGAAGGAGGAGATACTCCTTTAGGCTGCAGCTAGTCTGATGGTTGAAGTGAGAGACAAAATTTGCAAGCTGTTAGGATAAACTACAGATTTGCCAACATTTGACATGATGGGACACATTCTCATTTCTCCTGTCACAGAGGAGAAATAGAGACTCAGAGAGGCCAAGGGTGTGAGGCAACCTGAAATGCCTCTGTGATAGAAAGTTTCTGGAATAAAGCACATGATAGGGTAAAATCCAGCAGTCCCCAATCCTGGGTCTCAGAAACCTCCCTGTCAGACTCCCAGGCTTAGTGAGGTTCGTTGAGGACTTACTTTGTACCGGGCCCACCACAGCTTTATTATAGATCCATCTTTACAGTAACAACAACCATGAAAGGTGAAAACTGTAACTTATGTTCAGTAAGTCGGGAAACTGAGACTTAGAGTGTTGCCAAATGTATTCAAGGTCATAGAGCTAATAGTCAAATTCGGGACAGTCTAGTCCTGAACGCTATGACCCTCCTACTCTAAGGGAGTACTTGTTCCACAAAAGATGTCAGGCCCCAGGTCGGAAATACATAAAATATAATGGTAAAAGGTGAAGGACAACATAGAAAAGGAGCAATTAGGGAACGATGAATCAAAATCACAGTACAATACCACTTACACCCATTAGGATGGCTACCATGAAAAAGACAATAGCCAGTGTTGGGGAGGATGTGGGGGAATTGGAACTCTCATACATCGCTGGTGGGAATGCAAAATGGTGCGGCCACTTTGGAAGGCAGTTTGGCAATTTCTCAAAAACTTAAACAGAGTTACTATAGGACCCAACAATTCCTCTCTTAGTATATACCCAAGAAAATTGAAAATAGTATCTATGCAAAAACTTATACAGAAGAGTTCATAGCTGTGTTATTCATAATAGCCAAAAAAGCAGAAACAACCCAGCTGTTCGTCAACTGATGAATGGATAAACAAGATATGGTATATCCCTACAGTGAAATATTATTCACCTGTAAAACCTGAAATTCTGATCCATGCCACAGCATGTATGAACCTTAAGACAGTATGCTAAGTGGAATAAGCCAGAAACAAAATGGTACATATTATATAATCCCATTTACGTGATGTATCCAGAATGGGCAAATTCATAAATACTGATAGTAAGTAAGTCATTTCCACAAGATGGAGGGAGAGAAAAATGAAAAGTAAGGGCTAATGGGTACAAGATTTCTTTTATGGTAAGGAAAATGTTCTGAAATTAGATAGTAGAGATGGTGCACAATCTTCCGAATATACTAAAAGCCACTGAACTGTGCACTTTAAAAAGGTGAATTTTATGGTAGGTGGATTCCATATTAATTTTTTAGAAAACAGACACTGGAACCTACAAGTTACACAGAAGGTTTAGACCAATGTTGATGCTAAGGTAGAAGCACAGGGAAATTTAACCCTGGGCTTTCTGGCAGCTGGAACAAGAAGGGAGAAGAAGCCTCCCAGAGGAGGAAAATGCCAGCTCCTTAGGAAAACCAACTCTTGGGGCACCTGGGTGGCTCAGTTGGTTCAGCCTCTGACTCTTGATTTCAGCTCAGGTCATGAGCTCAGGGTGCATGAGTTCGAGCCACACATTGGAGTCTGCGCTGACATGATGGAGCCTGCTTGGGATTCTCTCTCTCCCTTTCTCTCTGCTCCTCCCCTGCTCACTCTTTCTCTCAAAAAAAAAAAAATTAATTAAATCTAAAAAAAATTTTTAAAAGAAAAAAATCAGCTCTTCTAGGGCTTCACTCTATAGCAAGATTCCTGCAAGCCTGAGTTGTCTATCATAATAAATTGTCAAAAACACAAATTTCCTATTATCTCCCACCTGAGATTCTGATGCAGGTAGTATCAAGAACTGTGAAGGGCCTGTGAGTTTACCACACATCCAGGCTAACAAGTTAGCCTACAACATTTTAATGGATGCTGGCAGAGGACCTCAGACTTCTGGTTCGAGACAAAGAACTTTGTTTCTCAGCAATAGAACTAGGGAGAATATCAGTATTAGCACCAGTTTGTCAAGCCCCAGTTACCACAAGGCAATAGAAAGAAGGCCAAATAACACCTGCACACACCGTGAGTTGCATTACAAGAAGGAAGCCTGGACCTGAGGCAACTTGAATCTTTCATAACGAGCAATCAGCCTGCCTGACCTTTGCCATAAAGGAAGGCATCACCAAATGTGTAGGTTTTTCCCCTTCTGATGCCAACCAATTCTGACACCAACTCTGAGGGTTAGCACATACCTCATGGGTGAAAGGTTCAGTCCCACAAGACAAGACTGCTGCCCCCCCCCCATTCAGATGCCAGTCACAAGTCCCAGGCTTCTGATTGACTGCTTAGAATTCAGGAGTTCCCATAACTCCCTTCTCAGCTTTGATAACTTGCTAGAATGGCTCACAGAACTCAAGAAAACACTTTATTTAACTATTACCAGATTATTATAAAGGATGCATAGGAAGAAGTATGAGGTTGGGGGCACCACCTTCCCAGCTCTTATTTTTGTTTTTAATTTTTTTAATGTTTTAAATTTATTTTTGAGAGACAGGGTATGAATGGGGGAGGGGCAGAGAAAGAGGAAGACACAGAATCTGAAGCAGGCTCCAGGCTCTAGGCTGCGAGCGCAGAGCCCAACGCAGGGCTCTATATCACGAACTGTGAAATCATGACCTGAGCTGAAGTCAGACACTTAACTGACTAAACAACCCAGGCGCCCCTTCCCAGCACTTTAATATCTTCACCAAAGTTGGAAGCTCTCCAACCCTGCCATTTTGGGTTTTTTATGGGGGGCATCATTATGTAGGCATTATGCTTACATCATTGGCCATTGACCATTGAATCCAATCTCCAGCCCCTCTCCTTTCCCTGGAGGTTAGAGAGCAGGGCTGAAAGTTCCAAGCTTCTAATCAAGGTTTGTTCTTTCTGGCAACTAGCCCCCATCCTGAAATCATTCAGGGGCCTGCCAAGAGTCAGCTCATTAGAACAAAAGATGCTCCTCTTACTCAGGAAATTCCCAGGAATGTAAGAGCTCTGTGTCAGGAATCAGGGGCAAAGACAAAAAATATATTTCTTATATTGCACATAAAAGTTACCATTTTAATCCTTTATGAATTATAGTTCAGTAGCATCAAGTGCATTTACAGCATTGTGTAATCCTCATCACCATCCATCTCCAGAACTTTTTATCATTCCAACCTGAAGCGCTATACCCACTAAATAATAACTCCCCATTTCTCCCTCCTCCAGCCTCAGGTAACCACTATTCTACTTTCTGTCTCTATGAATTCGACTATTTTAGGTATCTCACATAGGTGGACTCATACAGTATTTGTCCTTTTCTGTCTGGTTTATTTCATTCAGCATAATGTTTTATTTTATTTTTTTTATTTTTAAATAGTTTATTGTCGAATTGGTTTCCATATAACACCCAGTGCTCTTCCCCACAAGTGCCCCCCTCCATCACCACCACCTCAACCCTCAGTTCGTTTTCAGTATTCAATAGTCTCTCAAGTTTTGCGTCCATCTCTCTCTCCAACTCTTTTTCCCTCTTCCCCTCCCCATAGTCCTCTGTTAGGTTTCTCCTGTTAGACCTATGAGTGCAAACATATGGTATCTGTCCTTCTCCACCTGACTTATTTTGCTTAGCATGACACCTTCGAGGTCCATCCACTTTCCTACAAATGGCCAGATTTCATTTTTTCTCATCAGTAAAATGTTTTCAAGGCTCATCCATGTTATAACATGTATCAGAATCTCCTTCCTTTTTAAGGCTGAATAGTATTCTGTATATGGATAGACCACTGTCTGTTTATCCATTCTTCCGTTGATGGACATTTAGGTTGTTTCTAACTTTTGGCTCTTGTGAATAACACTCCCATAAACATTGGTGTATATCTGTTTGAGTCTGTTTAAAAGTAAGTTTCAGGGGCACCTGGTTGGCTCAGTTGGTTGAGTGTCCGACTTCGGCTCAAGTCATGATCTCACAGTTCGTGAGTTCGAGCCCCATGTCGGGCTCTGTGCTGACAGCTTGGAGCCTGGAGCCTGCTTCAGATTCTGTGTCTCCCTCTCTCTCTGCCCCTCCCCTGCTCATGCTATCTCTCTCTGTCTCTCGAAAGAAAGAAAGAAAGAAAGAAAGAAAGAAAGAAAGAAAGAAGAAAGAAAGAAAGAAAAGAAAAGTATTAGTTGATGTAAAGAAAAAGTCGAAGGGAGACCTAGATCAGGCATGGTTAAATCTCGCAGTGCCATCATGCTGTCCACACTCTTTTTATATCCTTTCTCCTGACTTTCTACTTGCTTCCTACATTCTCAGCCAAGTTCTTTCTAGAAACACCAGGTTTCCATGGCCCTTACAACTAATAATCCTAGAGGAAAAGGGAGAAAACCTTTCATACTGGTTCCACCAAAATCCCTGGAGCAAACTTTAATTGGTTTCCTCTAAACCAATCACTGGTAAGGGGTCTGTATGGATGCTCTAACTGACCAGCTCGGGGCCAGACCCTCACTTTGCATCGACAAGATTACCCTGCAGTGAGGGAGAGAACTCCCCATGGCAAGGGGTGCTTGATGGGCGAGCATTCCTCCCCAGAAGAGTTCTGGGAATCTGATGGGCAGCTGTGGTTAGGAGGCTGTGCTTAAAAGGGCATCCCTCGCCTCAGACTTCCCATGGGAATTAATGGGAGGGTTTGAAGGAATCCTTTTAGTTGGTCCCTGAAGACTTCCTTCCTCAGAGGAGACAGCATTAATGGGGCCCTGTGACTGATGCGAGGGTAAGCCCAGGCAAGTTGGGTCCCAAGAAGGTTGGGCAGAGAATGGAGGGGCTAGATTCCCCTGCCACCTGAGAGCCTCCCTACTCCAGCTCTTGTGTGTTGTAGGTGCTTAAAATGTGTGCCTCTGGAGCCACACTTCCTGGGTTCCTTGCCCAGTAGCTACTTGTGCTGCCTTGGGTAAGTTAGCTAACATCTCTGTGCGTTGGTTTTCCCACTTGAAGTGTTAAGTGGAGATAAAGCTAATCTTGTCTCCCAGAGCCATTGTGAGGATTGGAGTATTGTACATCTGGCACACAGTAAGTGTTCAGTAATTGTACCATAGTAGCATTAGTTTGGCCTCTTTTCCAAGCACATTGCCGAACACTGGCAGCTCCAGCTATGTTCTTCAATGCTTTACCCAACCTCAGCCCTTACTCTTTCCTCTGCCTCCATGTGCACTTGGACTTTTCATTGCTGCCTCCTTCACTGAGCCTTCCCTCCCTGCAGAACCATTCCTCCCGCCTGAGCTCCTGCAGGACTCTGGTGCACTGATGCCTGCCTCGGATTGTGGGTCTTCAGGTCCCTTGTCTACACTGAGCTCCTGAGGGCAGGACATGGATCTCCTCTGTCACTGGGCTAACAGCGGGAGTCTGCCGGCTGTAGATATGGAGAAAGGGCGATCCAGGGGCAGAAAGAGCACCAAGTGAGGACTAAGGCACGGCTGGTTCCAGGAACTGAAAGTAGCTCCTGCCTTGCAGGTCATGTACAAGGGACAGGGGTGAGTGCTGAGTACAAAGATGTCAGCGGGGCCCTGATTTGCCTTTATCCTTAGTCCCCAGGGTGCCAAAAATTGCTTAGGCAGGGGAGTGATGAAGTCAGACTTTTGCGAACAAAAATCCCTCTGGCTGCAAAAAGAAGATGGACGGGCTGGGGAGATGGAAGATGGAGCTTTGGGAGGATGTGGTCTAGGTTGTGGCAAGGACCACAGGATGAGTCAAGAGGACAGTTTGACAGATGTAAGGATAGAACACAAACAGGGCTTGGTGATTGATTTCAAGTGGGGCCTCAGTTTTCCCACTAAGGGAGTGGCACTGGGCACGCCCTGCCCCGCTAGCCTCTCTGTGTGAGAGTGGAGGCACTACACACCCATGTAGTCCCATGTACTGCCCCCAGTCCATCCCCTTCCCTGGGTAGGGTCAAGGTCAAGCACAAGCCCAGACATTCGGGAGGCTTGGTTACGTCAATAAGCTCCAGGAACCAGAGCCAGGCCTCTTCACTAACCCTACCCTGGGAGAGCTGGCAGGGCTGAGGACAGGGGCCTGGCCTGGCTGAGCTGTGCTGATGAGATCATCCGGCTCCCTTGGGCAGGGTGGGGTCTGGCCCAGAGAAGGGACCAGCCTAGGCCCACAGTTCCCCTAAAGCAGATGGTACATGGTTTCTTCCTGTTTTGTCCTCAGCTATGCTTTGCAGAGACACAGACTGGTATGAAAGGGGAATGTGCCCTGGGAACAGTGCCACACACAAGGGCTAGGCCAAGGCCTAGCCTGTGCTGTAGGAACTCTACCCCTCACCAGTTGAGTAGCCTAAATAATCATGAATTCAAGGGCACCTGGGTGGCCCAGTCGGTTAAGTGTCCAACTCTTGATCTCTGCTCAGGTCATGATCTCATGGCTCATGAGTTTGAGCCCCATGTCAGGCTCTGTGCTGCCCTTGGGGTTCTCTCCCCACCCTCGCTCCCCCTCCCCTGCTTGTGCTCTTTTTCTTTCTATTTCTCTCTCAAATAAATAAACAAACTTTAAAAAAAAAAAAAAAAGAATCAGGAATCCAGCTGTCCAGTGGCAGGGCCAGGGCTAGGACCCAGTCATTCCATCTCCCACACCTGACACCCACCTCAAGGTCCAGAGAGCTGTGTTTATCACAGGAGCTGAATGCCTCTCTTCTCTGGGTCTCAATTTCCTTAGCTGAAAAATGGGTGTGAGGGAGAAGAGAGAACTCAGGATGCTCTGAGGGCTCACCTCCCCAGTTGGAGAGGAGAAGGCCTACATGGGCCTGGCAATTGGAGCAAGTCATCCTTCTGGAATATTCATCTACCAAAGCCATATTCTTGCTTCCCCAGGAGAGGAGAGTCAGAGTCAGACTGGAAGCAGCAGCCTTGGGAACAGAGTACAGGGGTGCAAGGTCTCTGTGGACTCACTCAAGGGCTGTAGGCCATCCTCTTGTCTGCTCTAGGCCTCAGATTTATGGCTGTGACCTGAGGACTGGACCAGAGCATCGCTGACAAGCTGTCCCCCTTCCAATCTGTCTTCCTAGTACTCTGGCTGTCAGGGCTTATGGAGGGGTATGTAGAAGAAGGGCAAAAGGCTGCAGTGAGCCTGGCATTCAGGCCCCTGATTTGGCCCTACCACACTAGCCCTAGAACCAAGGCCCCACTTTATGCACTACTGTCTCTGACCTTGACTCTTAACCACATCCAATCCATCCTCCATCCGGCAGCACAAGGGACCTCCTAAATCTCAAATTTGATCACACCTCTACTCTGTTTTATAAACCATCGAGGGTTCCTTGGCCAGCACCCACTGTTCAGAGGCCAAATTTGTAGCCTCGCATTTGAGAACTGTTGAGACATGACTCTGATGACCTCCCAGCCTCACTTCCTGCGAACACAAACACTGGCAGGTGCCCTGTGCCTTCATCTCTCTGCAGGCCTCTCTGCCGGGAACACTCTCCCCTTACTTGTCCACACTCCAACGAAGAATCGCCTCCTCCAGAGATCCTTCCTTGATATGCTAGGCAGGCTAAGGGCCTCCTCTGTCTTCCTGGAGACCCCTTCATCCATCTTTTCCACCAGCTGGGCCTCCTCAAGGACAAGGACCAGAGTCCAGTGAAGTCCCTGCACATTGTAAGGCTTACTGAAAATGCATGTCAAAAGAGTGAGTGAGTGAATGAATGAATGAATGAATGCGTATATAAGCAAATGCTGCAAGTGAGGCCATTTCTCAGCTGGTCTGTGATAAAATTATGAGCGATAAAAATAAGGCCCCACTGAGTGAATACCCACTTGCTCCAGATACTAGGCTAGTTGTTCTAGATCCATTACTTCATTTGAGCCCCGACAATGCTGTGAGGTGGGTACCTTTAGCTCACTTTATAACTAAGGGCCCTGAAGCTCAGAGAGGTGAAATCACTGCTTGGGAGCTGTAGAGCCAGGACAGAAACCAGGCCTGCGAAGTGCCAAGCTCTGCAGAGCCAGAGGTGATGAGTGGCAGAGGGGCGTAGATGCCAGGAACAGGCAGTTGGATTTAACTGACATTGGTGGGTGGGGGATAGGTTGGGGGGTCATGTATGGGACCATATAGGAGAACTGGAATTAACGGATTTGAAGAAATCTGGGTTTTCCAGGGAGCTCCGAGCAGAGATCTCTTCTGAAGTGAATCCTCTTATCATCTGTGACGAGGGGTGTCAGTGGTGTAGCTTGAGGAGCTTTTGCCCGCCACACTCACCTGCTCCATTATCAACAGCCCCTACTATTTTGTGATGTTTCCTCAAACCCATGTCACGAGTGCTGCCACAGTGTCAGTCCCCTCATTTGCCCCCCACCGGAATTCCCCCAGCTACCACCTAAACAGATGTCCTGGAGGTCCCACTGCCCACCCTGGCCCCACCTCAGGTTCCCAGCAAAGTCCGGGCCTATTCCTGGAAGCCACAGAGAGAGCTCCCTCCCCAGCCCTGTACCAGGGGTCAGGGAATGTCAAACTGAAGTGACATCAGAGTGACCTGTTTTTCCCCCAAGGCCTGTCATGTCAAGGTCACCTCTGAGATTTCCTTGGGATAGAGATCAAATGGTCACTGGTTCCCATGGTCCCATCTCGCCAGCCTCACCTAGAAAGATAGGGTGCCCACCATTCTTTCCTGAGCTGGCCCAAAGGCTCCCTGCTCTGCCCTGCCCTGGGCACACTGTAGGGCTGTGAGAAATGAGGGCAGAGAAGGAGGATGGGAGGCAGAGGACTCTTGGACAGGCTGGACTGTGAAGAAAGAAGCACAGCTGCAGGACCAGAGGATGGGGAGTGTAGTGGGCTGAGCGGAGGCTTTGGGCAGAGGGTGGGATCAGCGCTGCAGGAGACCTCCTGGGGCCCAGGAGGAGCAGGGAGACCTGGGAACAGATTCAAGGCTATTTAGGTAGGAAGTTGAAAGAGGCCCCTCTGAAAAGGTATTCTTTGCTTTGAAGGAGGAGTTGAGGGCTGTTGGAGTTGAGGGTAGAACTGATGAGAAAGAAGGGGCAAAGGCTTGAAAGAGATGAGAGAGGCAGACTGAAATTTGGGGACTCGGCCAAGTGGGGTGGTGACCAGGTTGGTGGGGTCTCGGGGCCCTCAGGGCTCTCTGCTGAGTCATGTCCTCAACCCCACAAGGCAGGACTGAGCAGTCTGTTGGTGCCAAGAGCGAGGGATACAAATGGACTGGCTGTGTTCACAGGAGCCCCAGGTCCCGCACCAGGGCTCCAGCTGGCAAGAGAGAGGAGAATGGCTAGGAAGATGCTGGCTCAGGGTTCTGGAAGCCTCCAAATCAGAGGCCCCAGTGCAGAGGGAGAGATGATTACAGGCTGGAAGGCTCTTGGAGGACAGCAGGGTGGGACAGGGCCGGTATGGGGGTGATGGGGAAAGTAGCAGGGCAGGAGGAAGAGGCAGGCAGCCCAGCAGCACCAGGCTGTGTCCAGTTCACCGTGCCCACAGCCTGATTCTCCTATACACAGCCAGATGGAGGCGGCCCCATGGGTGGCTTTGAAGTCTCTATCAGCCTCTAATCTCCAGTAAATATACTCTAAGTACAAACTGTAGTTTGCAAAACAAGCATAATGTCAAGCCTAGTCCCATATGCCCCCAATCAGATTTCTGCCCCAAGTCCTCTCTGTGTAGATATTTTTGAGTCACCACTAGAAATCCATCCATCCATCCAACAACTTTTCATTGAGTACCTTCTATGTGTCAGGTACCATCCTAAGCACTGGAGATGCAGTAGTGAATAAGACATAAAAACACCTGCCCTGGTGAATTTTATACTCTGATGGGGGGAGACAGACAATAAGCAAACAAATAAACAAAATAGTATGTTGCAAGATGGTAAATACCACAGAGAAAAATACAGTGGAGAAAGGGAGTAGGAAGTGTGTGTGTGTACGGTGGGATGTAACAATTTTCGCTGGTGTGGCAGGGAAGGCCTCATCTAGAACGCATGTACGTGAGCGGCCACCTGAAGGAGATGAGGTCTGTCCTGTGTTCCTCAGACACACACCACGTACAACAGTGCACTCTGCGGCAGGAACTGCCTGTGTCACCACTGACCTCCGACATTACATTCGGAGCCAGGCAGTTGCTGCCTTTGATTTCCTCATCCCAGATCACCGCTCATATACCTACAAAGCACGGCTCCTCCCACACTAGGTTGGCCCCAGTGCTACATGCTTGATGTTTGTGGGTGAGGGTTTGGGGTTTCGTGGAAGACAGTCCAGCTAATTGAAGAGCACTGGTTGGTGGCCTTGGCAAGATACGACGGTTTGGGGGGAGGCCTCAGTTTTAACCTCCCAAAATGGTAAGAAGAGACCGTGCTCCAAGCAAAGTGTTTTGTTATCAGATTTGGAAATGGCCATGACTTTCTAGTCTCACGTCTGGTTTATGAACTCCATCACTAGGTTTCCTGGGCCTGGACGTGAGCCCTGGATTTGGCCGATGGGAATGAAGACCAGTTGGTGAATAGTTGGACAGTCTCTGCAGTGCCCTGGGATTTGGGGGCAGCTGAGCTCTGTAACCCCAGAGGCAGGACAGACTGGGGAAGGAAAGCAGTAACTAGGAGCAGACCTCAGGGCTTGGTGTGATGAAGCACATCTCCCAGAAAGCTTTCTCATGGTGGAATATAGCAGCCTAGGAGAGATGGAGTGAGTTCCCTGTCATGGGAAGTATGCAAATAGAGGCCAAACAAGTCCTGTTAAAGAGTCTTCAGAGATCCTCCTTCTCTGAGGGGCTGGGGAGAGTTCTGGGTCAGATTCTCTTAAGGCCTCTCTGGCCCTGAGAGTCTAGAACTCAGAGCCCTGTCATTGACACCCTGGATTCTGGGGTCCACTTGGGTCCCCTCTCTCTGCCAGGTGGACTTAGGTGCTAGGGATGGTCAGAGCAGGGCCAAGGCAAGGGAGATGCCCATCATGGGAGGTAAGAGAGTCTCTGGACTTCCTCCGTACCCAGACCTTACCTGTGAGAGCCATGGACAAAGCCACCTACCACTGGGGCCTCAGTGTCCATCTGTAAAATGGGCAGAACCATAACCCACAATAAACACTCAGGCAGTAGTGATGGCCTGCCCTTCCTGAGAGTTGAAAGCTGGGGGACCCAGCTAGGTGCAGAGGTGCTACACATGCAGCCATTACCTTCATTCTCCCTAATAAGTCTTCCCTGTCATCAACCAAGACAAAGATTTTGTTTTTAATTGAGCCAGGCAGCACCAAGGACAGAGCCTTGTGGTTCGTCTTTACAGACGGGCCTTCAACAGTTCCCAGTGCCTCTTGGGGAGCTAGACCCCGTGTTGGCAAAGGCAAAGCAGACCTTGTCCCCAATTCCTAACAAAGTTAAAGAAGGGAGGGAGTCTGGCTGACATTGATGCTCAGGCTGGTCTTCTTTTCTGCCCTGACTCTTACACCTCATTTCTGTGTCCTGCTCAGGCCACTGTGTTCCTGAAAGGCAGGGTGGCATAGAAGGTGTACTGTGCACCTTGGGCAAGTATCTAACCTTTCTGGCCTCAGTTTTTACACAGAGGAATGTTGCCTCTTTTCCTGAGCACAGCCTTTATCAACATTCAGATCTGTGTCCTCGTCCTGGCTCACCACTCCTCACCGTGTCACCCTGGGCAAGCCACCAGGCTTCTCTAAGCCTATGCATCTGTAAATGCAGATAATACAACTCACCATGCAGGGCTATCATAAAAGCAAATGAGATCTTGCAGCAAAAGCAGTTAGCTCGGTGGCCAAGAAACTACACAGCTACAGTGAAATAGCTCAGGAAAGTGAGGCTTGGGGGGGTGGGGGAGGTTCAGTGACCTCCTCAGGGTTACACAGCAAGTGGGTGATGAATCTAGAGCTAGAAGCTCAATTTCCAGCTTTCCACACTCCTGCCCAGGCGCTACTGAAATAACATAGTGGTTACTCCAGGAGCTTTTGGAGGAGGGGCTTCCCTCATGGGAAATGAATTGGGGGGCTTCCCTGGCAGCCCCCGTTAGCATCAGGCTTGACCTGACAGTCCCCTAGTCCTGCAGTCTCCTGACCTGCCCCCCTGCTGGTAGACTTCAGGTTCATGGCCAGTTCCAGCCTCCCCTGAAAGGATGTTAGGGTTCTGGGGCTGACCTTGTGAACATGGGATGTGAAAAGAGGAGAGACATGTGGAGGGAGAAGTACAGGTCTATAGGCAGAACTCCTGATTTTAAGTGACAGAATCCTAGGTCAAATGGACTGAGGCAAAAAGAGAATTTATCAGTTCATGCTGTCAAAAAGTCCAATGGAAGATAAAGCTTCACATGTAGCTGGAACCAGGTGCTCAGTGTTGTTCTCAGGAACCTGTGTGTTCCCATTTCTCAGCTCTGCCAGCTTTTGGCTTTATTTTGCACAGTCTCCTTCTTGGTGATAGTATCATCAGTGCATAGGACAGTTTCTGGCATAGAGTTCACCTGGCCCTAGAAGCTCCAGGCTCACTTCCTACCAGCTTTGCAAACCCAGTGGAAAATCTGCCTCCATCCCAGTGTTCTGGCAAAATCTCCAAAATTGACTCTGAGGCACCTAATGAAGGTCACCCATCCACCCCTGAGTCAGTTATGGGGCCTGAGGAGCCCCCTATTCTCTCATTGGCAGGTCGCAGGTCCACCATCCCTAGATTGTCAAGACTTGAAGAGGGGAAGGGGGATCCCCCACAGGAAAAACAATGAGGCCATCACCATGAGAGGAGGTCTGGGAATTGTGTGAAAGGAATTGCAGAGGAGAATAATGACTGCCTCCAGGATGGGCCAGATAGCTGGACCTGGGCCATCTCTTCTGCAGAGGACTGGAGCCTGGTTATCTGGGAGGGTGGGTGGGTCTTGAAGTCACCAAGAGAGGCTGTCAGCCAGCTGCACTCCTTGCAGGTAAACAGCAGGTTCTTGCTTGAAGGGGAATCCAAGTGGCACAACTCTGCGGGGAGATTTTAAAAAGGAGGAGGGATAGCCTGGGGGTCCAGGCAAAGAACAGAGACCCTCTCACACTAGCTTCAGGGAAGAGGGTGTATTGGGAGGTGCTGGGATCTTCCAGGGCCCTGGTGGGAGGTGTGGCAGCCCATGGGCGTTGACTTGGAGAGCTGGTGCTGTGGACTTTACCTCTGTCAGGGGCTGCCCCATCCAGTTCCCCAGTCCCAAGACTGCCCTGTGCCTGCTCAGCCCTGTGCCTGCCTAGGCCACCATGGTCTCTGACCTCTTCAATCACATTCCTGAGGGACAACCTCTTGCTGAGTTCACCAAGCCTCAGCTTCCTCATGTGTAAAGTGGTGTAGAAAATGTGAAGGGTAAATGGGCTGTGGCAGTTTGCACAGTGATGGTGCCGAGTCAGTGCCCAATAAACACATCTGTCTGGATTGTGGTGGGGATGACATGTGCTCACTGAGGGGCCTGGCACATAGTAGTGGTGCAGGAGATGCAAGTTCCTTCTTTGCTCAGCTGGTAGAGGCCAGAGAGACTAAGGGAAGCAGCCTCAACTCCCAAATTCCCTGAAGCTTCCCCTTCCTTGCACTGAATATGGCTGTTTCAGTTCCAGCTTTAATTCTTGTTAAGTAGGAGGTGAGAAGGGGAAGTAAAAAAGAGAAGAGAAATCAAATTTCCTGCCTTCCCTGTGCCCTTATCCTACCAGATTTGCCTGCTTTTGCAGCCAGTTCTGATACCACGGGTAGGACCAAAACTCTGCCCATAATGGCAGGTGCTGCCTCCTGGCCTCTGTCCTCTGGATGCCTGGCATCAGGAACCTGGCCTTGGGCTGCCTTGAGGCAGGCTCCAAGGGGCACTCCTGTTTTCGGCTGGGTGGTGCTGGGTTAGGGCTGGATTGGTGACTGTGGCAGAACACATAATGACCCTGTGAGGCAGGCGTCATGACCAGCCCTGCTTATCACGTGGAGACTCAGGCTCAGAGAGAGTAGGTGGCTCGCTCCGGGTCACACAGTGAGTTGGTGATGGATCCCAGTCTGTCTGACTCCTCAGGGGAAGGAAACTGGGTCTTGACCCCTGTCATCCTGTGCCCTTGCTGCTATACTCACAAGCCAGGGGCCAAGCAAGGGGCTTTCCAGGCCTTGTTTCCCAGAAGGCAAGCAGGCCAAGGTTGGGAGGCCTCTTCCCACATCCAGCCTGGTCTGGGCTGGTTCCTGGCTGGCTGGCAGGTGGTGACTCAGGCTTCCAGCTCCTGCCCCTGGCCTCCTCATCCTTTCTTGGAGAAGTCCTTGGAGAGGGAACGGGGAGGGAACTGCAGAGTCACCTAAAGGGTTATCTGGAGACCATAGGATCCAAGCAACCCAAAGAGCTTCAACGCTTGCCAGTTCTTCCTTCCATCTGTCCTGAATCGCTTCTGCTGCAGGCACAGACCAACCCCATGTGCCGTCTGAACTGACCGAAGGAAGCTGGCAGAGGTTGTCCCCGCCATGGAGTGAGGGACTTCAGCGTTTCGGCCAAGGGCATACCTGGAACGGAGGTGGGTGGTGGGCGCCTGGTGTTGCGACAACACTCCCAGGGCCTCTGCCTCAGACCACCAGGCCCTGTCCCCCTGCCAATGTCACCACCAGCTCCTGTGACCCAGACTGACCAGGAGGGGCTCTGAGAACACGGCTTGAGCTGATCTGGGACTAACAAACAGGAGAAAGGCTGGGGAGTGTGTCAGGAGAAACCGAGGCTGAGAACCCAGTCCTGAGGTGGCTCAGTGCCAGCCCCAGACAGGTGGCCCTGGCTGTGTGCAGATGTGCCACATAGCCCCCACCCAGGGTGGCAGTCAGGCTTGAGACTGGCCTTCCTGGGCAGTCTGCTGGCACCATCTCATGGCCAGAAGCCCTCAGTGCAGGGAAGACAATCCTCTGGGAATTTCCTGGCTTGAACATCTAAGCATGGGTTTCAGAGGAACCATTGATAAGGGGTCTGTAAAGTTAGAAAGACAGTATTGAAATGTCACCTGGCTGGGACACCTTGGGAAACTCGCTGACTTATGCTGAGTCTTACTTCTTTCATCTGTAAAAGGGAGAGAATACTCCCTACCACCATCTGCCCAGAGCTGCAGATAAAACATCTGGCAGCAGGCAGACTATTAGAAAATGACACCAGGTGGTGAGGAACCAGAAATTAGTGCACACCGCCACAGGCTCAAGGAGCCCAAATTGGGGGCATTTAGGCTGGGCCTGGAATTGATTCATTCAACTAACAAATGTCCATACTGTGTGCCAGGGCACCTCACTTGCATGGTTTCATTGATTTCTTACAACAGCCTATGTGGCTGGTACCAGTAATCATTCTCATTTTACAGACGTGAAAACTACAGGAAGGATAAGTAAGGCTTATTTGGAGAAAGTGAGGAGGAAAGCATCCCGGGCAGAGGAAATAGCACAGACATACGCCTCAGGGCTGGAAAGCCTGGTGGGGAAGGGCTGAGGCTGGACTTAGGAGCCCTGGCAGGCTCGGGAGCAGGGCAGGGGCACTTGGGCTCTGCCTTAGAGGTTTTAAATGGGCCACCCCCCTCAGGCCTCCAACTGGGCCCCTCTTCACACAGCTCATCCCACGCTACCCTGTGCTTCATTTCTCCCATGGGACAGGCTTGTTCCCTACCTGCTTGCCTCCTGCCTAGGGTGCTCTCTTCACTCTTCGTGTGGCCAAGTCCTCCTGGCCCTTTAAGTCCCAGCAACAGACATGCCTTCTCCAGGAGCCATTCCAGGTCACTCCCTCCCATGACCCATGAGACCTGAGCTCTCCTTCCAGGGCCCCACCCAGATAGCAGGAACTCGGATGCAGCCCTTACTCTGGGGCTGACACCCCCAGGAAGCCCTCAGAGCTGCTCCCATTCTTGGGACAGACACTGTGGTGGGAGTGACCACTGGAGGTTGTCTTAGGAACCCAGCAAAGCACTGATTTCTGGGCTGAAGGCCAGGCCTTCTTGCCCTCCTGGGCTCCAGCACCACTAAAACCAGACCAGGAGGTCCACACTTTCGGCCAGCACAAGTAACCTCTTACCACAGCCCTAAATAAACAGTAGGTGCTCAATACTTTCATGACTGACCAAGTGTTTATCAGCAGTTCAAACTTTAATTTTCCTCAGTTTGACCCAAAGTGTTGGGACCAACTCAGTTCCTCAATCCCCCTGCCTTTAAAATGAGTTTGGGTGTGAGGTCAGTGCTTACACCTTCCAGGGTAAAAAGGGCCCTCCCTCTCTCTGGCAGTTCATCCTCACAACATGCTGGTGGCCAGTATGACTGCGTTCTACCAAGGAGGCTCAGAGAGAGGAAGGGGCTTGTGAGTAGGGGCCAAAGTAGAACAAGAACCAGGGCCTCAAGCACCCAAGGCAGTATTCTTTCCCTGCATGACCTTGTCCCCCTCTAGTTACCTCCGCTGCTCCCTGTCAAAGCCCACTTCCTCCAAGTCCCCCCCACAAATGCTGCCTCTGCTACTGGAACAATGAGAAGCCACCTCACCTCCTCTGGTCCATCCTAACAGCTCTGAGTCTTGGTTTGGGAGTAAGGAGGGGCTGGAAGAGGGCTTGGCCCCGGCAGGGAGAATCTCACCCAGGTGAGTTCTCAGGGGCATCACCTCTGTCCCCACAACCCACACCTGTCACTCCCAGTGGGCTCTGGACCTGCCATGCAGATGGAGACAGTGCCTGAGAAGTGGAGGTGTGTGGGAGGATCTGAGGAGCTACAGTAGGTGTTCAATAAATGGTTTTAGAGGGAAGGAAGGAGGGAGAAAGTGGCCAAATAAGGGAGCGCATAAGTAGGTTGCCATGTAGAGGGGTGGACAGGTCAGTGAGTAAGCTATTGAATGAATGGAGAAGGGAGGGATGGATAGGGGAGTGACGGGAAGATGACTCTGGGTGTCACAGCTATTGGGGGAGCCGAAAGCTCTTTAATCACCAAAATGTCCATCTGACAGTGAGAAGACAGAGCTGAGGAGAAAGGAAACTGCTGGGTCTGTGGGGCTGGCCTTCGCCCAGCAGCCACTGGTTCTCCCCGACCTCTCTTTCTACCCCCTCATCACCCTCTTCCTTCTGCTGGGTGGGAAGGGTTCCAGGAAGGAGACCCTTTCTCCGCCTCTTTGCTCCTGGAGGCTCAGTTTCCGCCAGGCCTTGGTGTTGGAGGTGGTAGGGAGGGGGTGGCCCCCGCAGGGGCTATTTCAGTCAGAGACAGCCCTGCCAGGAAACAGAGGAAGCCGCCTGCCCCCTTGGAGGTGTTTCAGGCTGGGCCGAGGGCAGGAGAGTGGAGAGTCTCATGTCTGGCCTCCCCTCGCGCCAATGCATTTGAGGCCACCAAGGTGCTTCAGGGACAGGAGGCTGCATGTGAGTGTTGGTGCTATGGGCCAGTGTGAGGTGGGCATGGGGACTGGACACAAGGAACTGTGGCTTAGGGTAGGCAGGCTGGGCCCTGCACTAACCTAAAGGAGGGCCACCGTGTTGGGGGGACCCAAAGAAGGGACTCCACCCAGCTGGAGGACCAGAAAGGAAGAGGCAAGATTGGATCTGCCGCTGGATGGGCACTTAGGGTTTTGACAAGCAGACATCCAGTGAATGGCGCTTTGTGTGGAGGGAACAGCAAAGATGGGGAGGCCCGAGAGGAAGTCTAGATCTCTGGCTGTGGATAGTTGTGTGGTGGTCTGGTTGTCTCCGGAACAGCGTGGCAGGAGAGGAAGCGGCAGAGTGGAGCAACCAGAGGTGCCTTGGATAAGGTTGGAGGGCTCAGCAGGGAGCTTGAATGTCAGGAGTTTGAGCTTGTCTTCGAAGGGCAGAGGAATGCAGGGAAGGGTGTAGTCAGATCTACTTGCTAGAAACCCCCCACACACACCCCCGCCCCGCCACCAGAGGCAGTATGGCCGGAGCCCAGGAAGGCACTGGGGCCTGAGCTGGCCCAGGGCTCAGGGCCCAAGAGCCAATGACATCTTTGGGAGCTGGAGGGAGACTGTTAGCTGCTGCCGGGAGGCAGGGGCCAAGAGAGCCCTCCATTGGGACTAGCTCATGCCCTTTGTAGTTCATCAGAGGGTAGAGTGTATGAGGGAGCCAGCCTGCCAGCCATGCCTGCCTTTCTTGGAGCAGACCTGAAGCTTTACTCTGGATCTCCTTGTGCAGCTTCTGCCTCCTTCCAAGAGGACCAGTCTTACCAGGGAGTGGAGAGCAGAAAATATCAGGAGCCTCCAGTCACCTGAGGCGAGGGCTTTCCCTCGGGTGGTGTCTGAGGACAATAGGCCTCCCCAAAGAGAGTTCAGAGCAACAGCACTGTTCCTTCTACCCACTTCTTCCTCCTCACCATGACCCTGTCCTAGCAGGCTGCTCTCCTCTCAAGCCCTGCCTGCTCTACCTGCCTCCCCATCTGGGGACACCCACAGAGATGCTCACAGCCCTCTTCACACGGGAATTCCTCCTCAACCACCTGGATCATGCTCCATCCTTCATCCTCTTCTAAAAAGTCTCTTCTATCCTGTGGCTCACACTGGTCTCCCCATTCAGACTAGCATATGTATATGTATGTGTACGTATACATGTATGTATATAAATAATGTCTATATCTCTATCTATTTATCTACATCGGCAACTATATACTATGCCCCCATGCATCCAGCAGACAGTAAGTATGCATTAAATGCCTGGCAGATGAAAATAGGAAAATGAATGCATAAGGGAAAGAATAGCCTGAACAAATGAATGAAGAGATGGGTAAATGAACTCTCTCTTGCCTGTACTAATCCTGGCTTCCTGGCTACAATGGGGGTCCTGCTGTGCTTCTTCTTGTGGCTTCCCCCATGCCTAACTGGCTAGCTGGGCACCCAGCACTCCCTAGTACCTGGGCTGAAGCCCCACAAAGAATTTTACTTTTTTTTTTTAAATTTTTTTTTTAATGCTTTTTTAAATTTATTTTTGAGAGACAGAGAGAGACAGCTAGAGCAGGGGAGGTCAGAGAGAGAGGGAGATACAGAATCTGAAGCGGGCTCCAGGCTCTGAGCTAGCTGTCAGCACAGAGCCCGACGCGGGACTCGAACCCATGAACCGTGAGATCTGACCTGAGCCGAAGCCGGACGCTTAACCGACTGAGCCACCCAGGTGCCCCAAGAATTTTACTTTTTAAAAAAATTTTTTAATGTTTTTTAAAAATTTATTTTTGAGAGAGATAGACAGCGTGAGCAGGGGAGGGTCAGAGAGAGAGGGAGACACGGAATCTGAAGACAGGCTCCAGGCTCTGAGCTAGCTGTCAGCACAGAACTCAACGCAGGGCCCAGACCCATGAACCATGAGATTATGACCTGAGCTGAAGCCAGACGCTCAACCGACTGAGCCACCCAGGTGCCCCAGAATTTTTCATAATAAAAGATAATACGGCATGTGGATACAGACTAGAGAAGCCAAACCTTTTGTATTTGCCCAGACTCTAAAAAAGATATTTTCATCAGAATCAAATTTTAAGTTGGTAGAAATTGGTTTGGGTAGTTATATTTTGCTCTAACATAACTTTAAAAAATCTCATAACTTGGGGAACCTGGATGGCTCAGTCTGTTAAGCATATGACTCTAGATTTCAGCTCAGGTCATAATCTCGAAGTTTGTAGGATTGAGACCCATGTTGGGCTCTGCGCTGACAGTTCAGAGCCTGCTTGGGATTCTCTCTCTCTCTCTCTCTCTCTCTCTCTCTCTCTCTCTCTTTCTGCCCCTCCCCTGCTCATGCTCAATCTCTCTTTGTCCCCTCCCCTGCTCTCTCTCTGTCTCTCAAAATTTTTAAAATAAGAATAATAATTTAAAAAAATTAAAATCTCATAGTTTGACTTAGCAGGTATATGTATATTCACATCAAGAACAGCTAACCCTTGTGCCAGGCACTGATCTTCATGACAACTCTATGAGGCAGGTACTCTACTACCCCATTTTACAGATGGGGAAACCAAGGCCCAGAAGTTCAGTAATGAGCCTAAGGCCCCATGGCTCACATGTAGTAGAGCTGGGATTTGAACTGGGGCATCTGGCCTCAACTGTCTATCACCCTCTATGTATATTTATAGGACTTCATATTTTTTCCTTAGCTTCAGTTTTTCCACCTATAAATAGGGAGGGGGATGATTGGACTTACTATCTCAAAGGCTTTCTCTTACAGGTCCATTAGATTTAAGTTGCGAGTTCTCTCTGGGCACCAGTAAATGTGGACATGCCAGTTGGGAGGTAAGTATCAAAAAGCCACACTTACCTCACCAGGGAACCCTGTAAGATGCTTGTGTTCCCCAAAATCTAGCCTGAAGGGATGAATGGAGGCATTAGATATAGGATACAACAGCATGGTATGGCATTTATTGACCACCTATTGTATATCAGGCCTATGACATATTGTACTGATAAGAACATAGACCCAGAAAAGGCAAGTGACATGATTTAGGTTGAACGGCATAGAAGTAGGGGAGCCAGGATTTGAATGAGGCTTGCCTAGCTCTGAAGTTGGGCTTATAACCTCCACATTCCATATCCATGGGCGATGCTAAGTTGCCTCCTCTTAATCAGGTGGTTGGGTTCTGGTTCTAAATCACTGAGGGAAGGTTGAGCTGTCACTGCCTCTGGCTGTGCCTGCATTTTCCTTTCTAGAAAAAGCAAGCAGTAGAGGCGCCTGGATATCTCAACCAGTGGAGCACATGACTCTTGGTCTTGGGGATGTGGGTTTGAGCCCCACTTTAGGCAAAGAGATTACTTAAAAATAAAATGTTTTTTAAAAATAGGCAGTGGAGAAACCTAACATAGGGTCTTAGGGAGGGGAAGGGGGAAAGAGAGTTGGGGAGAGAGAGGGACACAAAACATGAGAGACTATTGAATACTGAAAACGAACCAAGGGCTGAAGGTGGAAGGGGAGGCGGGAAGGAGGTGATCGTCATGGAGGGGGGCACTTGTGGGGAGAAGCACTGGGTGTTATATGGAAATCAATTTGACAATAAACTATTATAAAAATAAATAAATAAATAAACCAAAAAAAATAGGCAGTGGACCTCAGCCATTTGCTCATTTGCCTTCAGGAAAGCTGTTTTCACTCTAGCCACCAGAGGGTGCTGTGGCCCAGTGGCTCTGCCAGACAAGCATTTGCAGCCTCAAGTCAAGTGGAAGGAGGCTTAGGGGAGGGAACTCCTGAATCACCTCCTTCCCTCATTTTACAGATAAGAAGATTGCAGCCAAAAGAAGGACCATGGCTTTGGAAGGTGGAGTGCAGGCTGAGGAGGTGGGCACTGTCCTTCATCAGTTCAGTGTGTAGATATTCTGTTCATGTTGATTAATTAGAGTTACCAGGGCCTTCTCTGCCCTGGACCCCAGACTGGGCTCTCAGACACAGAAGGGCATGAGACCTGGCACTTCTCTTCAGGAGGTTCTTGGTCTGTGTAGGAGAGAAAGACAGGCATGTTCAGCATAACCATAATCTCCAAACTCCAAAAAGCCTAGATGATTTAGTACCTCAAATCTCACGATATTCTGAGAGATGGCATATCATGCCTGCATTTTTCAGATGGGAAAATTGAGACTCAGAAAAGGTATATCACTAGCCCAAAGTCATATGGCTAGTAAGTAGCACAGGTGGGATTCAAACTAAAGGCTGTGTGGGGTACCTTGCTGGCTCAGTCAGAAGAGCACGTGACTCTTGATCTTGGAGCTGTGAGTTCGAGCCCCTGTTGGGTGTAGAGATTACTTAAATAAATAAAACTTTTTAAAAAAAGATTTAAAACAGACCAAAAAAAAAAAAAACCCAAAAAACAAGCTAAAGTCTGTCAATCTCCACTTAATTTTTTTTAATTTTTTAATGTTTTATTTATTTTTGATACAGAGAGAGACAGAGCATGAGAGGGGGAGGGTCAGAGAGAGAAGGAGACACAGAATCGGAAGCAGGCTCCAGGCTCTGAGCTAGCTGTCAGCACAGGGCCTGACGCGGGGCTCGAACCCACGAACCCACGAACCCACGAACCCACGAACGTGAGATCTGACCTGAGCTGAAGTCGGAGACTTAACCGACTGAGCCACCCAGGCGCCCCTGTCAATCCCCACTTAAAGAGGAGACATTTGACTAGGATTTCGAAGGCTAAATAGAAGTTCATCAAGAAGGTTAGTGGGAAATGAATATTATAGAAAGTGAATTGGATTTTTCCCAAGTTTGAGCTTTATCACATTCCAGGTTTCCTTAAAGTGAAGTAAAGTGTGCAGTTTCTGTGGGTTAGTGAGTATCAGATATGGTTCAGGTGGAGATCAGGGCCCAGAGAGGGACAGGGGGCCTATTGGACGGTCAGTGAGTGTGGTTACTGACAGGTTTTTTGTTGCTTCCCCAGCCTCTCTGGATGTAGGAAGCATAATCGGGCAGCCATGGAGTGGGACAATGGGACAGGCCAGGCCCTGGGCTCACCGCCCACCACCTGCGTCTACCAAGAGAACTTCAAGAGACTGCTCCTGCCGCCTGTGTACTCAGTGGTGCTGGCGGCCGGCCTGCCACTGAACACCTGTGTCATTGCCCAGATTTGCACATCCCGCCGGGCCCTGACACGCACAGCCGTGTACACCCTGAACCTGGCGCTGGCTGACCTGCTCTATGCCTGCTCCCTGCCTCTGCTCATCTACAACTATGCCCAAGGTGACCACTGGCCCTTTGGCGACCTCACCTGCCGCCTGGTCCGCTTCCTTTTTTATGCCAACCTACACGGCAGCATCCTCTTCCTCACCTGCATCAGTTTCCAGCGCTATTTGGGCATCTGCCACCCACTGGCCCCCTGGCACAAGCGTGGGGGCCGCCGCACTGCCTGGGTGGTGTGTGGGGCTGTGTGGCTGGCTGTGATGACCCAGTGTCTGCCCACAGCCCTCTTTGCTGCCACAGGCATCCAGCGT
Source organism: Suricata suricatta (assembly GCF_006229205.1). NCBI lineage: Eukaryota > Metazoa > Chordata > Mammalia > Carnivora > Herpestidae > Suricata > Suricata suricatta. Next base: position 54,921,449 of record NC_043710.1, read on the forward strand.
AACCGCACCGTCTGCTACGACCTGAGCCCACCTGCCCTGGCCACCCACTATATGCCCTATGGCATGGCTCTCACAGTCATCGGCTTTCTGCTGCCCTTTGCTGCCCTGCTGGCCTGCTACTGCCGCCTGGCCTATCGTCTGTGCCGCCAGGACGGCCCAGCGGGGCCAGTGGCCCGGGAACGGCGTGGCAAGGCAGCCCGCATGGCTGTGGTGGTGGCAGCCGCCTTTGCCATCAGCTTCCTGCCCTTCCATGTCACCAAGACAGCCTACCTGGCAGTGCGCTCTACACCAGGTGTCTCCTGCCGTGTGCTGGAGGCCTTTGCGGCTGCCTACAAAGTCACACGGCCCTTTGCCAGTGCCAACAGCGTGCTGGATCCCATTCTCTTCTACTTCACTCAGAAGAAGTTCCGCCAGCGGCCACACGCGCTGCTGCAGAAACTCACAGCCAAGTGGCACCGACAGGGTCACTGAGTCCACTGGGGAAAGACACCTGGGGCCAGGGCACCAGAAGCCCCACCAACCCCGAACCATGCAGAGAATTAGAGCTTAGCTCAGCTGGGCATGGAGTGAGGTTCCCTCGCAGACTCCAAAATCTCACCAACAACTATTTATTGAACTCTTTCTCTGGACCAGGCTGTGTGGGCACAGAGACAAGCTTGGACCTGGCTCTCTAGAAGGTCCTGGTCAGCTCTGGAGAGGCAGGGAAGCCATTCTAAGCTGCTCACAAAAATGTAGAGTGACATGCACTGTAATTGAGGAGTCTGGTATATGTTTTGGAGTCACCAATAAAGGGAGTGAGGGAAGATGGGAGGCAGAAGTGAGGGCTGGAAAGGAGCATTTGAGTTGGATTTTGAGGGATGAATATGAGCGTTCTGGAGGTATGTGATGTTCCCTTCATTCAGCAAACCTTTACCTACACCCTGTACTTGGGCCCGGGTTGATTCTGGGGCCCCAGGAGAACCGGTCCCAGCTCTGCCCCATATAAGCTCCCAACTATTATATATGCAGACATTTGACAAAGTGATGTCAAGGCTGTGACAGAGGGAAGTATGGCTGGGGAGAAGGGGCGAACAAAGGATCCCATGATGCAGTCTGAGGAGTCAGGAAAGATCTCGCAGGGTGGGGATGGGCGGCATCTGAACCAGAGGTTGAAGGCTGAGTGGCAGGTCAGCAAACAGAAGTGGGGAGCATGTTCACACAGCCCGGGACGGCGGCCTGTGCTAGACTCTGCCCTGGGGCAGATGGGTAGAGAGAGGGGTGTGGGGCAGGCATATGGCCTCCCTTGTGTGAAAGTTGAGAAAACAAAAGCTGTCCCGTGGCCACCCTCCAGGCTGTGGGGGCTCAGCAGAGGGAGGAATCAGGGAGTGCTTCTTCAAAGAGGTGGAGCTTAATCCCAGGAGGAATCCAAAAGGCAGAGAGAAGGAGGCTGCTCCTGATGGAAGGCACTGTATGCATAAAACCCAGAGGCAGAGATGCATTGAATCTGGCTGTAAATCAATAGTGAGTTTCAGTTAAGTCCAAGAGGGGATGGAGTGGGTGGGGCCACCTACCTCTTCACATGGGCCTCTTTCAGCCTCGGGGTATCCTGGGTGGCTGAGGACCCCCAAGTAAGGGGAAATAGCCCTTCAACATTCCTTCATTCTAGAAGAAGTCAACAACTGGAAGAGACTCAGTGCCACACCAGGGCTACCAGGAGGCTGTGACGTGGAGGTGCAGAGGTCCTGTGGCCAGTCTCAGGACAGACTGTCCATGGGTTCTGCTCCTGCCCTCTCACCTCCATCTTTCTGGTCTGTGGATTCCTGGGAGGCTGCTGGAGGCCATGTCACAGGGGCACCTCAGACACAGACCCTGAGCCTTCCAAAGCTTTGGAAAGGCATCTTCACTGAAGGTCTCTGAGGAGGCAGTGAAGGGATTCTACCACATAAGACCTCTTTACCTGCTCTCCCCACCTGAGGCCCCACCCGCACAGCTCCTCACCCCTCTCGGCTCCTTTTCCTCATATCTCCACCGCCCTCCCCCCCAACGTCACTTCTCCTCCATTACTTATTCCCTCCTCCCAGGTCCCAGCTTTCCACCTGTAGAACAATCTTGCCTGCCCTTGGCTGCTGGTATACCACCCAGACCCTGTGCCCGAATCAGCCTTTACAAAGAGTCTACCTTCTTAGAAGATAGAGGGGAGAGGGCAGGGCATAGGAACAGGGCAGGGAGGGGAAGGACTGTGTAGCTTACTCAGCATTTTTCTTTGAGCCATGTCTAATCTCCAAGGCTATTGGGGGATGGGGGCGTTCAGGGAAGGGTTCTGCAGAAGTTAAACTCCATAGTAATGTTGGAAGTGTGCTTGCAGCTGGCTGAGGAAGTGGGAGAACCAGGCCCAAACCGTCTTGGGAACCCATCAAAAGTGCTCTTGCCGAAGAGACTGTTGATAGTTTGGACAGAAGGGACTTTGATTCTTTGGGTCACAGGGAGGAGATGTGAGGAAACGTCAGAAGATGTATATTCAATGCAATGCGATGCGATATCCTGCTGAGGAGTACAGATGATGCGAGTCTGAGATGAGACTCTTCAGTCGCCTGTCATGGGGGAGGCGGGGAGTAGGAGCGCGGCCGGCGGGGGGCCTCTGCCCGTAGTGTCAGGCGAGCCCTGCAGAGAGGCCCAGATGACTGTCCTAGCAGACTGCCAGGGATGGTGACCGTTTGGTTACCTTTCTAAGAGTGGAAATTATGGGCCATAGGTAAATTCCATGCCCAGCTTCCCTTCGCAAGGCAGAATAGCATAAAGGGCAGCCACTCCAGAGCCAGGTCACCTGAGCGTGTACCTTGGCTCTACCACTTCCTAGCTATGCTACTCCGGGCAAGTTATTTAGCCTCTTTGTACTGTAATTTCCCAAGCTATACGATGGGAATGGTGATGCTATCTGTCTTGTAAAGTGGTTGTAAGAACTAATATGTGCAAAGCACTTAGAATAATGCCAGAACGTAGTAAGTGTGCAATGAGTGTAACTATTGTAATGATTTTGCCTTTTGGGCACATAAGTTCCTCCAGTGTCTCTCCCTAGGAATTTGCCTAGGACGTTTCTAAACAAGGGGCTTTGAGCAGGGGATTTCTCCTTTTCCTTCACCTGGGTAAGCAGCTGGTCTTTTAAGGAAAAAAACTTTTTCAGAACAAGGGCCATAATCATGAACCCCATCGACTCCTATAAGAAGGAAAACCCATTTATTAATGCCAGTATCAGAGACTCCAAGTGCCATTTGGGGAGCTTGAATTTCTCCCTTCTTTCTCCCTCCTTTTGTCCCCACCCCCCACTCTCTCCCTCACTTTAACCCAGAGCACACCCAGTGACAGGGGCTTCAGCTGGGGGTGTCTGCTCACTGGGGCAGAGACAGAGGAGACATAGACCACGGTGTGGAGGTAGAGTGTGGTGAGGGGCAGGTGGAGCATGTGGGTCCACAAGGGTCCGAGTTGATTCTCTGGGCTTGAGGAGGATTTCCTGTGGGTGGAGCAGTGCAGCTGGGGCTTGCAGGATGGCCGTAATCAGACTGAAGAAGAGAGGGCAAGTGTGTTTCTGGTGCAGGGAACAGCACAGCCCAAGGCATAGAGGCTGTTGGAGGAAGGATGGGAAGAGATTAGCCTGGAGAGTTGGCAGGGCTAGAGAGTAAAAGGCTCGGTGCCAGCCCAGGGAAGCACTGAGGGCCACAACAATGACAGCAGTGGCCATTTGCTGGGCTCTGCAGGTCCTAGGCACATGCAGCGTGCTGTCCATACGTTTTCTCATTTAACTCTTACAATACCTCCAATTACAGGTGGGGCTACTGAGGCCCGGATGTGGGAATTGACCTGTGAAGGTCACACAGTCTTTCTCTAACCCAGATACTGGATGCCCCCCTTGCCTTACTCACCCTGTCTCCCTTCCCTTTCCTTATATTACCTGCCTTCCAAGTGCCTGCCTGCCTCAGCCAGTGCCAGTAAACTGGGGACCCCCTAGGAAGTTGTGACAGACAGCTAAGTGCCAACTGCAGTATCAACTCTCTTTTAGTTGGGCGCAAGTTCTCCTCGGATGAAGACTTCAGTTCCCAGCCTTACTTGCATCTAGGTATGGCCAGGTACCTTAATCCTAGGCAATGGGATATAAAAAAAAAAAAGTACCCTAAGGCGGTTTAATACAGGAAGGGGATGATGTCTTTAAAAGATAGGCAGCATCTGTCCTTTGTCTCCCCTCCCTTCTTGCTGCTTACAATGGGGACATCACAGCTGACGTACCATCTTAGACCATGAGAAACAGCTTGGGTTTCTGACCATTCCAGTTTGGGGCCACCTAAATTTGGACTTTTGCACAAGAGAAATAAATGTCTATCTTTTTTAAGCCACTAGTTCTTCGGACCTTTGTTACCTACAGCCAAAACAAATCCCTTTACTTAAGTTCTGTACTGAGATGATGGACCTAGAGGGAGGCCAGGCAGTGTCCGGGACTGGGGTGGGGGCCAGAGGCTAGCTTGGTAATAAGACCTCAACCTCGGTGGGAGCTAGGACTAAACAGGGTCTGGAGATACCCGGGAAGGCTTCTTAGAGAATTGCAAAGCTTGGGGAGTGGTCATGGTGCTTTTGGCTTGAGGTTGAGGGGGTAGATGAGTTTTCTGAGGGAGAGAGTAAGCAGGGAGGGCCTGGAAAGAACCCTGGGAATTTCATTAGGGGGCTGGGTAGGAGGAGGAGCCAGAGAAGTGAAAGGTCAAAGCCTAGGGGTTTCTGAATGGTGGTGGCAGTGGAGTTGGATGAATGAGGGAGTAGAAGGAGGGAAGGAAGAGGAGGTGATGGGTGGAGAAGAAAAGAGAGAAGAAGGTTCCTAGGGAGGCAAGGTGCAGGGAAGGCACTTCCAAGACAGGAGACCTGTGTGTTGGCTGTTGTAGGTTGAGGACAGGGGCAGGGCCAAAGATGGAGGAGCCAGAGGATCAAGAACCAGGGCTTGTCCTTTCTAATTTGAAAAAGCCCAGAGGCACTGGATCTGTCCTAGCAATAGGTGCAACTTGTTCCTCCCTCCCTCATTCATTCGTTCAGCACACATTCTCTATGCTCCTCCAAGATGGCAATGGGAACACAGAGGTAGCTCTGACCCAGACCCTACCCTCAGAAAGAACCTGGGGGTGACAGTAGGGGTGCAGACAAGGAAACAGATAGTTCATCCAGTAAACAACATTTATTGAGCACCTACTATGCGCCAGACATCATGCTGAGGTCCCTGCCCTGAGAGCTCCTAGTCTGTTGGAAGAGAATGGCATTAATGAAATAAACATATACCCTGGATCATTATAGCTGGGCAGGAGAGCTCAGAAGAACATAAAGAGGGCTAGGGCACAAGGAAGGCCCCACTGGGGAGACTATAAGGTCATGCAATGGTCAGGAGCTGAGAGATGATGGGGACCAGGGGCTCTGTGAATCAGCTTAAGGGCCAGAGATTTCTTAGCTGAGGCCCAATGGTCTCAGAAGGTATTAGCTCAGTGTAAGAGGGCTGTTATTGACTCTGTGACTCTGAACAAGTCCATTCACTTCTCTAAGTTTCTGTTTCCTTATCTTTAAAACAATGATAATACTACCAGCCCTCCCTAAGCCACCACGGGTATTCAGCATGGAAAAGTTAGATCAGAATTTTCATAAAGTACAAAAAAAGTATAATAACCCAATAGAAGAGGCACAAACATGCATTTCACATAAAAGGAAACACAGATGATAAAATAAAAACACAGAGAGATATCCGATCCTAGCTTGACAACGCCTCCTGGATGTTGAATAGTCACATGGCCTGTTACCCTGAGCTCTCCTGCGCATGTGCACCTGGAGTCGTGCACAATGTTCAGAGCAGCGCTTTTTGCAAGAGCAAACACCTGGAAACACTCAAATGTCCGTCCATGAGACAGCAGATGAATACACGGTGCTATATTCACACAGTGGAATATTACATGCAGCTAGAATGCACCACATCCATGTGTGACAGTACAGATAAACCTAAGCAGTATACTATTAAGTACAAAGAAATCTCAAAAAACTACACAGAGCAAGATGCCCTTTTGTAACAACTAAAATGAAGATGTACACTTTGAAGGAATACACAGATGCAACAAAACTCTCCAAAAAGGAAAGCAAAGGAATGCTGAACACAGGCTGCAATGGTTATTATCCTGGGTGGTACTGCAAAAGGAGAATGGGTGGTAGGAAACCTATATAATGAGATGCAGGACATTGTCAAGGTCCTAGTTGTTTTGTTTTGTGGCGGGAGCCAATTAAAGAAGTGGTGAGAATGTGTCATGAACAAAAGGTTATAAATAATCCAGTTCTGTCCACTTGAGGTCTAATTATACAGGAAAGGGGACAATCTCAGGTCATTTCTAATTGACTTGGGAAGGGAGTCAGGAGTAGATTCCCCTTAAGACAGTTCCTTCCTGGAGGTCATTGTTTCTTCTTTTTCTTTTCTTTTCTTTCTTTTTTTTAATGTTTATTTTTGCGGTGGGGGGAGAAGGAGAAAGGAGAGGGGCAGACAGAGGATCAAAAGCAGGTTCCACAGTGATAGCAGAGAGCCCAATACAGGACTTGAACCCAAGAACAGTGAGATCATGGCCTGAGCCTAAGCCGGATGCTTGACCAACTGAGCCACCCAGGTGGGCCCTGGAGGTCATTGCTTCTTGAAGTCCTATCACTCCTATTCTTTCTCCCTCTTAAGTAACCAAGGCCCATTATTGGCCATGACTGTGACTATCACAGCCTTCCTATTGATTTCTTCAAGAGTTTTATAGCCTTGATCTTGCTGGGGCACCATGACTCATCGGTAGATGGGTTAATGTTTTCACTCTCCTTTCATAGGTGAGGGGCCTGAGGCGCAGAGGAAGAGAGTGACCTGCTGAGGGCCATCTGGCACCTTTGTGAGGGTGCCTGCATTGGGCCCAGCTCTAGACTCCCAGAAGTGTTCCCCTCTCCACCCTGGTGCCAGTGTTCCCAGCCACCTCCTAGATGAGTCTTTGAAGGGCTAAACACACTCAGGCTTCCTCTGTACCTGGAAGATGACTTTGTCTCATCATGAATCAGAAGGTACTGAGGCTCGGAGCACTTGTGAGGTGCTGGCGGCAGCCAGGCCACTCTGATTGGGTTAGTGTGTCATAGCTGGAGGCTCAGGCTAGATCCTTAAACACCCTCACTCCTCACCAAGGGGATTCCCGAACCAAAGGCCCCAGTCACCCAACCTCAAGGCCAAGCTGTAGGATGCTGAGGTGACCTGAGTCTCTGCATCTCTCCATCAGTTTGCCCATCTGTGATATGGGAATAAAAACTTCTATTCCAGAAGTGATGTGAAGAAAAAACATAATAGGATGTGAAAAAGTTTGGCAAAGTACAAATTTCAGATGGTAGGGATCATTGTTACTGGAGGAGAGCAGTGCCTGTCAGGATGAGGGTTCCCCGCTCCACCATAACAAAACTTCTCCCCAAAGAGTAGAAAAATATTCCAGAGGAAACAAGAATTTGACTTCAAATAAAGTCGGAGAGGTACCCTTGGGGAAATCTAGACCTACTCCTCACTTTTCAGATGAGGCAGCTGAGGCTCAGAGTAGCGTAAGGATATATCCAAGGTCACACAGCAAGGCAAGGGTAGAGAGACACTGGGCCAGGCAGGATTGTCTTCCTTGCCATCAATTCTCCAGTAAAGGAGAGATGTCCTTTTGAGGCAGAGCTGAGACAAGGTTAAAGTGAGGGACTTACAGGAGGCTAGTCGCAACTCAAAGAGGAAGAACTTTCTCCGTACAGAGGTTTCCCACAACCCAGTCAATCCCTGAGTGTCTGCCATCCTGCCCTATTCCCATCCCTGCTCCTCTCATCTGGGCCACGGCCTCCTGCTCCCAGGGCCTGCCAGCCTAATCAGACCCAGCCACAGTCCTCTGGGGCTGAGTGGAGCATGAGTCAGACCAGACTCTCCTCTATTCCCCGGGGCAGGTGAGCCCAGGCCCAAGAAGGAGGAGGAGACTGGTGAGGGCTCAAGGAGAGAGAACCCTCTTCTTTAACAGGGATCTGGGACTGGTGAAGACTGGAGGAGCATGGCATTTAAAGCTCCTCAAATCTGAATTTAAGTCATACCAGGTGCTGCCATTTCCTGACGTTGACAGTGGTCAAAATTACATCTCCTTCATGACCCACAGAGACAAAATATTTTCTACCTCCAAGGTGGTTCAAGGATTTAATAAAATGAATGAAATAATATTACCCATACATCCAAGGCACTCCATAAATTCCCATTTGTTCGTTCAAATGTTGAGGAGCTTCCCTGCATTTAAGCTGGATCCTGAGGATGAATAGGACACAGCAAAAGCAGGCCGGGGTAGGGAAGGCCCCAGTACAATGGGAAAGTTGCCAGACAGGGGCAGAGGTGGAAGGGGAGCTCAAGGGTTGGATCAGCTTGAAGCAGGAGAGGGGACTCACACCTTGGGTTAGGAGGATGGAGGGCCACAGGTAGCCGTGTTGGTAGGTAAGGGCGTTTCCGTTGAAGCTCCTTTTGAGTGTGAGGCCGAAGGAACTTTGGGAAGGGATTAGGTTTGAAACGGCTGAAGGGATTAGGAAACAACTGAAAAGAAGTAAAGGAAATGAAGTCTTCCAAACCCTCCCCTTTTTGGTGATGGGTACTGCTTTACCTGTCCTGGATTCTATGGAAGTGGGAGAATCCGGCCGGTAGAGGGCGTAAGAGCCACGTATCACGGAGCTTAGGAGTAGGGGGCCGGGCACAGGGTGGAGCTACGAGGAGAGGGGCCTCAGGGATGGCGGGGGCAGGTGGAGGGGCGTGCCTAGGGTGGGCAGCTGGAAACGTGAGGGCGGGTGGGGGCGTGGCCACAAAGGGTGGGGCACCTGGAGAGGCTTGGGCGGGTCAGAGCTGGACACACCGCAGAGGTAAGAGGGGCGGGGCGTTTGGGTGCACGGGAGGCTGGACGGGCTCTCTGGGAGAGCGGGATTCAAAGAGAAGGGCCGGGTAGGGGCGTGTCCTGGGCGGGGTGAAGAGGTGGGGCGGGGAGTGGCTAGCGCCCAAGTCGCCTGTGGCTCCTACTGCTCCCCCTGGCGGCGAGTCCCGCCCCCTTCCTGCTGGAAGAGTGTTTCTGGGTGTACCTGAATTTTGGTGTGTACCAGTTTATGGGTCGGAGGTTGCCATATTGGGGTTTCTTTGGGCAGATGTTACCACACAAAAGCGTCTTAACCGCAGTGGGTGCGCAGCCCCCGCTGTATGTCAGCCGAACTGACCACACTGAAAGTTTTCGTGTGCCGCAGCCAGTGCTTGGCGGAGTAGCTCGGGCCGCTGGGTTTCAGAGTGGCTCCTCTTAGAGGGTTACTTCGGTCAGCAAGTGCTCAAGCAGTCTTGTTTCTCCTTCGGCTCCTCCCCGATTCCCTCCCACCCAACTCCCGATTCCCAGCCTCGCGCACTACCGGAGCCCACCCCCTCTTTTGGGCGCGAGGCCCCGCCTCCCGCCCCCAGTCCTCCGCCACAAAGTTTATTTGCAACAAAAGGGAGCGAGGAGCTAGCAGCCAAGAGGGAGGGAGCGGGAGACGGAGCGGGAGCGCGAGGGGAGGCAGGCAGGCCGGCTGGCGAGCAAGGAGCCGAGGAGCAAAGCACTGGGATCCTGCCCGGACCCGGCCGGGCCGCGAATGCTCCGAATCGCACGGGCCGAAGAGGGGGCCGGTCCTGGGGGTCGGCGCTGAGGCGGGAGGGACGGCGCTGGATGGAGCAGATGCCGCCGGCGGCCTCAGAAACTTGAGCCGCAGCAGATAAACCTCTGCTTGGGTGTCTGCGCCCTCTCCCCGCAAACCCCCCTCACACTACTGCTGCAGAACCCAGGCCTTCGGACCCCGGCTGCTGCGCTTCTTTCACGGCGAGGGCGTAGGGGGGGGTTGGCCACGGCTCCCCGAGGCCAGCCCCCCCAGAGTGAGTGCTGCCGCCATGGCGGACGGGGCGCCCCGGCCCCCGCTCTATCGCAGCGTCTCGTTCAAGCTGCTCGAACGCTGGAGCGGCGGGCCCGGGCCGAGGGAGGAGGCCAC
>NC_043710.1:54931598-54947346 GCF_006229205.1 Suricata suricatta
GCCCCCGGCCGCCCCCGCGCAGCCGCGCCCGCTCCGCAGCCTCTCGCCGTCGGTGCGCCAGCTCTCCCGGCGCTTCGACGCGCCGCGACTGGACGACGACCATTCAGGAGCCCGAGACGGGGGCGTCTCCCCCGGGGCCGCGGAAGAAACGGTGGAGGGTGCCGCGCGCGGGGCCTGGCCCAGCGTCACTGAGATGCGCAAGCTCTTCGGTGGCCCTAGCTCCAGGCGGCCCAGTGCCGATTCTGAGGCCTCGGGAACGCCCAGCCCCGACGGTGCAGTGTGGGAGCCTCCGGCGCGGGAGTCCCGGCAGCCACCGACGCCACCTCCTCGGACGTGCTTCCCCCTGGCTGGCCTGCGTTCCGCGCGGCCGCTGCCCGGCTCGGGGACCGAAGGGAGGAGGCGGCGGCAACAGCAGCAGCAGCAGCAGCAACAGGAGCGGGCGCAGCGTCCGGCGGATGGTTTACATTCTTGGCATAGCTTCTCCCAACCGCAGGCCGGGGCCCGGGCCTCCTGCTCCTGCTCCACCTCCATCGCCTCCTCCTATCCTGTCAGCCGCAGCCGGGCTGCCAGCTCCAGCGAGGAGGAAGAGGAGGTCCCGCCGCCGCCGCCCGGGGCGCAGAGCCCGGCCTACCTCGGAGGCCACTCCTCGGACAGTGAGGAGGACCAAGACGGTGAGGGTGGCCACCGCCGGGAAGGAAGGCCGGTACCCAGGCCTGGAAGCTCCCTCTTGGATAAGGACTGTAGGTCAGACAGTTATGGGTTAAATCTTGGCAGCATGGACTCAGCAGGAGGAGCCAGGAGTCCTGAGACCCCCAAATCTCCAAGAGCCCCTAGTGAAGAAGGACCCCGGGAGTGGGGTATTGGTTCGCCTCCCTGTGTACCAGGTCCTCAGGAGGGACTCCGGCCCATGTCTGACACGGTGGGGGGAGCTTTCCGCGTGGCCAAGGTGAGCTTTCCCGCATACCTATCCAGCCCAGCAGGCTCCCGTGGTAGCAGCCGTTATTCCAGCACCGAGACCCTCAAGGATGAGGACCCTTGGGCTAGTCGGGGTTCTGGGGGCTGGGGCATGTATCGCTCGCCTAGCTTTGGAGCTGGAGAAGGGCTTCTCCTAAGGCCCCAGTCTCGAACCCGCACCAAGGGACCTGTGGGCACCACGAGGGCACTGAGAGATGGAGGACTGGAGTTGGACAAGAGTCGGCAGCGGAAGTCCCTGTCGAATCCAGATATCGCCTCGGAGACCCTGACGCTGCTTAGTTTCCTTCGCTCAGACCTTTCAGAGCTGAGGGTCCGAAAACCCGGTGGGCACCCCAGTGATCTTGGGAGCAACCCCTTAGATGACAGAGACTCACCAGCAGCAGGTGGCCCTGGCAGACAACTTGGGCCCATGCCCGCCCCAGCCCCAGCGTCACCTGGCACCCGTCCCACACTTAAAGACTTGACGGCCACTCTGCGGAGGGCAAAGTCTTTTACCTGCTCTGAGAAGCCTGTGGCCCACCGCCTATCCCGCACCAGTGCCCTGAAGTCCAGCTCCTCTGAGCTCCTGCTGGCAGGCCCAAGTGCCGAGGAGGACCCACTGCCCCTGGTTGTCCAGGATCAGTATGTGCAAGAGGCCCGTCAGGTTTTTGAGAAGATCCAGCGAATGGGTGCCCAGCAGGATGATGGAAGTGATATCCCTTCTGGAAGCCCTGACTGGGCAGGAGATATGGCCCAAGGGCAGCGGTCCCAGGAGGAGCTCTCTGGCCCTGAGTCTAACCTGACAGATGAGGGCATTGGGCCGGACCCTGAACCTCCTGTTTCAGCTTTTTGCAGCCTGGGTAACACAGGGGTGTGGCGACCCCTTTCCTCCTCCTCCACCCAGACCAACCACCATGGCTCTGGGGCTGAAGATAGTCTGGGAGGGTGGGCCTTGGTGTCCCCTGATACCCCACCCACACCAGGTGCTCTCCGTCGGAGACGCAAAATCCCACCTTCAGGCCCTGGTGGGACTGAACTGAGCAATGGGGAGGCAGGTGAGGCCTACAGGTCTCTAAGCGACCCAATTCCACAGCGCCACCGGGCTACCACCTCCGAGGAGCCCTCTGGCTACTCCGTGGATAGCAACCTTTTGGGCTCACTGAGCCCCAAGACAGGACTTCCAGCAACCCCAGCTGTGGATGAGGGTTTGACCAGTGGCCACAGTGACTGGTCTTTGGGCAGTGAAGAGAGCAAGGGTTACCAGGAAGTAATTCAGAGTATTGTTCAGGGGCCTGGTGCCTTGGGGTGTGTGGCAGATGACAGGGTTGCTGGCAAAGCCCCCAAGAAGAAATCTCTGAGTGACCCCAGCCGCCGTGGGGATCTGGCTGGGCCTGGCTTTGAGGGCCCTGGAGGGGAGCCCATCCGAGAAGTTGAACCCGTGCTGCCTCCATCCAGCAGTGAGCCCATTCTTGCAGAGCGGCAGGCAGCACCAGAAGAGCCCAGTCCTGCCAGGGGCCGGACGCAGTCTGAGAGGGCCCTACCGAAGACCCCACCTGCCTCCTCTACCACCCACCGTGACTTCCACCTTGACCCTAAACTGGCTGATGTTCTGTCTCCACGGCTCATCCGACGTGGTTCCAAGAAGCGCCCAGCCCGGAGCAGTCATCAAGAACTACGGAGAGAGGAAGGCAGTGAGGACCAGACTAGCAGCCTGTCTCGGGCCCGACTGTCCTCCAAACACGTTCGCCACGCCAGTGTGCCCGCCACCTTCACACCTATTGTGGTGCCTGAGCCACCGACTTCCGTTGGCCCCCCTGTGGCTGTGCCGGAGCCCATGGGCTTGCCTGCCAGAGCCCACTCCACACTGCAGGCACCATCACTCGACGATGTCACTAAGCAGTATATGCTGGCCCTCCACCCTGGTGAGGTTTCTGCCCCGGTGCTGGTGCCGGTGGATATGCCCTGCTTGACTCCTGTTGCACCGCCCTCTGCTGAGGCCAAACCCCCTGAGGCAGCCAGGGCTCCAGATGAGCCCACCCCAGCCAGCAAGTGCTGCAGCAAGCCACAGGTGGTGAGTCCTTTGTGGGGGGGCTCTTGGGGTGGGGCCAAAGAAGGGCTGTAGGCACTGACATGGGAGCCTTTTGAGTGTTCTCTTTGGGTAGGTGCCCAGGTCCAAGGGTGCTTCTCTGGTCCCAGAAATGCCCAGGTAGTTTTAAGAATGTTAATGACACAGGGCTCCTGTCTACTCAGGCCCCAAAGGCCTCAAAAAGTTCTTGTCTGCTTCAAGGTCTTCTGGGTAATAATTACAAAGGGTTTTAGAGATTCCTATCTGATTCTTTTTTATAAATACCCAGGGAGGTATGAAGGTCTTTCCCAAGGCTTGCTGTCCTATCGGCTAAGCCCCTTGTTGGATGTTAGGGTTTGGGGCTCATAGCTGACATAGGTTTGTACTTCCTCATGTGGTTTTCCTGTGGCAGATCAAAATGTGGGTTTGTTCCTGGGCCTGGGAGAATTGGAGAGGTATGGGCATTACTTTATGGAGGAACAAAGAAGATTCCATAAAGTACATTGGTGGTCCTGGCCTGACTCAACTTCTCCATCTGTAAAATCAGGGATTGTGGACAAGGTGCTACTTGTCTCCATCCAGCTGGTGCTGCATAAATTTGAGAGTTCATAGTTTCTTTGGAGTTGAGGCACTCTTGGTGCCTGAGGTCTGCCAGAACCTTTTCTGATGAGAGTGGGGTCTTGTAAGGGAGGGCAGAGACAGAGGAAAGATTGCCAAAGTCAGCAGGCAGGGGGCTTGAGAGAGTTCGGGAGTGGTTTTGGCCCCCACATGCAGGGCTGCGTCTCTGGGTCAGGGTGGGGACACTGGTCCCCCATCCTGCCAGCTCTCATCTCTCCCACCCCACCCCCTACCTGGTGACTCTGAAATGCTTCCCCCTTCTTCCGCCAGACCCCAAGCCCTGAGGACTCAATCCTTTTGAGGCCTCTACTTCTGCCTTCAGATGTCCCTAGAGTTTTGGCTCTGAGTTCAGATAGGTTCTAGGTGTCATGATGCCCTGGCATCTGACTTGGAAGCTAGATTCTAGGTGTTGGGCTCTGGGCCTAGTGTGGGGATGGCTCAGGGTTATTTCAGCCGTGGCCTGCACTCCCACTGTGTTGTGGGCCTGTATGAAGAGCCTGGAAACCCTAAACCCTGGACTAATTTGGTCACTCCCAGTTCCCAGCACTCTCACGGCCCCTCTGAACTCTTTCTTTGTTTCTCTTTCCTTGTCTCTGTTTCCCCCTGGTCCTGGCTCTGGTGTCTCTCAAAGAGACCACAGAGAGAGCCAGCAGGGAGGGAGTGGGGAGAGGGGAGCCTGGTAGGACTGCTCTGATGCCCTTAATTCCAGAACCAGTTGTCTTTGGAACATAGGGGTGGGGGAAGGCATGAGCAAGGGCAGCTCCTGCCTGAGGCCCCTTCCCCAGCTGCCTTTCCCACATAATTATCTCCTCTGGGAGCCTTGAAGGCTAAATTAGAGAAGACAGGAATGAACCAAGGGACTCAGGGAAACTGTTGGAGGTGAGGGTGGGGGTGCTCCTAAGAAGTAGCATTAAGACCCAGAGAGGAGAGGAGTTTTTGCAGAATTGGTGGCTTTTGGTCTGCCTTCCTTCATATTGTTTGCCTGTCCCACCCGACTTCAGCAGAAGCTTAGCCCCCTCCACCACCATTTCTGCCCTTAACACAGGCTTCTCCCTGTCCTTAGTAGAGCCTATCTTGGGCCTCCAAACCTTAGCCTACTCTTGTCCTCCCACCTTTCTAGACCCAACTTGATGTCCCCTCTTGCCTTGTAGAGGAGAGAATAAGTGAGTCTGTCTTTGGAAGAGCAGAGTTTGAGCCTAGGCTCCAGATCCCGTGTGGCCTAGATCAGTCACATCCCTGTTCTATACCTCACTTTCCCCTTCTGTAAAATGGGGGTAATAGTTTCTGCTTGGGGCTCTTATGTGGTGAGTGGTGGTGTACAGTGAATGGGTGATATATGGTGAGTGGGTGGTGTGATCACTTCCTCCCTGGGGGCAGGAGAGAGGGGAAAAAACAGGCTCCACTGTCCTTATCTCTTCTCAGTGACCAGCCTGGGCCCCTCTTCCCTGCCCCTTACTGGTTTTTGAGCACAGGGCTGGGCACTCTGAGCCTCAGTATAACCTGGTACACTTGAAGTGACTCAAAAGAGATTCACCATCCCCTAATTCCCCAATGTCCTCATAAAGCCTAGAGGTTCTCCTATCTGCTAGCCTCAATCCCCTCTGCTATCCCCTTCCTTCTGCCTCCAGGAAGATGGGGAGCAGCTGTTCACCTCCTCCTACTGGCCTCCATGGAGGAGACAATGTTCCCTTGTTTTGGGCCCTGGACTCCAGTCACGCTCCCTGGGCCGTGGGTGGGGATAGTGTGGTGTGAGCTCCAGAATAAGAAGGGAAGAGAAGAGGCTTTCACACTTTGCTGATGAGGCAGAAACCAGGCTGAACCCAGCCAGGGGCTAACTGGAGAGGCCCTGGGGGGCATAGGTGGCCTCTGACCCAACTCAGGCTTTGGGGAGTCCCTCAACTCAGGTCTCTCCCAGCCCAGAGTCTGTATTTACCTTCTGCATGGTGTATCCCTACTGGGAGCAGGTGGCCTGGGTACCAGGCCTGGCTTGGACTCGGACTTACTCTGAGACCTGGACAGTCATCTTGGGCCTCGATTTTCCCATCTGTACAGTGGGATGTTAGACTATGTGGTCTTTGAAGCTCTGTAGGGAGGACAGCCTGCAGAGGGGTCAGGGGAAACAGGAAGTGTTGGAATGTTGCTGAAAGAGAAAGGCAGCTCTGTGCAACAGCTGTGAGAGCCTAAGAGCACAGGGAATGAGGAATAACTTGTGGTCATTTTGTTCTCTGAACACCTGCTTGTGTATCTGCTGGGAGCATGCAGAGCTTTTGGAGCCTCCATGCCCTGTCCCTGCCACACCCCTTGTCATTTCCACTCAGACCCACAATGGCCTGGATGATCAGACTCTACACTCCAGCGCTTGCCCTACCCTGGCCTTCAAGTACTGAGTCTTGTAGCCCAACCTCTGCCCTCAGGTACTAATACCTTGACACATTTGACAGATGTGACAACTATAGCCCAGAAACAGGAAATAACTTGTGTCTCAGAATCCTGGATGGATTGACTCACAGAATTTTAGTGTACTAGAATAGCAGTAACAGTGGCTAACGTTTATTAAGTGCTTACTATATGCCAGATACTCGGAATGTTTCATTCTTCAGATGTGGAAGCTGTGAGAATCTTCTAGCGCTGGATTCTTTGAATTGCAGACTGTTACATTCCCACCAAGTCCTAGAATGTTCGTATGTTAGAGGTGAAGGAGCCAAAGGGATCCCTGTTTCTTGGTGGGACTGGCCTGCCATCTGAGTAAGGGGTGTACAGTCAGGGGGCACCTGGGGGGTGTCACCTGCATACCCCTAATGGCCTGAACACCTTCCTGGTGGTTATTTAATTCACTGAGACCTGGAGGTGGAGTGGAAAGAACTTTGAGACTCCGAAAGGAGAATGCTGGGTCTAAGGTCATACAGCAAGGCATGGCACAGCTGGGCCCAAGCACCAAACCCCTGCCCCAGCAGACATGCCTCCCCGTCCCCCCCCACCGCACAGCCTGCCCCAGCAGACATGCCTCCCTGTCCCCCCCACCGCACAGCCTTCCTGGCTGCAGCTCTTCATCACCTTCATTCTCTCTGTGTCCCCTTGGCAGGGAACCATGAGGGTGGGGGCTCACTCTTTTCCCTCCTTGAGTCTTTGCTATGATTTTTCCATGGAAACTGGTTCTAGGAAAGGAGGCAATTAGGACATTTGGAGTTCTGAGCGATACCAAATATCTATAATTAAATGTCTTGTCACCCAGAGGAGGGTAGGTTGGGGAGGACAGGCAAAGGGCAGTCCCTTTCTTCTGTTTATTCCTTGCCCCCCTCCCAGCCCCCCTCTGACTCCTTCCTAAGGGCCCTGGACTTTTGGAGGGAGTACAGTCCAGGAGTGGGTCCCCCACCAAGCATGGAAGAGCTGGGGGATGGACCAGGGTTGAGGTTCACATTTTTCAGCCCCATATTTCCGGGACCAGCTGGGTTTGGGAGGCTCTGTCCCCAGCACCCTCCCAGTGTAGGGACTTGCCCCTCCTGCTTTATTCCTTTCCATCTGTGATCTCAGGCTGCCCTGCAGTGGGGTGGAAGCATCCACAGGCCTGGGGATCCAGACACTCAGACAGTTCAGAATCTAGAAGCAGACTTAGGGACTGAAGGATGTTGAAGAACTGGCCTGGGGGCTGCAGGGGAGACTTCTTAGAGGAGGCTTTGCCTGAAGCCTGGTCTTAAAAACTGGAAGAATCTACGTAGCCAGAGGAGAGGGAGGGGTTCTGGGACGAGGGCACAGTGATGAGCAAAGGCTAGGAGGTAGGAAAGACATGACAGGCTCTGTGTGGTAGGAGTTTCTATTGGGGACTTGGGTGACCCTTGATAGAGCAAGGCATTCATCCATTTAAGAAATACTTACTGAGCTAGACATAGCAGGCACCCTGAAAAGCCCTGGAGATACAGTAGCAAACAAAACAAAGACCTGGCCTCATGGAGCTTCCAGACTAGTGAGGAGACCTGTCTATAAATGGATACATTGTGTGTCAGAAAGAAATACCGGCCAGGGAGCAAAAGAAAGCAGATTAAAGGAGCAGAGAATGACAGGGAGAGGGTACTATTTTTTAAAAATTATTTTTAATGTTTATTTTTGAGAAAGAGACAGAGTGCTAGCAGGGGAGGGGTAGAAGAGAGGGAGACACAGAATCTGAAGCAGGCTCCAGGTTCTGAACGGTCAGCATAGAGCCCGAACATGGGGCTTGAACTCACAAACCATGATATCATGGCCTGAGCCGAAGTCCGGCGCCCAACCAATTGAGCCACCCAGGCGCCACGAGAGGGTACAAGAAGTCTGGGAAAGCCTCTCTCAGGAAGTGAGATTTGAGCACAGGCCTGGAGGAAGTGAGAGAGCAAACCAGCTAGCCGTCTCAGGGAAAGAACTTTCTAGGCAGGGAAGAAATAGCAAATGCAAAAGCCCTGAGATAGAAGCGTGTTTGAGAAACTATCCAGAGGACTGTGTGGATGGAGCAAAGTAGGAGATGAGGTCAGAGAGGTCAGGGAGGGTAGAAGTGGGTCAGGGCTGAGGGAGATTCCATGGGCCAGTAAGAGGACTTCAGCATTTACTTGAAGTGAGACAAGGCAGGCACTTTGGGAAGGTTGTGAGTAGAGCAGTGACCTGCTCCGACTTAGGCTTTCACAGGTCTGCTCTGGCTGCTCTGTCGGGGTAGCTTGCAGGGGCCCACTGTGGAAGCAGGGAGGCCAGTAAGGCCACTGGAACACCTGGATAAGAGCTGATGGTGGCTTAGGCTGGGACAGAGGTGGTGGGGTAGTGGGTTTCTGCTGCAGCCCAAAGGGGTTCATGAGGGGCTGGATCCCAGCGTTCAAAGTGAACACAGAGCTACTGGGGCTCCCATTGCTGGGCAGTGTGTGAGGGGTTGATTAGGGTGGGGAGGGGGGAAGCTGATAAAGCCCCCAGGGTGTACTGGGGCTGTAGGCTGCACTGACTGCCCCCTGCAGACCTACATTGGCTTAGCTTAAAAAGTAGGAGCTCACCACAGGGCCCTAGTGAGGATAGCCACAGTGCTGTATCCCACTGGTGTCTCCTCTACAGCCACATGACACCCATCAGCTCCAGCTTGCATTTTCCTGATACGGGGAGCTCATGCCACCCGCTCTGGTCCTCTAGCTAGGTGAGCATTGCCATGGTCCCAATATACGGATGAAGAAGCAGACCCAGAGTAGATAGAAGTTTGCCTAAATGCCCTATGGCTGAAGTATGGGATTTGGCCCCAGGTGTCCGACTCCCAGGCCATACGTTGGCCCCACAGAGTTCCCACTGAGCAGAGCTGGCTGGAATGGCTGTGTTAGGGTGGGGGAAGGGGGAGCCCACGTTTCCCAGAAAGGCTTGAAGCCCTGGCGTACTTATTGGGAAATGCGCCCAGGCAGCCTGGCGCCTTGCTGGCAGGCCCTAAAACAGGGGCTCTGGGTCTCCTGGGAAGCAGGAGTCTATTGGAGCCAATGTCCCTGCCATGGGAGTTGATCCCCTCCCCCCACTTCCACCCTAAGCCTCTGGGGCATTCCAGGGGTGGACTGAGTCAGAGGAAAACTGCCAGGCTGCCGGGCCCTGGGCAGTGAGTGAACCCCAGCCCACGACATGCCAGGGCTTGGAGCCCCAGCCAGGGTATCTGAGCTCCCAGAGGGGCATCCATGACCTCCTCCTCCAGCAGCTGTGGGAGGTCACCAGGGATGACTTGGTATAGCACAGGGAGGTCTACAGTAGGGGTCAGGAGATGGGTTCCAGTCTTAGCCTTTCCATTTTCCTGTGTGTGGCTTTAAATAAGTCCCTTCCCCCCAGAGCCACAAGTTTCTCCTTGCTCTTGGGCACAAGGATAAAACCTCCCCACAGGACTATTGGGAGAGGCAATAGCTTTCCCCAGTAGATCCCAATTTGTAGCCTGAAGTGCTGGCACTTCAGCCATTAGGCCATTGAGGAGACTGAGGCTGAGTGGGGCTAGGCCACATCAGGTCTGGCCCCTGAGGCCTTTCCCTTGCCACCAGCTGCTGTTCTAGGCTCTGCAACACACACAGATGAGGCCTCTCCCCACACTTGTGGCAAGCTGGGGGCTTGGTCTGGGGTGATGCTCCCGCTGCCAGAATTTGTCCAGGACATGGGGCCGCCCCTGGGTTCTGAGACTCTCCCTAGGCAGGGAGAGAGTGAGGGGGGAGTCTATACAGGCACCTGAGGTCAGAGGGACATGAGCTGATTCCAATCTAGGCTGTCAGACCGGTGGTGTGTTGGTTTCCTATTGCTGCTGTGGCAAATGACTACACATTTAGTGCGGAGAACGATACAGATATTATCTTATAGTTCCGGAGGTCAGAAGAAATGGGTTTCACTGGGCTGAAAATTAAGGTGTTAATAAGACTGTGTTTCTTCTAGAAGCTTTAGGGGGAAACCTGTTTCCTTGCCTTTTGCAGCTTATCATGTCTGCTGGCATTTCTTGTCTCGTGGCCCCTTCCTTCTTCTTCAAAGCCAGAAGCATCACACCTTCAAACCTTTCTCTCACTCTGTACCTCCTGCTTTGCTCTCATAAGGACACTGGTGATTACTTTGGGCCCACTCACATCATCCAGGATAATTTCCTCAACTCAAAATCTTTAATCACGTCTGCAAAGTCCCTTTTGCCATGCATGGGAGGTATTCACAAGTTCCAAGGATTAGAACATGGACATCTTTTGGAGTCGTTATTCTGCCCAACTGGGCAGAGGGGCCAGGCTGTCGACTCCTGAGACCAAGTCTCTGGTAGGTTCCCAGCTTGAGGCAGAGGCTGTGAACACAGGCCCACTACATTTATCCTGCATTCATTTCTTCCCATGTTCATTTGTCATTCATTCATTCTGCAGTCAATTGTGGAGCCCTTTAATGGGCACTAGGGACACACAGGGAAAGCTGGGACTTCATCCCTGCTTACAACACGGGTGCTCATCCCCTGAGGTGGGTGGGGGCGAGAGGATGGCTGAGCACTGTTCTGGTGGGAGAGGGATGAAAGTGGGTCCCTCATGGATGGGCTTGGTTTCTAGGGGTTGCTGGCCCTGAGCTTACTGACTAAAAATTGGGATGAAGCAGCTTCCAAGAAGGGCAGTTGGCGGAGGAGTTTAGAGGCCAGGCAAAGAGGGAAGTTGAGGGTCTAGGAAGGGAGTGGGAATCACATCCCTGTCAGGCTGCCCTAAGTGGGCCTCGGATGAGGAAGAGTTTCCTCACCTTGTGAGCCAGGAACTCCTCTGTTGGTCCAGAAGACCTGTCAGGTTCCTTCATGCCCTGAGAGACCCAGGTGCTTCCCAGGAGGTGGCATGTGGAGGGTAAGGAGCACTGCCCAGATCCTTTCATCCCCCAGGCTGGCTTTGGGACCCAGGGTGAGCATTTACAGACTCCTCTGCGTTGCTCCCTCACTCCACTAAGGATTATTGTTGAGATTAAATGAAATCATGCCAAGAGGGCTTGGCACATAGGAAGCACTCAAGAAGTGTTAGTTTCTTCCCTCATGACCGAGAGGCCCAGATGTTAGGATTCTAAGATTCTAATAGACCTTGACTCCAGGATGCTCAGCCTTTCGTTCCAGCTGTGAAGCAGAGGACAGAGCTCTGGAAAGGAGAGCAGGTAGGGTCCTGACTGGGTAGGGTCAGTGGCCCAGGAGCTGGAGCCTTGGGAGGGAGGAGGTGGACAGATAGGAGGGGCTGGGCATTTGGCTGGAGTCCAGCACCCACTGTCCTTGCTCCTCTCTCCAGCTCCCCCTCTTCTTTGGTACAACCAGCCCCAACCTGGGAGCCTTAACAGCCAGAGCCTTATCTAGTCAGAGCCCCAGACACATTTGAACCTGCCTCTGAAGCAGGGTTCACAGCCCTTCCAAGCCAGGGGGTCTGAGGGGCTGTGTGCTGGTGGGCTCTGGGGTCAGACTCATAAGGGTTGACATGTCAGAGCTGACTCTAACTGGGTGAAAACTAACAAGGCATTGCGTCTCGGCTCTAAGCCTCAGTTTCCTGCCCTGTCAGTCCAGGACCCTAGGTTTAGAAGCTCTCTGAACTATGGCCAATTTAAGAGCATGTGCTTTTGAGATTGCCAGTTCAGAGTGTAGAATCTTGTAGTTTCAGGATGAAGGATTCTGTTTTTTTCCAGGAGTCCATACCTTAGCTTGATTTTGTTTGTACATTTGAAATAGTTACTTCTTGGTTCTGAGATTCTGGGGCCAAGGAGAGGCGGGGCAGGTCCTGGGCCAGTAGGGGGACTGTGTTGGAGGGGGCCAGACTGAGGGAGCAAGCACCAGGTTGGTGTCTGTTTCCTGTTTATTGGTTCCCAAGGGGTGAGCAGGCCCTGCCCCAGAGCAGCATGGAGCAGGAGGGAGGGAGGCGGGTGTGGAGGGAGCAGGGGTTCCTGGCTGGCAGCCAGCCTCACAGTCTGGCCTCCTGGGACTGCTGAGACCCCTCCCCCTGAGCCCCCTTGAACAAACATCCAGTCCTTTCCCAGGACAGGGCACTGGAGGTCAAGGAGCAGATGTGGAAGGGAAGGGGTAGTAGGACAGGAAGGGACCCCTTCCCCCCCTCAAAAATCCTACTGACTCCATCTTTCTTGGCTGCCTGTGTCACTGAACTCTCCCTCCTGATTCCTCACTGTTTCCCTCTGGCTCTCCCTGTCTCCCTGGTATGGGGCATGGCAGTGAGATGTCCAGCTTCTGGGCAGGCTAAGAGGCAGGAAGAGGGAGAAAAGGGACAGGACCCTCAATGCAAGGAGGTCTGCCTGGAAGGATCTTTAGAAACCAGCCATGTCTTCTAACCGTTCCTTACCCTAGCATTATTCAGAGGTGAGGGGAAACTGAGGCCCTGCAAGGGGAAGGATCTTGCCCAAGGTTGAGCCTTAGTGGACCAGGGCCAGCAATCTGCCCTGTGCATCTCACTTCTGTTCCAGCCCCACACTTGGATTGCCAGGTATAAGGGGACACTGGGAATTCTTGAGGGGGAGGGTGGCATGGCTCACTTGGCATTTTAGGGAGTTGGACTGAACAAGGCAGGAAAAAGAACCCTCGATATGTGTCTGCAGAGAGGTCTCTGACCAGAGCACACAGGAAGAGGCTGTGTTGCAAGAGCAAGATTGAAGGCCTTCAGTGCCAAGTTAAATGACCTGGGCTTTGTCCTGTGGACAGCAGGGAGCCATGGAAGCTTAGGAGCTAAGAAGGAGCAGTGCCAGATAGACACATTAAAAAAACATCCACTGCTATGGACTGGAGAAAGCAGATGGTGGGAAACCCAAGCTAAGGGGTATAGGTGATGTAGGGATGGAGAGAAAAGGATGACTAAGGAGATAATTTGAAGGTAAAATCTGACAATTTAAATTTAGGCTTGGGGTGCCAAAGTGGCTCAGTCAGTTAAGTGTCTGACTTTGGCTCAGGTCATGATCTCATGGTGGTTCATGAGTTCGGGCCCCGGGTCAAGCTCTGTGCTGATAGCTCAGGGCCTGGAGCCTTCTTCGGATTCTGTCTCCCTCTCTCTCTGCCCCTCCCCCACTCGTGCTCTGTCTCTCTCTTTCTCTCAAAAATAAATAAAACATTAAAACAAATAAATTTAGGCTCAGGCGCCCTATCAGAAACTGGGGTGGGGGGCGAGGGAATGGGATCCACTTCCCTTATTTGAGTTAGAGAATGTGGCAGTGGAACAGAATTCAGGGTCATCTGAGTCATCCCCCTGCCTCAGGGCAGACCATTCCTCTGCATTTCTAGAAGGGTAAGGGGGCTCTGAGACAGCTCAAGTCTCTGCCTCTCTGCCCCATATGCTTCCTGTCTAACTTTAGTCCCTCCTGCTACGGCAGAAGTGCCTGCTTCTCAGTGGGGTCGCCAGAAAACAGCAGAGCATCAGGCTACACCCCAAACCCCCCTCCTTCTGGGAGTGGCCAGTTAGGGAGCATGGGGGGATGGGGGGATAGGGAGAAAGGGCAGGCCTGTGCTGCCTTGCTAGCTGTGACCCAAGACCAGTCACTCAGCCTCAGTCTCCCCATCTGTGAAGTGGGAACTTAGATGTGGTGGAGTCCAGGAAAGTTCTGGACTGTGCAGGCTTTCAGAGCTGGGGATAGAGTGACTAGTGGGTGGACAGGCAGGCCATCTTGCTAGCAGTGCTCACAGTGGGGCCTATAGTCAGAGACAAGATATCCTTGTAATATGTTTACCGGACTCCAAGACAAGTGCTGTTCTGTGGCCCTGCAGTCCCGGGAGGCCTTCATGGAGGAAAGTAGGGCAGGCTGTAGGGAGAGGAGTAACTCAGATTTGGGGCCTGATCTGAGCCTCAATTTCCTCACCAGAGGCCTAAGTAAGTGCTCTTCTAGCTCCTTGCTGTGCTGGGTTCTCTTTTCTCCTCCTTCTGGACCAAGTGCTGTCAGGCTTCTCCCCAAGGCCAGCGGGGGCGTTGCCTGGGGCGGGTGAGGAATTTCCGAGGGAACAGCTAAATTCAGCCCCGCACTAAAAATAGTCCTGGGCCTGGCCCCAAGGCTAAAGGAGGAGAGGGAGGGAGGTAGAGGAGGAGGGCGGGTCTGGCTCTTATCCTGCCTGCCCCACCTCTTCACCTGGACCTAGGGCCTGGGCTGGGGAGGGCCTCCTCCCTGGTCCACTTCTTACATCAGGCCTTTCCCTCACCGGGGCTCTGGGCTTTCTTCTTTCCTCCCTCCTCTGCCCTTCTCCCTGCCTTCCTCCCCCAGCCTCGCCCCTTCTGGCTGTGTCTTTTCTCTGTATCTCCCTGCCTCTGACAGAGCCAGACAGAGGCCCCTGGCCAGGACCAGGCCTTCAGAAGAAGGCCTTGTATAGGGAGGTGTCCTCTTGGCATCCCAGCCTAAGTGTCAAGAACCACCCCCTATTCCAGTCACAGATATTGCAACCCCTTCCTTCAGAGGTGGAAGAGGGGGAGGACAAAAGACCTCAAAGGTTCTGGTGGGTAGAGATGTGGGTGGAGCCTCTGGTTCATCCTGTAACCCAGAGTGCATGGCTCTGGTCAGGTGGCTCCACCCTTGCCAAGCCCTCCTGTTCCTGGAACACGGAGGCCTGAAAACACATTTATTAAATAAATAACATGGGGAGATCGGGGAAGGCAGGAGGAGGAGAGCTGGGCCCTGCCCTTGGGGAGTTCCCGGGCTACTCTGAGCTCTTCCCACCACCTAGATCCAGCCCCAGGGATCACAGGCCTGAGCATCCAGGCAGGCAAAAGTTGGCAGCTAGGCAAAGGGTGCAGTCCTAAGCCAGTACCAATTTGGGGGAATGGGTGAGAACTAGACACTGAGACCCAGCAAAGGTAAGGTTCTGAGTTGAGGTCACAGAGCTCAGAAGGAGATATATGGTGGTATTGGAGTCTAGCCTGGTCTCACTCCAATGCTGCAGGAGTGAATTTTGTCTAATTTAGCAGGGAGATCAAGGAAGAAGTGGATGGAAAGTCTTAGGAGGTCTAGCCCACAGCATTTGACTGACTATGGCACAACTCATGGGTGAGGAGTCACACGTAGTGGTAGCAAAGCTTGTCAAGCTCTTCTTGTGTGCCCCATGCTGGTCTGAGCACTTTCTGTGCATTCACTCATTCAATCTCACAACTACCTGTGGGAGGTGCTATCATCCCTGTTTCTAGATGAGCCTGAGGCAAAGCATGATAAAGTAGTTTGCCTCAGTTAGGAAAGCTAACTAAGTGGGGAATTGGAGTTGAAACCCAGACAGTCAGGTTCCAGGATCTGTGAACTTCTCCCAGGCTCCTGGCTGTCAGGACTGCCTGGGTGGAAAGTGGTGCCATCACCAAGGTGGCTATGTGGGTGGAGAGAGTGGATTCTGCTTTGGATATAGGAAACCCACTGGATTTGCAGCACATAGTCCTACCCCCAGGAACTAGCACATGGTGGTTGCTCACTAAATACTAGCTGAATGGCTCACTTGCATGTGAGGGGCCCTTGGGGTGCAAGAGGAGGTGATGGGCAGGCAGAGGGAATGAGTATTTCCTCCCACTACCGGCCCAGGGACCTTTCTCTTGGTACTGGAGTGCAGCCGAGGTGGGTGTTGGGCTCCCTGCTTGTAGAGAAAGCTCGGGGTTGGAAGGGCGCTGAGATGAGCCACAGGCAGGGGAAGGAGGGGTGGGTAGGGGCAGGCCA
>NC_043710.1:54947446-54977079 GCF_006229205.1 Suricata suricatta
CCCCCCCCCCCCCCCCCCCCCCCCCCCCCCCCCCCCCCCCCCCCCCCCCCCCCCCCCCCCCCCCCCCCCCCCCCCCCCCCCCCCCCCCCCCCCCCCCCCGTCTCCCTCTGGGCCCCTAGCCCTGAGCCCTGTCCCATGAGTTTAACTCTTGGGCCTCAGGCAGCACTGTGACCTCCCCTGAGTCATAGGGCCACCTTCCATGTGGCCAAGCCTGGGCCATGGGTGCTGGAGAAGAAACATCTAGCGTTTGGCCCTAAGCTTGGGGTGGAAATGCAGGGAGGGGTCCTGGCAGAGCCTGCAGGTTAGAAGGGGGTTACACACCCAAACAAACAATTCACATGCCATGGGGTAAGTTGACTGTAGACCCCCACCTATCCCAGCATTGGCAGTGCCGAGGTATACAACATGTAGGCATATGCACACACACACACACACGCACACACACGCACACATTTCTTTTCAATTCCTAGCAGACTTCTGTATTCACAAAGACATTTGTGCAGATATCAGAAGTGTGGACCCAGCCTGAGAACCTCTCATACCTTCCCCGGAGCAAGCTTTGATGACAGCAGAGTTGGAATAGATAGGGACGCCCAGATGTCAGCTGAACAAGTAAGGTAAATAGTCATTATCCTTCTGTAGAGATGCAGACAGAGCAATTCATTTCTGCACCGAAGCCCCTGAGTGTGCAACGTGTGAGCTGGGTTGTGCAGTGGATCCTAGAACCAGGTGAATGGGGAGAGGGCCTCAGCCCACTTTCTGCCTGCAGTGGGACCTCATTCCCAGGAGGAGGACCCACATGCTCACAGTCACTGGTGGAATGACTACACTGACTACATAGCTGCTCCAGCTTTTCTAATTAGCCCTGGGTAATTAACTCTGGAATCAGCCTGGGTAATGGGTTTGGAGAGCCCAGGGTAACCTTTAAAATTCAGTTCCATTGTTGCCCACTGGTACCTATATGGACAGGGTTAGCATGTGGGCTATAGGACAAACAGAAAGAGGTTCCTACCAGGAAGATTGGGAGCCTCATCTGAGGACTGAGGATCAGAAGGAGGCCAAGGTGGGTGAGGGTGAGGGAGGCTAACATGGCTGGAGCCTTGAAGAACCAGCAGGAGTGACTGGCAGAAATGGGGTCAGGCCTTTCAGTCAGAGAGAACCAGGAAGGTAGAGGCCTGTGACAGAAAAGCCCTGGTGTGTGTAGGGTGCCATGGAAGCTCCTCATCTCTGGAGAAGTCAGGTGGGTCCTGAGGAGTCTGGAAGGCCAGCCTTGATAGTCTGGAGTTCACCTCCGGGCAGTATTTCCAAACCATTAGGAATAGTGGAACCCTTTCTTCTATAAGACAGGTCAGCTTGGAATCTTGTTGATTTAAGTGAAGGTAGAAGCATGTCTGCCCTCTTGATCATGTCTCCCTCCATGTACTTTCATGGAGCCCCCTAGAACTCAAGAAGAATCTGCCTCTGTTTGGGGCAGACGGTCCCCGGTAGAGGGGTTGAGAGCAGGACAGGCCTCTCCCTTCAGGGAGCCTTCTCCACAGGTTCAGAAGTTCAGCCCAGCCAAGCTCCCCAGGGAAGGAACAAACCCTGTTGGGACCATGTCTCCAGAAAGAGCCAGGATGATGGAGCACCCACCTTGGGGCTCCTATGAGTGGGCAGTGTCCCCCAGCAGGGGCCTGTAGAGCTGAGCTGGGCCTTACTTGATTGTTGGGAAGACCCTGATTGTTGACTGCTGCTCTCTGGGAAGGTACAGGCCTTTTGAGGGAGGTAGCAGCTAGCAGCTAGCCATGCTCCTGGCGTGGGCATGCTGTCTGGCACAGCTCCATCACTAATGGGGGACAGGGGGAGGCAGCTGTCTCCTCTAAGATGAGGTAATCTAAGTTAGAATCAGAAAGACCCCACCCCCACCCTGAGCTCAGAGTAAAAGAAAGGGTGACCAGACACTGGCAGGAGAAAGCCTGAGCTCTGAGCCTGGCAGGTCCAAGGCCCATCAGGAACCAGGCTTGGTCCATCTCAGATGCCAACCTATCTGGCCTGCTACACAGCTTAGGCCATTTCTTTGGCCATCAAGAACATTGGGTGAGTCAGAAATTGCCAAACATAAAGATAGCGATGATGACCTTGCAGAGAGCAGCATCTGCCAAGGCCTAGTGTGTAAGAGAGTGTGATTAGTTGGAGGAATTATCATGGCCACAGCATCATGCAACCAGAGTGTGATACAGGTGGGGAAAATACAGGTGATGGGTCAGCAAGGGCCAGTCCATCCAGAGTGTTGGGGGTCAACCTGAGTGTTCACCCTTGATCCTACATCCAGCTGTGTTGGTGTAAATGGTTAGAATAGATTGAAGCCAGATGGCTTGGATTCAAATCCTGCTCTTCCTCTTAGCTGTGTGACCATGAGCAAGTACTTAATCCCTCTGTGGCTCAGTTTATGTACCTGTAAAATGGGGATGATGATGATGGTGACACTTATTATAGGGCTTTTGTGAAAATTAAGTGTGATAATGACTGTGGTGACTGGTCTGGACCACTGACCACAGGGGATCAGTGGGAAATCATAAAGTTGGAAGGGGAGGGAGGGTAGTGGCCTGGCCTGGCTGCGGAGGGGGCCCCAGGGATGGGGAGAAGTGGATGGCGTCACCAAGAATAGCCTAGAGAGTCATCTGTGGGGGAGAGGGACATGCTGAGTTCCCTGGGAAAGGCTCAAAACATCTCCCCGTCCCTCCAGCCAGCTGCCATAGGAAAAGAGCTAAGGGGCTTTGTGGAGGTGGGGTGGGAGACTGTGGGTTTGGGAATCTGCTGGATTCTCACTGGCAGAAATTCCCACTCTGCTATAACGTTGCCTATGGATGACCTCACTTTACAGTCGGTATCTATGGCCCAGAGAGATGCAGGATTGCCAGGGTTGCCCAGTGAGTTCTAGCCTCAGGTCCTTCATCTAGCCTGGGGCCTCATTTCCAAGCTTTGGCTGTGTGGAAGCCTAGCCCTGAGGTCGCTCAGTCTGAGGAGGCATGGGGGCTCTAAAGAAATAATCTGACAGTTGTCTGCAGAAAGGACTAGGGTCTTCCTCTATGGCTGCAAGGTGGGCAGGGAAAGTGTCCTGTATGAGACCACAGGTGACATGGGATTGTGCAAGAGAAGACTGGCTGGGAAACTGAAGAGGGAAAGTAAAGACAAAGGCTCCTAACTCAGTGTCCCAGAGCAAACCCTCCCTTCTTTCATCTTGTTTTTTAGTCACCGGGAGCCCCCTTGGGACTTGGTCCTCTGCGTAGGCTGGGAGCACAGGGCAATGCCCAGG
Organism: Suricata suricatta; assembly: GCF_006229205.1. Taxonomy (NCBI): domain Eukaryota; kingdom Metazoa; phylum Chordata; class Mammalia; order Carnivora; family Herpestidae; genus Suricata; species Suricata suricatta. The sequence continues at coordinate 54,950,742 of NC_043710.1, forward strand.
GGTGATCAGGGGCTGCTGCTCAGAGGCTGGGGGAGCCCAGAAAGTCCACGCCCTGGAGAGGGTGTACAGAAGGGGACAGTTCCTGAGGAAGAGGCCGAAGCTAAGCCTTTGATGGATGAGAAGGAAGATGAGGGTTGCAAAGGCTGTTCAAAGCTGAGACTAGAGCCGGGAGCAGGAAAGGTTCTAGATTGTGAGGTGAAGTTTTAAAAAATTTAGTGTATGAATTTAATATTTTGAATAGATAATATATTCACATGGTTAAGAAAGGTCAAAAAGGGTAAAAAGTCAGGGCACCTGGGTGACTCAGTTGATTGAATGTCTGACTCTTGATTTCGGCTCAGGTTGTAATCTCATGGTTCATGGGTTTGAGCCCTGTGTTGGGCTCAGTGCTGCCATGGTTTGGGGTTCTCTCTCCCTTCTCTCTGCCCCTTCCCCTCAAAATAAGTAAATAAACTTTTTTTAGAAAGGTAAAAGGTCTGCTTCTCACCAGCTGCCTAATACCTACCTTGTCCCACCCAGGATACCTCATTATTAGTTCTTGTGAATCCTTCTATATGCAAATACCAGCAAATACACTGTCTTTCCTTCACTTTCCACACAGGCGGAGGCACACTGTTCACACTGTTGTGTACTTAATGAAATCTTTTCCCAGATCTTGCTTTATCAGTGCTTTGACAGCATCCATAGCCTTTTCTTGTGTTGTGTGGTGTCTCATCACACAGATTTACCACATCTGTATTTAACCACACATTAAAGGATGTTTAGGATATTTTCAGTCTTTTGCTGTTACAAATAGTGCTGCAGTGAACAAGCTTTTTCAGAGGTTATTTTGTACAGGGACTGGCCTATGTTTAAATGGTTTTTTGTTGGTTTGTTTGGTGCTTTTTTCTTTCTTTCTTTCTTTCTTTTTTTTTTTTTTTTTTGAGAGAGAGACAGAGTACAACCGGGGGAGGGGCAGAGAGAAATGGAGACACAGAATCCGAAGCAGGCTCTAGGCTCTGGGCTGTCAGCACAGAGCCTGATGTGGGGCTTGAGCCCACAACCGAGAGATCATGACCTGAGCTGAAGTCAGAAACTTAAGTGACTGAGCCCCCCAGGTGCCCCTGGACTGGCATATGTTTGGAGCAATTTCTTAGGGGTTGAATTGCAGGGACGAAAGGTATATGTGATTCTGATTTTGATGCTTTACAGAGGGGTCCATTGCCAGAGTAAGAAGTCTGTTTCCCCACAGCCTCACCAAGTTGGACCTGCAGTATTTTTCCAATCTGAGAAGTGAAATGGTATCTCAGGGTAGTTTAATTTGCATTTATCTTACAATGAGTAAGGCTGAGCCTCTTTCCAGATATCCAAGAGGCATTTGGATTCTCTTTCAATGAACTGTTCCTATCCTTTGCCCATGTTTCTGTTGGGTTGTTGGCCTTTTGTTTTACCAACTTCTAGGAACCTTTAAAATATTAAGGGGTTTATTATTGTCTGGGTTATGAGTGGTAGATATTTTTTCTAAATTTGTCGCTTGATTTTTTACTTTGTTTATGGCATATTTTTGCCATGCAGAAGGTTTTGTTTTTATGTGGTCTACTTTATCAGGTTTTTATTTTAAGACTTCTGTATTTGGGAGTCAAATTTAGAAAGCCCTTTCCCACTCCAAGGTTATAAAGCAGTTTCCCCATGTTTTCCTCTGGTGTTTTATGTTTTCTTGTTTTGTTTTACATTTAAATCTTTGACCTGCTTGGAATTTATCCTGGTGTGTAGTGTGAGTTATTGCTCCAACTCTATTTTTTCCCAGAACTGGGTATCTTTTTTGGGTGGGTATGAAGGCTGACGGCTGGAGCTATTGAAGGTAAATGGCAGAGTGGTGAGAAGGGCTTGGGGCAACACGAGTGTAATGTGATAGACAGTTGGAGATGCCACATAGGCTGGTGCCATAGCATCCTCAAAGCCTCATCTTCGCTGTATGACGTTGGACAAGTCCCGTCCCCTCTCTGGGCCTAGAGTGTACCTAGAGTATAGCCGAAGGGGTCCTGATATCACCCTGAACCCAGGGCTGACTGTGAGGGAGGAGGTGGCCAGCAAGAAAGGACTGTCCTGAAGGCAGGGGCACAGAGGGTGGTGGCCATGGATCCAGCACCCACTCAGGCTCGCTGAAGTGCAGGGGGGTGGGGGGCTGGCAGCAGAATTGACAGTGTTCCTGGAGTGGGCAGGCAGGAAGACAGAGAGGGGCGGGCACCCATTTAAAAATACCCACTGCAGCCTGGCACTGCAGGCAGGGGTGGGGGGCAGGCCCTCCGCCAGCCTTCCGGATCCAAGAATGCTGAGGGTTGCTGGGGCAGGCACACTGTTAGTTGGTTGTCTGAGGACTGTGGGCCCAACCCAGCCGTAGTCATTCCTGGAGGTCCTCTTCCCTCCACCTGATGCAGCAGGCATCCCTGTCTTCTCAAGTGGAGAAATAGGGACAGACCACCCTCCTAGGGACTAGTCCTGGTACTGCCCTGGAATTGCTATGTGACCTGGGGGTAGTCCCTGTCTGCTGGGGTCCCTATCCATCAAAAGGGGCAGTTGGACTTGCCTTGCGTGCTTCTGCCCTCCCTGGCCTTCTCCCAGATTCCAGTTTGGATTAGAGCTGGGAGGGAAGAGTTGAGGTCCTTCCTCCTTCCCCCTTAGAGACGGGGAAACTGAGACCATGGAGGGGACTCTGACCCCGGCCCTGCCTTTGCTCTTTTTGACTATCTTGGGCCTCTGGACCCTCCTCCCTGCCCCCACACGGCCTGTACCAACTCCCCACCCCCACTCCTGGGCCCCAGTGGTCAAATTCCAGGGCTGCCATTGCCATGGCAACAGCAGCTCACAGGGCCCCTCCTCTCAGGGTTCTCCACCAGGCTGTTGTCCAGGGAGGAGGCCGAGAGGGCCTCCTGACCCTAGGGGACTAGAGGGGTTAGGGGTGGGGTAGGGAGGAGGTCAGACCCAGCTGGTTTAGCATTTGTTTTCCAAAGGAGAAAAATGGAAAAGGCACAAAGTGCTGCCAGCAAATGTTACTCTGTTATCCCAGACACAGTGGGAGGGACAGAGATGGTCACCTGGGCTGGGGACAAGAGAGCCACCTAGGAAGCCTCTTCCAAACTTGCACTTGGAGAACTGTTCCACTGAAGGGCCTGAAACCAAGGTTTTAGAATGGGAGATGGAAGATCCTTCCCCAGGTCACCACACCCAATGCTAATGCTACCTAGGGACTGAGGGGCCCAGCCCATCTTGAGCTTTCTTCCTAGCAGACCTGCCCCTTTGTGGAAGGAGTTACCATGGTACCATTGGAGGGGATGAGCTCCTCGGCCCTGGGGTTATGCAAGCAAGGACTGCCAGGGGATGCCTACCCTGGGAGGGGGTTGGTCCCCTCAACCTCTGAGATGACCTGCTTTCTAAGGTTCTCTAGAACCGTATTCTATAGAGGACACTGTGGCACAGCTGTGGGCCTCCTGGAGGTTAGGACAGCGACCAGTGCAGTGTAGTCCCTGTATATGTATGTATACATACATAGTATGTCCGTATATGTATATTTTGTAACGTGGGGATGGTGTAGTATCTATGCTTCTTGCTTCTTTAATTTAATATTACACTGAACATTTCTCCATGGCATTTTATTCTTATTTTAAAAACTTTTAAAAAATATTTATTATTGACAGACAGAGACAGACCATGAGCATGGGAAAGGCAGAGAGAAAGGGAGACACAGAATCTGAAGCAGGTTCCAGGCTCTGAGCTGTTAGCACAGAGCCCAGTGCGGGGCTCAAACTCATAAAGATCATGACCTGAGCCGAAGCCGGACACTTAACCGACTGAGCCACCCAGGCGCCCCTCCATGGCATTTTAAAGAGCTCCATAAGTGCATGAATCATGGAGCTTTGTGGTCAGTTCCCGCTGTTGTGAAGAAGGCAGTGCGAGGATCCTTGTCCTCTTCTGCCGCTGCTATCCCTGGACTGGAGACGCCTCCTCTCTGCACTGTGGAGTAGACGTGGATATCCTGACCTGGGGGTGCCCTGTGGGTACAAAGCCTGTCTGCTATGAGACCTTAAGCCCAGTCCTTAACTTCTCTGTGCCCATATCCTCTTGTGTAAAGCAGGGTAATAATAGGGCTCACCAGGAGGCCTAGCTGCAGATTAAAATAAATACCTGTAGACAGCCTGAAGGAACCCTTCCAGATAGATGTACTTCTATTTGTATGCTGTTGCTCTCTTCCTGTCCTCAGGCACAGCAGGTTAGTGGCAGAGGGGAGGATCTGAGCCCCAGCCTTGCCACCTCAAGAACCTGAGCAAGTTATGACTCACTGAGCCTTGGTTTCCCCCCTGAGTTGCTGCAAGGATCTGATGAGATTAGGCCCTGCAAGCATTTTGTAAACCATTAAAGTGCTGGATGATGGATGCCACTTATTGTCTGTATCAGGAAGCAAGGCTGCAACGCCAGAAGCAGGAGGGGAGTCACCAGATCCGGGATATCAGGACAGCTTCTTGGGAGTGTTAGCCCTTGGGACAGTGGAGCCTAGGTAGACCTGTCTCAGGCTGACTTTCAGCTGTGAATCCTGTTGCCCGTGCATGTAAACACACAACCACACATGGGTGACTGTGGCTGCCCAGATATTAGAACTGGTTGCTAGTTGTTGATACAGAGCAGCAAGGCTTGGAAGCTGCTGGTCAGCCCGAGCTAGAGCCCACTTCTACCAGCATGGCCCAGACCCAGCGACAGCCCCTTGGAGGCTGGGGCGGAGGCATTGTTGAACAGAGCATGTTCGCTGTCGCTGGGCATCTTGACCACCCTAGGCTTGTCTAGTATGATGGGAGGAGCTTCCCTGGGCCCTAGGTTGGGTCAGGGTACATGAGGTGTACTTTAGGGCTAGAGTGACTGACTGATGGATGGAACTTGCTCCTCTCTTGGGGTGTCCCTTGGGTCTTGGAATAGGGTAGGGGCAGGGGAGGTTGGGGCCTCAGTGTCTCACAGTGGGTTGTGCCCCTTTGGGCAAGATTTAGTGGAGGAGCCTCAAAGGCCCAGTTCTAGCCTCAGCTGACTGCCTGCTGCCCTGGGGGGGGTCTCGAGACACTTTCCTCTCTGAGTCACAGTGCCTATATGTAAAATGAGAAGGAATGGTCCCTTCTCTGGCTCCTTCCTTCAAGGAAGGCTTGAACATGGGAATTCTAAGGTTGCTGTTCACATTCATTACACACAAACTTCTTTCATTCATTCACTGATTCACAAATATGTACTGGACACCTACTGTGGGCCAGACTCTGGGAGAGTGGAGTCTGCAAGTTCCGAAGGGGAGGAAACCCTTCTGTCTTTGTTCCAGCACCATCCACACCTAGAACAGAGATCAGATTAGTAGGTTGGTAGGAGCTGATAACACCTCAGGCTTCCCAGGCTGGGCCTGGTGGTCTGAGTATAATTTCTAGCACCATTGCAAGTGGGGAAGATTGCTTCTTTTGTCTGCTGGGCTTTGAGAGCCCCCAGGATTATATCTACAACTCAGGCAGGCCCTGCCCCCTCCTCCCTGCCTCTCAGATCCCTGGGGCTCTGGCCTGAGGCTAGCCTGGCCTTTCCCAGGGTGCCTGGCCCACAGCCCAGTGAGTCATCTTCCGCTCTAGGCTCTAGAGGCAGGACACCCCATCCCACCCTGAAGACACACAAATGGAGCCCATGTCCCCCCTTAGCTTGTGCCTGGGTTCAAGGGAGGGAGGAGGGAGAGAGCCAGCGGGAGGGTCTGGAAACATACACTGGATAACTTCCGTTCCCACGATCCCTTACCCCAGCCTCCCTGCATGCTGGAGAACTGAGTGGAGGTGAAGGAATGGAGGCCCCTTTGCAGAGCACCTACTGTGCAGCAGGTGTCCACTCTTATCTTCCAAGTGGGGAAACCAACGCTCAAGGGAAGGAATGTTTGCAATGGCTAGAAAGTGGCAGCTCTGGGCCCAGACCACAGGGGCCCAAATCCCTGTGCAGTTTTCTATGCTGAGCAAGGTTTAGACATTTTGGGTGAAATAATTTCTCGAGCTAGGAGGGGAGGGCTCTGGGAGGTAACCCATACACAGGTTCTGAGCTAGGACTGGGAACACAGGCCAGCCCACTTTTAAGGTGCGCATGGGTGGGTGGGTGCATTTCCTAGGAGCTAGGGTTGCCAGATTTAACAAATCCTACTCTACAGTTTCATTAGATTCCCAATGGTATCCCTGCCCCCCATCCCTGGCCACCAAGGGTGGGCCAACCTGTCCTCTCAGACTCAGATGTGGGTCCCAGAAGATCTGGGTTTCAGTTTCTCTACCTGAAGCATGGAGATGACAGTCCAGCCTCTTGGGGCCCCGAAGATGAGTAAATTCAGAATTCCTTAGCTGGTTTGGAGGTGTTTTTCACATCTGCTGGAGTCTGTCTATCCACCTACCCCCTGCCCCCCACCTCCTGCTTCCGGCCATTATCCTTGATGTTAAGAAACTCTTCTTTCCCAAGCTGGAAGGTCCAGCTGTGTCTTCTTGAAATTAAGTGGAGATGGGGGAGGGCAGACCGGAATAAAGTGAAAAAACCCACAGGAAAAAAGACCAGTTAAATTCAAACCACATGCACCATAGCCGCTGCCATGCAGGCCTCTGCTGCCATCTATGGGTGTCTGGCAAAAGTGCAGTTTTGGAGCCCCAGCTTTCTCACTAAGACCAGAAGGCTGAATCATGGCACCTGAAATCTAGGAGGGTGGTCAGGCTGTCCATTGGCTGTCTCTGGCAGGACCTCACTTACCACCTCCTTCTGGGAGCGTGGTGAGGAATTTAGAGTCCACCTGAATCCTCCTTCCTCTCTCATTTGTTTACAGAGGGGGAAAGGATCCAAGACTGGGGAGCAACTCTGCTAAATCACAGAGCAAGTCAGTCATTTGACACATATGGATTGTGTACCTAGTGTATGTCAGGGACACAGGTATGAACACAGAGAGACCTGGTCTCTGCTTTTATGGGCTTTATAGTGGGGGTGGGGGGCGGACGGTGGACAGAGAGACCTTCCTCCTATTTCCATGTCTCCTATTATTGCCAATCATCCAGGGAAGAGAATACAGCTTGTTGCCACCTAATTCAAGGTATTCTGGGTTTGGCTTGACTCATTCATGTGCTCTGTGACTCTGGTGAAGTCACTTGACTTGGCATCAAATCCCGGATTTGCCAAATCTCCGTTTTGTCATGTCCAACTTCTTGTCCTCAGGTGCATTGCTTCAGTTCTTGGAGCCTTTGTTTACTCATTTGTAAGATGGAGGCAAGATTATACATAACTTAGAGGATTGGTGTGAGGATTAAATGAGATAATGCATGAGAAACAGGAGCTGGTAGTAAAAGTAAGACCCCACCAAGGGTATGGGGAGTGCACGTCATTCCCAGAGGCCCAGGAGGGGCTCAGGAGTGCAGTGGGTGGAGGGGTTTCTTCTGGGCTGAGAGGTGGCCAGCATGGTTCATTGGCCAGAAATTGGGCCTGAGCCCCAGCACAGGGATTGAGAGCGGCCACCTTGAACTTCCTGTCAGCTATCAGGGTGAGGTTCTAGAAGGAGTGGTGAGATTTTCTAGTGCTCCTGAGGTTGGGGTCCCAGCTGGACTCCTCTGGGCCAGTAGATGAAATCTAGGTCTGTGCAGAAGTTATCTCCTTCCTTCCCTTCTCCCTTTAGGACACAAGGAACCTTGGGTTCTTACCCCATCTATGCCACTTACTGGCTGTATGACCATTGCTTCATTACCTCTCTGAGCCTTAGTTTCCCCCACTAGGTAGTTCTCACTCAGTCTTTCATGCAGTTGCACCCAGATAGTGACTGCACTGGAATCACCTTGAAGGCATCCCCATTCATAGGTCTGGCAATCGTGGTGGCATTTGGGTGGGACCTTATTTATCTGCGTGGTTAGCTAGAAAACCATACACACGGCCTCTGCCTGTGACCTGGGCTTCCGCACAACATGGCAGCTGGGTTTCAGGAATGAGTGACCCAAAAGAGCAAGGTGGAAGTACATGGCATTTTTATAGCCTACCTTTGAATGTCACATAGTATCCTTTCTGCTGTATTCTATTAATCAAGGCAGTCACAAAGGTCACCCAGTTTCAGGGGGGAGGAGACATAAACCTCATCACTCTGTGGAAGAGTGTCAGTACCACACTACAAGAAGAGCATGTGGCAAGGAAAATATTGTGATAGCTGTCTTTGAAAATGCATCTGCCACATCTTCTGGGGTGGTTAAGAGGACGAAGCAAGGCAGTGATGTAAAGTCTTAGCTCGTGCCTGGCACATATTTAGTGCTCAGGAAACAACAGCTATAGCTTTTTTTTTTTTAAGTTTAAGTTTATTTATTTTGAGAGAGAGAACACAAACACATGCATGAGTGTGGAAGGAGCATAGAGGGAGAGAGAATCCCAAGCAGGCTCTGCACTATTAGCGTGGAGCCTGACATGGGACTTGATCTCATGAATCGAGAGATCATGACCTAAGCTGAAATCAAGAGTCAGATGCCTAACCAACTGAGCCACCCAGGTGTCCCAGCTATAGCTGTTTTTGATTATTATTAAAGAGGCCTTCACTTTTCATTTCTGCAACGGAACCAAACAGACTATTGCCCACTTATGGGCTGTGCAGTCACATGATCACAGAAGCCACTGACAGGAGTATACACAGACATGTGGGTGAGTCCACACAGATGAGACACACATCGTGTCACTCATAGTCCCATCTCCAGGTGCACGCAGTCTCACCTAAGCATGACAGTGGCTTTCCTGTGGCAGGCAGGACCTGAGGCTCCTTGGGTCCTTGATCTCTCTTTCCCATTCCCCAGCACATTCCCCAGAATTCTGGGACCCACCCTGAGCAGCCAGTCCCAAGGGAGCCCTGTGGCTGGACACTGCCCTTGAAGTTGTCTAGGAGGCCTGGGAACTCGGTGGAGCCTTGAGAGGCTCCTCCTTTTGGAAAAGAGTGTCTATAGGGGACAGGCCATGACCTGGGAAGGCAGGGGGAAGGGACAAATGACAAGAAGAGGGACGGGGTCTCAGACAAGAACAGATGGAGAGACTGGTGCCCCACGTGGAGAGGTGGTTTATTCAAGGTCACATCACTAATAGACAGTAGAGCCAGGATGTGAGGCCAAGCTGTCTGGCTTCAGAGTCTGCCCTCTTAATTTCTATGCCAAGAAGTTTCTCTTTTGAAACTTTGGTCTCATTGATGAACCTGAGGACCTGAGAGGGCAGCACCATCAGTGAAATGAATGCCCATTAGGTTGGGAACATCCAGTTCCCACAACGGTGGATGTTGGTGGGGTCAGGAACAGCAGACAGTCCATCTGGGCCATTAGCCAGGGCTTGGTTCCCAGAGAAGAGCATCCTCCTTGATCCCAGCATTGCCTGTTGATGGCACTTTGTTTCCACCAAAACCATCCTGTGTCAAGCAAACCTGTTTATGTCATCATCTTGGTACAAATGAGGCTGGAGAAAGGCAATGCAGACAACTAGTGCACCAGGGAGGTGGGGGAGGCCCAGCTGCCTGCTCGGGAGGTAAGGAGGTAAGGGGAGGTAGAGACTGCTCGGCTTTCCTCGCGGGGGGGGGGGGGGGGGGGGGGGGGGTTTAGGAGCATGGGGCCTGGAGGCAGTCACCTCAGTCAGGTGACTTATCAGTCAGGTGACAACCCTTAGCCTCAGTTTCCTTGTTTGTAAAATAGAGGAGAAACAATAACAGCCTTTGATGGAGGGCTACTGTGGGGATTAAAGGAGCCAGGGCTTGGAAAGCAATAGTGGGGTGCTTGACACCTGAAAAGTGTTCAAACAGCATTAGTGATGGTGAGGATTCTAAGATTATGGTGTTCCCAGTCTGACTTGGGCAACTCTGGGGTCCAGACCCCCTGTGGCAAATACTTACCTAGAGCTGTGCAGATCTTAAAGGCTGGAGACCCCTCCCCACCCCACAGGAGCCTGATGAGACCCACTGCCCCAGAACCTGCACTGCCTTTGTCATTCCTTTTTTCAATTCCTGTCTTCCCACTTAGACTGCGGTGCCCAGCAGGGCATAGACCTCTTTTCTCACCTTTAAATCCCCAGCATAAGAGCACCTGGGTGGCTCAGTTGGTTAAGCATCTGACTTTGGCTCAGGTCATGATCTCGCGTTTGTGAGTTCGAGCCCCATGTTGGGCTCTGTGCTCATAGTGCAGAGCCTGCTTGGGATCCTTGGATTCTCTCTCTCTCTCTGCCCCACCCCCCACTCATGCTTTCTCTCTGTCACAAAATAAATAAATAAACTTCAAAAAATTAACTCCCAACATAGTGCTTGGTACCTGGTAGGTACGCAATAAATATTTGTTGAACTAATCGAAAAATGAATAAAATAAAAACTCAGTTAGTTTTACTCATCTATTGAACCATGTGTGCACCCACTCATGTGTTCATTTGTTATCAACTCATCGTTCTGTTCACCCTTCCATTTAGTTATTCACCTGTCATCATCCCGTCCTTCCATTTGTTCAGCCATTACTCATTACCCATCTGTTTGTCCATCCATGTGTCCTTTCTCATCACTGGCCCCCAGTTGGTCCAGCACTAGTTGCAGGAGGACCAAGTGGCCCCTAGTGGGCAAGAAGTCCTAGAGGAGATTTTGGTGGAGCTCATAGTGGGAGGTGTGTCTAGAGGCGGGTAAACAAGGTATTGGGTTTCTTTTAGAGATGGGGAAGGATCAGCTTACTGGGCAGAGGTAGGGAGGGTTAGGTGTTCCCCAGGACCAGTAGAAGGGTGGTCCCACCCAACTGGGGTGCCCAACCTGCCTATCTTAGAGTGGGCTGGTGGCCTTTGGAGCAGAGCCCTTTTGCCCCTCATGCCTCTCTCCTTCCCCTGACTAAGGAGGATAGGAGCTGTTTGGTGGGAGGAGAGTGGTATGGTGGGGTGCGCAGTATGGAGAGGAGGGCCCTTACCAACTACCTCATATACTTATAAAAACTATTCTGAGCCAGACTACAATTGTAGATACCCAAAAGGAAGAGACATCGGTACCTAAAAGGGGAGGTCAGGGGAACAATAACAGAACCAGACCTGCTCAGGGGTGCTCTGGACATACATGGTGCTCCTATCCCCCTTCCCACGTGACCTCACTCTGAGGGGCTCCAATGCCCATGCCTTTGTGAGGATGATGCCTGGAAACCCTGGTTCATCAGCTGTATGCTCCTGTTCCTTCTCTCAGCTTCCTTTCCCCACCCCACTAGCTCCCCTGTTGCCATGGCAACAGTCTTGAATGTAATTAGCCATCTTTAATGAAGCAGCAGCAAGCAGTGCCTTTAGGATCAAGCCCAGCCCCCTTCTCCAGGGCAGTGGCCTCCAGTGAACTCTGCCATCTGGGCACCCACATGCCCCTGGAATTCTTGACCTCCAAATGTTGTTCAAAACCTCCTCCTCCAGGAAGCCCTCCCTGAATACCCCCTACCCCCCAGGGGGAGGTGACTCCCTCTACTGAGCCCTATATATTGTCTGGGAGCTCCTGGATGCCAGCCAGAGTGGATTTATCTGTGAAAGGCCTGGTCCTGCTGAAGTGAGTAAGGGAATAGATGCATCTTACTAACAAGCTATGTATGTACTGCCTCCCAAATGCTCAGAGGAAATGAGGTCCCAGGTCATTTAGCTGGAGAGAGGGTCAGATGGGGGAGGAGATGCTCTGAGAGAAGGCCAATTGTGAGTTAACTAGCTAGGGTGATCAAGCAATAGGCCAGAGGTGGGCACTCAAACTACAGCCTCCTGCTAGTATGGTCTTATCTTTGGGACCTGGCTGTCTGGATGTGTCCACGGGGTGTGTCCATCCTCTGTGCTCACATCATCACTCAGACTGGTCTCACTGTTCCAAACCCTTCCCCCATAGGCCCAGCCCTGAGAGGAGGAAGAGATGTGTAGGCCCCACCCCCAGGGAAGTCCATGATCTATCCCTTTGGAAGGGTAAGAGGCAGATGGACTCACTGGATTCTTGGTTCAAACTAGAGGCAGAGGAGGGCTTGGGGCTCTCTGGGAGGACCATTGTTCTGCCTCCCGGGGGCAGAAGGGGCTGGGCCAGGACATGTGCCCTGGGACAGGATGTGGTGGCCAGGCAGGCTGTAAGCCTTGAAGGCTCTGTGCTGCCAGTGCACAGATTGCTGGGCCCCATCCAGAGTTTCAGGTCAGATCAGTAGGGTAGTTTTCGGGGGGCGGGGGGGTTGAGAATGCACTTCTAACACATTCCCAGGAGGTACACAGGGCCTGCACTTTGAGAGTCATTGCCATGGAGGGACCAGCAAGGGAGTTGGTGCAGAGCACGCACTCATGCTTTCATTCATTCTTTCAATTCAGCAAGCTGGCTCAGGGGTTACTCTGGGCCAGGCCCTCATGGGACACAGGAGAGACAGATGGGTTCACCAATTGTGTAGGCAGCACAAACTTAGCAAGCACTTCTCAGGTGTAAGGCTCTGCTCCCTAAAGTAGCCTCACTGCTCTGGGAGCCCCTGCCAGGTGGGGGGAGCGGGTCACACCTGTTTTCTCTCTCTACTCTCTTGGAATTCTCTGTTCCTGTTTTCATCATTGACTTACTTGGGATTGTCTGTCGGGGAGTTAAAATTTTCGTTTTGGACATTTTGGACTCCCTTAGGAGGCCAGTGCTGCTGGGTCCACGTCCTGCCCTCTCAGGGGAGGATGAGGAATAATTCCCTTGGATGGAGCTGTGGGGTGTGGATTCACCTGGTGGTGGGCTGAACAGGGGAGGGTGGCAGGGAGCCAAGTGGCATAGGAAGCTGCAAGGGACAGCAAGAGGGGTTGATCCTGTGCCATGGGACTGCCGGGGGGGGGTGGGCGCTCGTATCAGGTTTGCCCCCTTGTGATGACTGCTCACCATGTGAGAAGAGTTGCTAAAGTTTTGTATATTAGCCAGCATCTATGGGCAGAGTGCTGTGGTTTACAAAAGGGTCATGGACCCTGCCCTCAGGGAACCTGCGGTCTCCTGGGAGGAGATGGCCATCAATCTAGCAATTGCTCAAATGTATAATTACAAACTGTGATACCTGGTTAAGAAAAACTGAGAATCCTTGAGAGCATAGGGCAGGAACACCTGGCTTATTCTGAGGATCAGGGAGGGCTTCCCTGAGGAAGTGACCTTTACACTAAGATTAATCTTAAAGGAAAAGCAGAAGCACTCCTTGAAGAGGGAAAAGGCATCTGCCAAACTCCTTGAGGCAGGAGAGAGCCTGGTCTGTTTCTAGAAGTTAAAACAGAAATGGTTGGGGGCACCTGGGTGGCTCAGTTGGTTAGGCCTCTGACTTCGGCTCAGGTCAGATCTCGAGTTTGTGGGTTCAAGCCCCGCATCGGGCTCTGCGCTGACAGCTAGCTCAGAGCCTGGAGCCTGCTTCTGGCTCTGTGTCTCCTCTCTCTGCCCCTCCCCCTCTCATGCTCTGCCTCTGTCTGTATCAAAAATAAATAACACATTTAAAAAAATTTAAAAAACAATAAAACAGAAATGGTTGGAGCATATCAAGCAAGGCAAGAGAGGGATAGAGGAGACTGCCTTGGGCAATAGGGTCAGAAGATTTCCACTTTGCAGAAAACCCAGGAGAAAGCAGGTTTGGGGGAGGGCACCAGGAGTTTGTTGAGTGTGGGAGCCCTCGTACACTGAAGAAGAATAAAGTCAGCCGGAGCTGAGACACAGCAGAGGGATCCCGAGTCAGCTGCAGGGTACATCAGAGCACCTTGGTAGGTGGGAGTTGGTACAAAACAAAGCACACCCTGCCTCCTCTTCTGATTAAGTGGGTCTGGGATGGGTTCTGACATCACCTTCAATTTGAGGAACAGATCCTGGGGATCATGCTTGGAAACATTCTGAAGCATCATCCGGTGATGTGGTGGGGGTTGTAAATGCCTGAGCCCTTCCTCATGATGGGGGGTGAGGTGAAGAGGGATAGGACTGGAATTTTCTAGGATTGTCCCAAGTACAGGATTCAGGTCAACTGGGTGGGATGGGAGTAGGCATGACTCAGGGTAGGCTCTTTCCTCTATCAGGCCCTAATGCTTTGCCCTTGGACGGGAGAAAAATGTCAATTTCCAGAGATGCACATCCCTAAATATGTGTGCCTATTGGTGCCGGATTATAGTTGTGTGAAGACGGAAACTCATGCCACTGTGCAGCACTGGGTCGGGTTAATGTGTGTCGGGGTCTGTATGGGACTACTTTGATATGTGTGCACTTGGCCTTCACCCAAACATGTATACACATCAAGGCTGGAGGGCAACTTTCTATGTATATGGGCTGCTTCTGTGTAGATCCGTGCATGCTCCTGTGTGTGCTTGCGTGGGTACAGGTGTGGACAAAAGGTGCATGTCTCAGTGTACTTGCCTTTGTCAACTGGTATGCGATCGACTTACCTCCTCAGAGGGGGATGAGTCCTAAGGGGAGGCAGTTACGTAGGGGAGCGGCAGGGGCGAGGTCTGGCCGCCCTCTGCGTGTTGGGGGAGACTGGGCGGCCCAGAGGGGGTGGGCGGAGCAGGGGGGCGGGGGCGGGGACTCCCCTCCGCTCCCCTCCCCCGCGCCAGCGGCGCCGAGCGCGCCGGGCTCGCTGGGCGCGGTAGCTGAGCGGAGGAAGAAACAGCGCAGCCGCCTGAGCCTTTGCTCTCAGATCTACGCTGGAACTGACTCCGCGACCGCCGCTGCGGCCGGGCTGAGCCCCCAGAGGGAGAGACGGTGGGAGAGAGGGGGCCCGCCGTCCCCCGCCGCCCCGGCATCTCCGCCCTGGCGGCGGCCCGGCCGCATGCTTCAGATGGTGAAGACCCTGGCCCAGTTCACCATCGCGCTGGAAGATATGCGCGATCTGGGCCCGGCCACCGCCTCCGGGGAGCCCACCGGGAGCAGCGGGGCTGACGCTGAGGAGCCTGGGGAGGCCCAGGTACGCGGAGGGGAAGAGACAGGCAGGGACCTGGGTCAAAACCTAGAACTCAGCAGACCTGGGCCTGAGGAAGACATGAGTCCTACAGAGAGAGCAGGACTGGGAACTCGGATCAGGCACACCAGCTGCGTGGCCACGGGCCTGGGGGTTCAGAGACTAGTGATGGGGGCAGGGAGATTGGAGGTATGAGGAACCATAGCAGGGGTGGTGTGCCTGGCAGGGCCTTGAGGTTTGGTGCCACCAGAATGCAAGTTTGGAATGGCAGAAGGGCTGGCAAGCTCAACTGGGGTGGGAGGTCTGTACCCTGAGATCCAGCCTTGGCAAGGCCTAGCGGCACTTAGTGCGTGATACGGGTCAGCCTGCAGGCAGAGACTGTCTCCAGAGGTATCCTGGGTTCATAGGCTCAGGAAGGCAAGGTTTTACCAGCCTCTATCCTGCAGGCCTGCTGCAGACTCCGGGTGTATATATGTGCTGGGGGGATGGGACTTTGGGGACAGCCAGTTTTGCTCCCCCCAACCCCTCGCCATTCTCTCCGTGCCTCTGGACTCGCTGGGCCTTGGAGGTGTCATGCTGTGGTGTCCCCATTCCTGGCTCAGTGCTCTTCTCTGGGGGACGGAGAGAGAGAGGCTTCCAGAGGCTTTTGCCATGCCTTTGTGGTTTTCTCTGGACCTGGATTCTGATTGTCCTGATCTTCTGGGCTCCACTGGGGGCTATGATTCTGTCTCCCCCGCTCCACCCCAAGTGCCCCGTGCTGTCATGTGTGTTTCTCTCCACCACCTCACATCTCTGGGCTGAAGGCCCTGGTTCTCAGCTAGGTGGCTTGGCTACATTTCTTTTTCATCTCTTTGCAGGGTGTCAGGCCTTTATAGCTTCTGTGTGTGTGTGTCTCTGTCTTCATGCTGTCTATATAGGGTTTTAAGCTTTGGGTCATGATGTCCCAATCTCACTGGTAGGAGAGGCCCCCCTGTCTTCCTGCTGTATTTCTTCAGCCCCACCCCCCCACGTCAGTGCTCCATATAGTGACAGTCTAGGGATGGAGCTGTTGAGGGGTGATGGGCTCTGGGGGAGGCTAGGCCTACAGGGCTGTCCCGCCCAGAACAGGTGGGCCTGCTGATCTGGTTGACAGCTGCATTGCCTGTCTCTTGCTTTCCCTGGCTTCCCCACCCCCACATACACGCACACCCGTGTCTGGGCACGTGCAGAAAGGCACTCCATACAGTGACAGTGAGCTGGCCTTATTTTCTATGCCTCTACCTGACAGCTGAGTGACAACCCACTGTGCTTTCAAGCAGGGAGGAGGCTGGGAAAGGCGGGTGTTGCAGCGTCAGCCTCCCTGTGTGAGTTACCCCAGCCCTCTGGGCTCATCAGGCCCAGCACCAACCCTGCCTCCCTCAGGAGGCCTCGCTGCCCATAACCCTCACCAGTGGGCCTGGCCCAGGCAGTGGAGGGGGGAGGGTGACTGTGTGGCCCAGGGCCAAGCCTGGCCTGGTTTTACTCTAAGGGAACTCCACTTCCAGCAGGGACATTGAAGACCCAGTGTGTGTGGAGAGAACTACCCTGCTTCCCAGCTCTTTGCTTTTACAGTACTGGGAGGGAGGCTTTATTCCTTCCATTTCATAGAGGAGGATGTGGAAACCCAGGGCAGTTAGATGGCCCAAGGTCACATGGCTAGTAAGGGTATAGCTGGGGCACATTCTGGCCTATGGCTAGCCGGTCAGTCTGGGTGAGAACTCTGGGTATTTGGGCCCTAAAACTGAGCTTGAGGTGGCTGAAGACACTTGGGTCCTCACTCTGTCGGCTAGTGGCTGTGTGACTTTGGGTAAGGCAAGTCACCTCTCTGACTTGACTTCCTCACTTGTAAAATGGAGATGATGACACCTATGACATAGAGCTATGAGTGTGAGGTGGAAATGAGGCCATATCTGTGAAATGCTGAGATGGCCCTGGGGGACAATGGGAGGACTGGGCATCTGGGCTTTTTCTTGGGGGCCCTTCTGGTCCTTGATGCTCTCTCTCCCAAACTCTCCATCTTAGGGTGAGTTTGGTCTTCCTTCCCACTGGAAGCTGCCCTGATGTTCTAAAAGCCTTCAAATCACTGAGGATAGATAATCTGAGGGCTGGGGACTCTCAGGCAGAGTCCAGTAACTTCTCACCAGAGTCTACAACTGGTGGGAATGGAACAAAGCCAGTCTCCTCCTCTCCCTCAATGGAGAGTCATCCACACCCCCAACCCTAAGGTGCTTACTTTTCTAAGTATGTCTTACTGTTGACAGGTTTGGGGAAAGACCTAACCCCAAGTCTCTGGGTCAAAAGGAGAATGTCAGAGGGAGGAAGGCATACCGTGAGCAGAAGGGTGAGCGGGGGCTGGATCAGGCAAGCTGAACAGGCCTCAGGCTTGGGTCTACTCAGCAGACATAGACCCTGGGCACAGCATGACCAGGACAGCTCACTGGCTGAGTCCCTACCATGAGAGGTTCCAGGGATGGGGAGTGGAGGGATGCCACAGACACAGACACACACCCTTTCATTGCCACATGTGAAGAATATACACTCTAACCCAGCAAGTGGAAGCTGTTGGAGCTGGTGCCATATGGGAAGGCTTCCTGGAGAAGAGTGGGCCAGAGGGATAGGAACTGGTGGCAAGGGGCAGTAGGTATGCTGGGTCTCAGGGAGTTGAACACGGAGAAGGCATCCCCTGTCTGGCTTCTAGCAAAGCCTTCCCACAGAATGGGGACAAACCCTATCCCTGGAGGTGTGGGTGCAGAGTCTGGGCAATCCCCAGGGACTCTATACTGCAGGTCCTCAGGGTCCTTGGTTGGATGCATTAGTTCCTGGGTCTCCTTTTCCGCATCCTTAAAATGGGAAGAAGAGTAACATCCATCTACCTCACTGGGTGGTCAGCAGGATGAAATAATGTATAATGGTTAGAGCAGTGCTTGGTGTAGAGTAGAGCTCAGTTAACCTTTTCTACTGAGAGTACTGGGATCTAGCCTTGTCTCAGAGTGGGTGAACCCAACCCCCACCTGGCTGTGTGACCATTGGCACTGACTTCACCTTTCTGAGCCATCTTCTCATCCTCTGTGGCAGGAGGCCACAGTTTCCATGCTCAGGGATGGTGTGAAGCCCATCCTGGTAGGGTCTGATCCTCTGGCACTGAGCCTGGGGTGGGGTTTTCAGAGTTGGCAGCTAGAGTGGAAGATAGGCTGGAGGTATCTCCTTTGCAAATGTGGGAGGTTATTGATGGTTTTGACTCCTTTTCAGGAGCCCAGTGGAAAACCATGAAGTAAACAGGAAATCACCAGATCTGCCAACGGCCATGGGGGGGTGGCGTGGAGGAGTGAGGGGCACACTCTGGAAAAGGAGGCATTTGCGATGCAGGGAGGGTGGCCCTCTCTGCACAGGGAGCACCTGAGCAAAGACTGGCAGAGTGGAGGTCCATGGTGCTTTGGGGTAACAGCCAACAGCCCTGGATGGTGGGAAGGCAGGCCTTGGAGCTAGGGAGAAGATGTGGATAGGTTCTCTGGGTTTAGGTGACTGCAGGTGGCAAGGCCTGAGGGGAACAAGGCACCACTCACCTTCTGTTTTCTGTCCCCCAAGGACATGCGGAAGCACGTGACCATGACCCTGCTGGACACAGAGCAGTCATACGTGGAGTCACTTCGCACCCTGATGCAGGTGAGGCGTGAGGCTGGCCCAGGGCCCTGAGAGTGGCCATTTGAGTCTAGGAGGCTATCAAATATGTGGAACAAACCTACTTTGTGGACAGGGGATGGAGGCTAGAGAGGAGAGAGGAATGACCCTGAGACACATCACCCCTCCATGGAGAACCCCTCTCATGTGACTGCCCCAGAGGAGGAAGGCCCCTCTAGGGCAGGACAGATCATAGAGGGGCCTTAATGAGACCAAACCAGACCACCCCAGGGCAGGTGCTTTCTCCTTTTACTGTCCTGCCACCTACCCCTGGCAGCCCTGTGTCTGAGCTTAGATCTGTGACCCACCCCCAGTTTACCTCCTTCCTTTTTGTTCATTGATTGGAGAAATATTTGTTGAATGGAACAAAATGTTGAGCACCTGTTGTGTGCCAGGCCCTGTTCTGGGTGTAAGAAGCACAGGGCAAATGGGAGAGACAAGCCACTGCCATTGGAGCTCACAGTCCTATTGGGGACACAGCTGAGTGTATGGTCACTGTGAAAGCATTGAGGTCACCTATGAGGCATGGGGTCAGGGAATTTCCCTGGAGAAGGTGCTGGCTTCTTCCTGAACTGTCTTCTCAGCAGCAGGAACAGCATGTGCAAAGTCGAGTAAAGAGAGGCATTTTTGGAGGTCCATGTGGCTGGCACAAAGCACACAGGGTTGGCCCTATGGTGATGCTGGGGGAGCCAGCAGGGGCCACATGGTAGGGGCCTTGTGTATCAGGAAGGAGTTCTGGACTCTACCAGGGGCCCTGGAGAATCAGTGAAGGGGCAGCATGTAGCCTGATTCATGCTTTACAAAGTCTGTCTGACTCCTAGGAAGGTGGGCAGCCGGAGAGGAAGCCAAGGCCACTGAAGGCTGGTAGGGGAGGAGAGGCCAGGACTGGGGCAGAGGAGAGTTGGGGACAGACATTTAGGAAGTAGACTGGTCAGGCCAGGCATGGTAAATGGTTGGCTCTGGGGAGCAAGATGGGAAAGCGCAGGATGGGGCCTGGGCTTCTCCTGGTCCAGGTGCCTGAAGCACTATAGGAGCCCCACCTGTGAAAGGTGGGGCAAGATGGGAAGTTCAAGTTCAGATGTGGGAAAGCTCTGGAGCCAGGATTCATATGTGGGCCTGGGACCCAGGACAGAGAACATGGATCTGAGCTGAAGTGGGGCCTGGCAGGCACGGTTGAGGATGAATTTACTCAAGCTGCCTAAGTAGAGTGAGAGCAAAGAATAGAAAGTAGAGCCCTGGAAACATCCAGAGTGTTCATTCATTTACTCCATACATCTGCAACAAGCACCTTCTGGGTGCAGGTAGTGTTCTCTGTGGGGGCTCAGCAGTGAGCATGAGTGATCAGGTCCTGTCTCCTGGATGGACAGACCATACACGAGCACACATGGGAGTGCAAAAGGGCACGGAAAGTGTATCTGGAATGACTGAATATTGTTCATTCAGAAAAAGAAAGACATTTTAACACATGTCACAACCTGGATGAACCTTGAGGACATTGTGCTAAATGAAATAAGCCAGTGACAAAAGGGCAAAAACTGTATGATTCCACTTATATAAGGGACCTAGAGTAGCCAGATTCATAGAGACAGAAATGTGGAACAGTGGCTGCCAGGGGCTGCGGGAGAGGAAGTGGGAGTTCGTGTTTAATGGGTATATCGTTGTGGTTGGGGAAGATGAGAAAGTTCTGAAGATGGATGGTGATGATGGTTCCACAACCCTATGAATGTATTTAATGTGAGTATACTGAACTGTATATTTAAAAATGATTAAAATGGCAAATTTTGTGATGTATGTTTTGCCACACAAAAAATACATTGCTTTTATATGCTAAAAAAAAAGTGCACAGAAAGAGAACACAGAATGGGGGGCCTGCCTGGAGGTCAGAGGCCAGGGAGGGCTTCTCCGAGGCTGGGGTATTTTGCGGAGACCTGAAGGGTAGGTAAGAGCTGAGCAGGGGGAGAGCCTGGAGGGAAGCCTTCTGGCAGAGGGTACAGCAGGAACAAAGGCCCGGAGGCCGGAGGAAACCTCAAGCAGTTAGTGGTGGGCAGGCGGCTACAGAAGATCTGGGCTTTATTGCAAGCGCTTGGAAGTCACAGAAGGGACACAACCAGAATGCCATCTTTAAGACGTTGCCCCTGGCTGCCAGGCAGCAATAGTCACGCAGGAGTCTGGTGGGGGAGGGGGCCGTGGGGGGGGGGTCCCCTAGGTAGGAGCTAAAGTCATTGGGGTCAAGCAGTCCAGGGTTTGAGTCACTTGCCTCCCTGCTGGGTGATGCTAGCCTAATCACTCACTTCTCTGAGCCTTAGTGGGTTTTTTTTTTTGTCTGCAAAATGTGACTAATCATACCCATGTGCCAGTGTGAAGATTAAAAGGTAACGAGGTTGCTCATGCCTTGTTCACAGACAGGAGGCCGACGGGGCTTGGGTGTGTCTCTGCCTTCAAATCTCCTGGCCACACGAGGAGGCGTGCAGGACGTGCAGGTGGAAGAGCCAAGGGAGGATAGTTCAGAGGAGGCCAATGAGAGTGTTCATGGCGAGGGATGGAGATGGGCAGGAGAGTGACCGCTGAACCCAAGGACTGTCACTCAAGGCAGGCCTGGTGTGTCAGAAGGAAGGACTGACGTCCAAGCTGGGCCACCAGTGTTCAAACTTGGCACTGCCTCTTAACCGGCCATGTGACCTGGAGCAAGTTACATAACAGTCTCCGCTTCAGCCTCCTTGTCTGCGGAGTGGGAATAATAGCACCTACCTTTGGTGCAGATTACAAGAAAGATGCATGTCTAATTTAGCGTACTGCCTGGCAAATCTGTGTGTGAGCATGTGAGTGCGTGTACATAAAATCACATTTAATCCTTGCATTAACGTTGTGAGTCGATATTACAACTCCCTCTTCATATGAGGAAGTGAAGGCTCAGGGAGGTTAAGAAACCTGCTCAGGGTCATCTGTCTCTTAAGTGGTATTCTAGTCCATTTGGGCTGCTAGAACAAAAATTCCATAGACTGAGTGGCTTAAACAAATACAGATTCAGCTTTCATAGTTTTGGGAAGTCCAAGATCAAGGCACTAGCAGATTTGGTGTCTGGGGAGGACCTGCTTCCTGGTTCATAGTGGCCACCTTTTCTGTATGTCCTCCATGGTGGAAGGACCAACAGAACTCTCTGGGGCTTCTTTTATAAGGGCACAAATATCATTCATGAGGGCTCCACCCACATGACTTACTCACCTCCCGAAGACCCCACCTCCGAATACCAGCAGCATGTCTGGGATTAGCTTTGAGCCCAAGGATTCAGTGGGACTCAAACAAGTAGTGATATTCAGAGTTGGCATGTATTAAGTGCTTAGTATGTGCACTTTACATAAGTTAATTGTATAAATCTCGTTATAACTCTCATTTTACAGATGATGAACCTGAGACATGGAGAAGTAAAGTAACTGTTCAAGGTCACAGAGCCAGGAAGTGCCATAGCCTGGGTTGAATCCCTGACACCCTGACTGTAGGGCGCTTCCTGTCACCAGCTAGTCTAGACTGCCTGGGCACAGCGGGGGAGTCCGTTAGAACTGAGTTTAGACTCCACAGCCCTAGTGTTCCCTCGTGGTGACCACTGCCCCCCCTACATCGATTGATATTGTTCCCACAGGCCAGGAACCTCTATATTTTTTCTTTTCTTTTTTGTAATTGAGGTATAGTTGACACACTATGTTACATTAGTTTCAAGAATAGGCCAGGAGTTTAAAAGGAAGGAGTTAGGGGCGCCTGGGTGGCTCCGTCGGTTAAGCATCCGACTTTGGCTCAGGTCATGATCTCACCACTTATGGGTTCAAGCCCCGTGTCAGGCTCTATGCTAACAGCTCAGAGCCTGGAACCTCCTTCCGATTCTGTGTCTCCCTCTCTCTCTGCCTCTCCTCCAGTTGCAATCTATCTCTCTCTCAAAAATGAATATATGTTAAAAAAAATTTTTTTAATGAAGGAGTTAAATACCAAGGATAATAGCCAGAAGGAGATGGGATTTGAACCCAAGCCCTAAAGACCAAATCTTTCTTCAGTGGTACCCTCACACTTTAAGTCTTTCTTCAACCCTCAAATTCCCAGCTAACAACCCCCACTTTCCTTGACCCAGCCTCCTTCTCCCAGCACTCTTGACTCGGTCTTTTTTTCCTTACAATACTTACTACCTTCTAACACACTGTGTAATAATTTTGTTATTTATGGTGTTTATTTTCTGCCTCCCTCTACTGAAGTGTCAGCTCCACAAGCACAGGGACTTTTGTCTGCCCTCAGGTGCTGTCTGGTGCTTAGAAGGCCGGACACTCTGTAGTCACTCAGCAGGTATGTGGTGAGTGGGATGCAGGTGTTGGCTCCTAGGAGGACCTGTATCAGTTTATCCTTTCCTCCCACTGCGTGCCTGCCTCTGTGTGGGGCGCTGGGACCCGGACATGAGCGGCTTATAGCTCCTCTCTTTGTGGGGCAACAGCCCCTGCCACAGAGAAGGCCCTGGGTCAGACCTTCCTAGGAGCTATAAGAGGGTAGGTGGCCTGCCTGCCTCCTCACCATCACTTCCTGACCTTTTAAAAATGCCCAGCCAGACAAGAGGATTCTGTTGAGCTTTACTTTCTTGGGGCTGTTTTATAAAACAAGCCAATATTTTAAAATGTTTAATATAAATTTTACCACAACATTGCATTACTTTTTCAAGCATCCTCCGCTCTTTGGCTTGTAGTTCTAGTTTGGACCAGTGGAGGGCAACCTCTCTATTAACACCCCGGCTGCTAAGCAGGGCTGTGCTTTCTCAGGAAAAACCGTTGCAGGCAGATTTGAGGTGAAAAATAGGAGTTTTAATCAGACTGACTGGTAGATCTGAAGACTGAGAACGATGCTCAGACAGCGGCACTGAAGGCCTCCCAGGCCTCTTCCTGCTTCCTTTTCCCAGCAGCACTTCTCGTCTTTAACTTTGTACGTGTAATGGATTCTAAGACACATTCTTCACCTTTTAACATCTCTGAAATCGAAGTTCCTATATATAACATATGGCATATAATAATTGGCAACAGTTTCTTAAAGAGTTGATGAAATGTGGTTTATTTTGGTTTATTTCTTTTATTTGTGTTTCATCTGACCAGATCCTAAGCTCTACTAGGGCAGGGAGTTTGGTCTTCCTTGCTCACCATTGTCTCTCAGTTCTTAGAATGGTACCTGGCACATAGTGAGTGCTCAATAAAATATTTGCTGAGTTAGTGTGTGTGGGTCTCCCAAGAGCCCGATCTCCTTGTGTTCCTCCCTCCAAGCTCTGTTCATGCATCCAACAAATTTTCCTGAGCCTGCTCACCCCCATCTTATGCCAGGCCCTGGGCTGCACAGTGAGGGGCATAGGGGTAGGTCTTCCTGTCTCCTCCTAGAGCTCTGAATCTAATGAGGAAGATCCGGGAGGCATGGACACTAAGTTATAGACCTAGGAGATGTCCTGTGCACCTGTGCTGGTGGGTTGGGGTTCATCCCTCTGAGAATTCTTGCACTGACCCTGTGGGTCCCCCAGGGCTACATGCAGCCACTAAAGCAGCCAGAGAACTCCTTGCTGTGTGACCCGTCGCTGGTGGATGAGATCTTCGACCAGATCCCTGAGCTCCTGGAGCACCATGAGCAGTTCCTAGAGCAGGTGCGGCACTGTGTACAGACGTGGCACGCCCAGCAGAAGGTGGGAGACCTGCTTGTCCAGTCGGTGAGTGGCCCTGCTACCCACGCTGCAGCCTTCACAAGCTTGGGCCCCTCCTGGGAAAGGGAAGGGGCTGCTGCCGCCATGGACCCCTCACCCTACCCACTCCATCTGGACACTGACTCTGAACTTGAGCAGACATTGGCACTGACTACAGCCCCTGTATTGACCTGAACCTAGACACTGCCCAACCCCAGAGCCTGGCTGGACTCTGGCATGGACCCCTACCCCATCCAGATACTGACCTTGATCCTGGACCCAACTCTAGTTGCAGCACCTGAACCGGTGCTGGCACTGACTCAGACCTCCAGTGGATGTTGGTACTGCCCTCCACCCTTATTTACCTTAACTAGCCCTTTTCTCCATCAGGCATTTTAATAGAAATAGCTAACTATTTGGCACTTATGTGCTAGCCATTATTCTAAATATGTTATAGGGAGTGCCTGGCTGGCTCAGTCAGTAGAGCGTGGGACTCTCCATCTCAGGGTCATGAGTTTGAGCCCCACATTGGGGGTAGAGCCTATTTTTTAAAAAAAGCTTAAATATGTTATATATATCCATAAATGTAAGAGAAAGGTGCAGTTATTCCCTCAAGTTCAAAGTTGACTCTGCAGCCTAGAAAAAGAAAAGTGACCTGATCAAAGTCACAGTAAGTGGTGGAGGATTCAATGTCAGTCAGCACGGCTCCAGGGCCCACACTCTGCCCCACTCTTTGCTCCCTTTCACCACAGGCAGACCTCTGCCTGGGAACTTTTCAAGATCCTACAGTAGTGACTGGGACCTTAGAAAAGGTACTAGCTTCAAAATTCAAAAAGAACTGTAAAAGCAAAACTACTAGGCACACTTGGGTGGCTCAGTAGGTTAAGTGTCTGACCCTAAATTTTGACTCAGGTCATAATGTCACAGTTCTTGAGTTTGAGCCCCACGTCAGGCTCTGGAGAGCCTGCTTGGGATTCTCTTTCTGCCCATCCCCTGCTTTCTCTCTCTCTCTCTCAAAATAAATTAAAAACTTTAAAAAAGAGCAAAACTAGTAAACACTTAATTCAATGTCTGTAAAAACATAACATGCTATTATCTTTAATTGAAATTTAGTATTTGTTTATACAAACTTAAATTTGAAAAAACTTGAGATACGTTTTGTTATTTCGCCAGAATTCCCAAGAACGCATAATGGTACTGATAAATCATAGCCAAACACAAACTAAATGGTTACTCAGAGCAAAATAATTTCAAAGGCAAAATTGTAAAATTCATTCCAAAAATTGTACTAGAAAAAAAATACTATTTTTGTAAGCTGTGGTTGTTTTTTCCTGTGTTTGTGATGATGTGGGTGGGCCTGTGCCCAAGGTCTTTAAGGTGCCTGCTGACCTGGAGCTGATGTGGCAAGAACCTTGGTCCAGCAGTGATGGGACCCCCGTTGAGTGCTGACGTCTCCAGGCCATCACTGCTGTCAGTGTCACCAGGCTCCTCCCCTCTCTGGACTTTGATGCTGACCGTGGTCTGACTGGAGCAGAAGCCCTGGCCCCAGGGAAGGGTCAGCAGAGAAGGCTCTGTGCCAGGATAGGGTAGGGGGTAGGGGCTGTCTTCGTCTCTGGGTTGCTTCAGCCTGTGCCCTGTAGCACACTCGGGATTGGGGAGGAGGACAGTCAGCACAGGGGTTTGTAGGCTCAGAGGGGCCAGAAACAAACACCACCACAGGGCACCTAGTCCATCCGTGGTGCAGCTGAGACAGGAACTGGGGTGTCCCAACTCCTAGCCAGGACTTCTGACCAAGAACTTCCGTATTTAGCCCAGCTGTCATCTGGCCAGTGGGTACTAGCCACCAGCTGTGTGCCTACCCTGAGCAGGGCTTTACTGGATGGGATGGGTGTACCTATCTCCCTGCAGAGAGGAGACTTGTCCCAGGGGACCAAGGGAGGCCAGAGGCCAGGTATAGTTCCAGGAAGAGCCCTAGCCAGGGCAGGGAGTGCTTCCTGGAGGAGGCACAGTTGGAGCTTAGCCCCAGGGTGAGATTTGGCTGCAGGAAGGGCAT
>NC_043710.1:54977179-55060402 GCF_006229205.1 Suricata suricatta
GGGGGGGGGGGGGGGGGGGGGGGGGGGGGGGGGGGGGGGGGGGGGGGGGGGGGGGGGGGGGGGGGGGGGGGGGGGGGGGGGGGGGGGGGGGGGGTTGGAGACCAAGGGATGGAAATGCCCAGTTGGAAATAAGAGAACCTGGTCTGCAGGACACGTCTAGGTATAGGTATGTCCATGACATACAAACCATAGGTAATATACATGTGTGTGCATGTGCATATACATGCATACACCTGACCAGTCACATGTACAACATGTACACATGACATAAGAGCAAATGCCCAAGCCCTTAGAGGCCATCTTATGTCCAATTGGGGAGAAAGGATGTTGGCTTATGAATCATTGGAAACCAGGACAGGGTGAGATAGAGAAAGGGATACCTTGAGGGTCCCCAACCTGCCTCTTCACCCACAGTTCTCCAAGGATGTCCTGGTCAACATCTATTCTGCCTACATCGATAACTTTCTCAATGCAAAGGATGCTGTGCGTGTGGCCAAGGAGGCGAGGCCTGCCTTTCTCAAGTTCCTGGAGGTACTATGGGCTAGCTCAGGGGAATGGACATGACCTTCGTCCTGGACTAGCTTTGGGGGGTGCCCAAGAGCTCCCAGCCTGGGCACCACAGCCTTAGCATGTGGGTCAGGCTTTGCTCTTGGGCTGGGCTGGAGGGACTGGCTGGAGACCTATCCCTGAACATTCCCTTCTTTGCATGACATTCCTCTCCTGGGTGCCCATCCATCTTGTTTCTGGTTTCAGCAAAGCATGCGTGAGAACAAGGAGAAGCAGGCATTATCTGACCTCATGATCAAGCCTGTGCAGCGGATCCCACGCTATGAGCTTCTGGTGAAGGTGAGCACGGGATCAGTGGGCAGGGGGCAAGGCCTGTAGGCATGTGAGGATGCCCTGAGGCTCTGAGGCCCTCACTTGGTCAAGCCTAGTATCAGAGTCCCCAGGGGTTGGGTAGGAAAATAAGTCCTCTCTGGAATCCACCCATAGTCTCTCCGCTTCCAGAAGTCAGTGTGGGCCCCAGAGCCTGACAGAGACAGCTAAGTAGGGGTCTGGTCCCCATTCCTACCCCAGGACCTCCTGAAGCACACACCGGAGGACCACCCAGACCACCCGCTCCTGCTGGATGCACAGCGGAACATCAAACAGGTGGCCGAACGCATCAACAAGGGGGTGCGGAGTGCCGAGGAGGCAGAACGACATGCCCGTGTGCTGCAGGAGATTGAGGCTCACATCGAGGGCATGGAGGATGTGAGTGCCACCCAACTCCGCCCGTGCCTTTGTTCCTGTCTGTGGTCACCTGGAGTCATGGCCATGTCCACATGCACAGCAGTGTCTGCACTGTGTTTTCGTCCATGTCGACCAGCGTCCCCACCCATCTTTGTCCAAATCCATGTCCTCTTCCATGCCTGTCTCTGGCCATGTGCCCCATGGCCTGACAGCACAGCATCAGGAGGATGGATGGGATATGCTTCTACTGGCCTGGCACATAGAGTGTGGCCTAGGGGTCGCCAGGGTCTGGGAAGGAGATGGATTTAAGAATTGGCTTCAAGATGCTTGTGTCTCTTGCCCCACAGCTCCAAGCCCCTCTGCGGCGTTTCCTAAGGCAGGAGATGGTCATTGAAGTGGTAAGAAGTGTCCCGTTGTCTACCCACCTGTTCCCATCTCCCCACTTTGTTCATACTCCTGCTCATACCTGCTGCCCATGGGCCTGCCTACTCTTCCCCACAACAGGAGTCCTGGGTCGAGTCCCAACTCTGCCTCTGCCTCTGGGAATTGGGGCAAGAGCCCTCATCCCTCTGTGGGCCTGGCTGTCCCCTTGGGCACTGTGGGCAGGAGGGTGGGCCTATGGGCCTGAGTCCTTCCTCGGGCCCCACAGAAGGCAGTTGGTGGCAAGAAGGACCGGTCCCTCTTCCTGTTCACGGACCTCATCGTCTGCACCACCTTAAAGCGGAAGTCAGGCTCCCTTCGGCGTAGCTCCATGAGCCTGTGAGTGGCTGGGGTGAGGGGGCTGGGCTCTTGTGGGCTGGGGGAGATCAGTTGTCCCTCCCTGGGCCCCACTCCCCTGCCCTGTCCAGAGCACCCCGTTGGCTCCCCACAGGTACACGGCAGCCAGCGTCATTGACACGGCCAGCAAGTACAAGCTGCTGTGGAAGCTGCCCCTGGAAGATGCGGACATCATCAAAGGTGGGGCTGGCCCAGGCCTGCCCAGGGGTCCTGGGTGTCGGGGTCCTCCTCTGAGAAGCCCTCCTGGATGGTTTGAGCTCTGGCCAGGCTGGCTGCCTGCCCATCTGCTTTTTTGCTTTGGGGCCTCACTTTCCCATTCAGTACAAGGCGGATGGCATGCAGGGAGCACAAGAGAGACAATGTAGGGAGCGAAAGAAAATTTGAAAGAAAACTCAGATCAAAGGAGAAACTCTCTCTATGAAACAGGGATAAGGTCCTGTTAAAAAGAAGGAATAGTCAGAGAACAAGAAAGAGCCTTTGACCCTTAAAAATGTATCGGAACTATGGGGCACCTGGTTGGCTCAGTTGGTTAAGTGTCTGACTCAAGTCATGATCTGGTCTGTGAGACTGAGCCCCATGTCAGGCTCTGTGCTGCCAGTCTGGAACCTGTTAGGATTCTCTCTCCTTCCCCTCCCAAAATAAATAAATAAACTTAAAAAAAAGGAGTAGGAGAAAACCCAAGCCTCAGCTTTTCTAATATACTCCACTGCTGTCTCTTCTGCCTGTGTGTGGGCTACTGGTCCTGGGTGTACTCCCCCTGCCAGGCAGTGCCGGGTGTGGGGCTGCTGAGCTGGCTTGGCCCTGGTCAGGTATGGGACAGGACTAGAGAAATCCAGGGCATCAGCTCATTTTCCCTTCTTTTTGGGGGAATCAAGTCCCTTGGTCAGCAGATTTGAGTGAATGAGGCTCTGGCTGCCCGGCTGACTCCCCTGTGGAGGTCGCACCACTGCCCCTTCCAGTGTCAGCAGGAACCTGTAAGAGCAGCAGAGCTGCCTGCTGTTTATTCTTTGTGCTCTTCCAGGGGCTTCTCCAAGGGACCAGCAGCCTAGGCCAAGGGCTCTGAATCAGGTCCACTTCCCTGTTCCTCAGCCTGTGGTTTCCCTGCGAGCTGCTTTTGTTCCTGGGGTCTTGGGGTTTACAAGCGCTCAGCTAGCAGGCCACTCCCCAGGTTGAACTGCAGACTGTGAGGGAGGAGGAGAATGTCTGTCCACACCTGACCTTCTCTGCCTCCTCTCTGCCCATGGCCTTCCTCTCTCCCTACCAGGGGCATCCCAAGCCACCAATCGGGAGAACATCCAGAAGGCTATCAGTCGCCTAGACGAGGACCTAACCACTCTGGGCCAGATGAGCAAGCTTTCTGAGAGCCTCGGTTTCCCCCACCAGGTCTGTGTCCTCTGAGGCTGGGGGAATGGGGCAGCGGGGGTTCCCAGACCCTACTGAGGGAGAGAGAACAGCCTTTCCATTTGCCCGAGGAAGAGGCCAGTCACCTCTGTCACTTATTGGAAGCCTCACCCCCTGCTGAGAGAAGTGACATGTTCCAGGCCTGAAGGTGGAGACACAGCTCTGCCCCCAGCTGAGGGAGGAGAGATGGCCCATCATGTCTGCTGGGGAGAATTGAGGCTACCTTCTCCAGGGGGAGACAGAGTCCCATTTTCTGAGGGGAGAGACAGGTCCCCACTGGCATTCCCAGGGCAGGAGCAGGCTGTGGGGAGATGTCAGGGCCTGAGGCCTGGGTCCTCCTCCCGGCAGAGCCTGGACGAAGCGCTGCGGGACCTTTCAGCCGCCATGCACCGGGACCTGTCAGAGAAGCAGGCGCTGTGCTATGCGCTTTCCTTCCCCCCTACCAAGCTGGAGCTGTGCACCACGAGGCCTGAGGGCACTGACTCCTTCATCTTCGAGTTCCCCCATCCTGATGCCCGCCTCGGCTTTGAGCAGGCATTTGATGAAGCCAAGAGGAAGCTGGGTAAGCCCTGCCCATGCTGGTGTCCTTCTCCCAGCACCTCCAGGCAGTGGGCAGCACCTTGCAGCGGTCTGTGAGATCAGGAGCCAGAAATCCCAAGACTGCTGTGTCCTGTCCTCCAGCGCCTGCTGGTGGGAGGGTGGACTGAGACTCCTGCAGAGAAACATGAGTTTCCCAGGGCCTCCCTGGCCGGGAGGGGATTCCATGGTTAGGGTGAGCTTAGGGCAGTGGCGCTTCTGGGGGAGTGGATACCAGGACCCCTCTCCCTGTACCCCACATACATACGCTCTGAGCAGGTCTAGATTAGGGAAAGCTATTTGTCAGCGTCCATGGCTTAGCATATTCTTAGAAACCTCTAAGTGTATTTCCCACATTGTACGGATGGGAAAATTGAGGCCAGGGACAAACAGGACATGTCCTACAGCCCCCTCATTCTCCTTTGAGAGACCTTGAGGAGCAGGAGAGGAAGGGAAATGGGCAAGGGTGAGGTTAGTGCTAATCAGTGTCTTTTTGTCCCCTCTCCACCCGCCCCCCCAGCATCCAGCAAAAGCTGTCTAGACCCTGAGTTCCTGAAGGCCATCCCCATCATGAAAACACGCAGTGGCATGCAGGTGTGTGTGTGCCTGGGTCATGTGGGGGCACGTATTCAAATCCACCACGCGTTCATGTGTTTTTGTTTTGTGTACGTTATGTACGTGTCTTGAACATTGCAGTTGCCCTTTGTGTCTTTGAGTGTACAACTCTGCACATGCATGTGGATACTACATATGTGTCACATGTATATGGCATGGCCATGCCTGTCTACATCTGTGCGTGGGAACAAAAGCTATGTGATTAATGTGAAACTCATTTATGTGCTTGTATGAGTTTGCATACCTAGGGACAGAGGTTACTGTTTTTCACATTTGTTACCTACGTATATATGTGAGCATATTTGGGGTTTATACGTGCATGGATGTATGTGTACACATATGTACATGAATGGACGATACTTCTATCACACGGGCATGTGTGCATTTGAGATGTGGAGTGTCACATGCGCTTTGTGTGTGTGTGTGTGTGCATGCGCGCATGCATATATACATGTGTATACAGAGGGATGTACTGGGAATTCATGTACACCCATGCAGGGATGCCTCTCTCCATTCTGCTGGTCAGCATGGAGAGTGTTGGGGCGCTGGCAGCAATTCCTTCATTCACTTTCTCCGTCCGTTGGTGTCTTCTGCAGTTCTCTTGTGCAGCTCCAACCCTGAGCAGCTGCCCTGAGCCCATGCCCGAAGTGTGGGTGTGCAACAGCGATGGCTACGTGGGCCAGGTATGCCTGCTGAGCCTGCGTGCTGAGCCTGACGTGGAGGCCTGCATCGCTGTCTGTTCTGCCCGAATCCTCTGCATTGGGGCAGTGCCCGGCCTGCAGCGCCACAGCCACAGGTGAGGACTGGGGCCGTGGACAGTCCAGCTTGTCAGAATCCCTGTGCCTAACCCCTATGTGGCTGCAGGCATGGATGGGGCTGGGCCTAGTGGGCTTGTGGACTAGTGGGGCAGAGCCTTGGCTCCTGGCGGCTCTTATCCCCACTCCTACATCTCACAGGGAGCAGCCTGCCTCACTGAGGAGTCCCCCAGAGACGGCACTGGAGACCCCTGGTCCAGAACTGGACGTTGAGGCTGTGGATGAAGAAGCAGCGACACTGGCAGAGCCAGGGCCCCAGCCCTGCCTGCACATCTCCATTGCAGGTTCGGGACTGGAGATGGCACCAGGCCCCGCCGAAGGGGACACTCGCCCAGAATTGGTGCCCTTTGACAGCGACTCCGATGATGAGTCTTCACCCAGCCCCTCAGGAACCCTGCAGAGCCAAGCCAGCCGGTCCACCATCTCCTCTAGCTTTGGCAGTGAGTGCCCAGCTTGGGGCTGTCAGGCAGGGTGGACTGTGCCAAGGAGGGGGCAGCACAGCAGGTACTGATGGGTGAGGAAGGACCAGCATGGGCAAAGGCGTGGATTTAAGTCTCAGGATGTCAGCACCCAGAGCAGTGGGAGCCAGCCAGCAAGGTGGGTAGGGGCTGTGGCACCAAAAGGCAGTGGGACAGTCAGGCCAGATCCTGTACACCATGAAATGCTCAGTTAAGTAGGGAAGATGGAATAGGGGGTAGAATGATCAATCCCCCTGTCCATGATGGGTTGGTGGACTGGGGCAGGCCAGCTCAGGACTAGCAGCATGTAGCACTAAACTGTCAGCGGAATGACAAGGCCTGAGCTGTGCAGAGGCCGCCGGGATGGGAGAACAGCTGTGGGAGGCCCTCAGGAGGGACATGGCCAGGAGGGGTGCACTGAGGAGAGATGGAGGCCTAGAAAGATACCAGGTCTTGGGCCTGGCAGAAGTGGAATGGAGGCAGAGACCTTTGTCTCCCTCAGATGAGGAGACCCCAAGCTCCAAGGAGGCCACGGCAGAGACGACCAGTTCAGAGGAAGAGCAGGAGCCTGGCTTCCTGCCACTGTCTGGCTCCTTCGGGCCTGGCGGTCCCTGCAGCACCAGCCCAATGGATGGGAGGGCTCTTCGCCGCTCCAGCCGTGGCTCCTTCACC
Organism: Suricata suricatta; assembly: GCF_006229205.1. Classification (NCBI taxonomy): domain Eukaryota; kingdom Metazoa; phylum Chordata; class Mammalia; order Carnivora; family Herpestidae; genus Suricata; species Suricata suricatta. The sequence goes on from NC_043710.1 coordinate 54,983,727, forward strand.
CGGGGCAGCCTTGAGGACCTGCTGAGCGTTGATCCTGAGGCCTACCAGAGCTCTGTGTGGCTGGGCACTGAGGATGGCTGGTAAGGTCAGGAGAGGGGCTGGGGACACAGCGCCTGAAACTTGAGCTCTTGCTCTGGAAATCATATCGTATCCTGAAGCAGAAGCAGGAAGGCTTTGGGTCACACCTCAGGAGTACTGGCAGCTAAAGCTGCCAGTGGATCTGAGGCCCATAAGGAGGCTCTGGGATCTCAGTGCTTTGGGCAGGCACCCGGCAGGAAGGAGATGGTGGTGGACACGGGTGGAGCGATAACTTCAGGGACTGGCATGTACAAGCATTTGTCACAGGTGCACACCCCTAATCCACAGCGTCCACGTGTACCAGTCCTCCGACAGCATCCGTGATCGCAGGAACAGCATGAAGCTCCAGCATGCGGCCTCTGTGACCTGCATCCTGTAAGGCCCTTGGGTGGTCCTCCTAGTCCAGACCCTTCTACACATGCAGGTTTTCTGCTGTTCACCCAACTCTCCCTGCTCAACCGGCCCCTCCTTTCTGTGGAGGCTGGAGGCCAGAGGCTTTGCCCTAGGCTAGCTGTGCCTTTCATACACTCTGACTGTGGGCAAGTCATTACCCCTCCTAGTCTCAGGCTCTCCTACCTGGAGAGTGGGTCACTCAGGAACCATAGCCATTTTGTCTGTGATCCCCTTGGCCCAGGTGTGGCCTCCTGAAACCCCTGACGACTCCTTCTTTTCCCTGCCTAGGTATCTGAATAATCAGGTGTTTGTGTCTTTGGCCAATGGAGAACTTGTGGTCTACCAAAGAGAAGCAGGTGGGAATCCACCCCCCCCCCCCGCCCCCCGCCTTCCCCAAGCCCCTTGCTGATGTTGGCACTGTCTTCTGAGCACAAGTGGGACCTTGGGGCCATGACTCTAAAGATGTGGCTTTGGGCAACTCTCAGGCCCTCTCTGGGCCTTGGTGTCCTTGTGTATAAATGAGGACACTATTTCAAAACTCTTTTCTGGACTGGACTGAATTCACTCTGTTTTCTTTATCCCACTCCCATTCCAGGCCATTTCTGGGACCCTCAGAACTTCAAGTCAGTGACCCTGGGTTCTCAGGGGAGCCCCATCACCAAGATGGTGTCTGTGGGTGGGCATCTGTGGTGTGGCTGCCAGAACCGAATCCTTGTCCTGAGCCCTGACACGCTGCAGCTGGAGGTAGCAGTGGGGAGTGGGAGGGTGGGGATGGGAACAGAATTGGTGATTTGGGGTGAGCCTGGCTCATGAAAGTGAGAAATGAGACCATGGGGGCCATAAGAAAGCATCCATCTGTCCAGGGAGAGCCCAGTGACTGACCTGAAAACCTTCCAAGCTCTAAAGTTTTCTGATTACGGAATCATGGAGTTCCATGGGAAAAGGCAGCTCCAATTTAATTTCTGAGGATTGAGTGGGGGGCTTCAGTGAAGCCAAGCTTCCGTAGGTTGATCATCTAGACCAAGGAGGAAGGCTGCCTTTGCTGTCGGTCCAGGTAGTCTTTCTGGAGAAGTTTGGTGGGAGCTGCAAGGGATGAGGGGGGCACTGGTGAAGCACAAGGAAGGGAGGGGCCAGGGAGGGCAGGCCTGCCCGTCACCCACCTGAGCTCTACTTGTCTCTCCGACCAGCACACGTTCTACGTGGGGCAGGATTCCAGCCGCAGCGTGGCCTGTATGGTGGACTCCAGCCTGGGTGTGTGGGTGACATTGAAGGGTAGTGCCCATGTGTGTCTCTACCATCCAGACACCTTTGAGCAGCTGGCAGAGGTAGATGTCACACCTCCCGTGCACAGGATGCTGGCAGGTACTGACCTCTGTCCACCACCACCCCTTCCCTTGGATCCTTTCTGCCCTGTCCCTGAGGAAACTGGGTCCGGGCCAGGACGTAGCCTCAGCTCTGGTCTGTCTCGCACCCTAGGCTCGGACGCCATCATCCGGCAGCACAAGGCTGCCTGCCTGAGGATCACAGCGCTGCTGGTGTGTGAAGAGCTGCTGTGGGTGGGCACCAGTGCCGGCGTCGTGCTCACCATGCCCACCTCTCCCAGTACCGTCAGCTGCCCGCGAGCACCCCTTAGCCCCACTGGCCTAGGCCAGGGACACACCGGCCACGTCCGATTCTTGGCTGCAGTCCAGCTGCCAGATGGCTTCAACCTGCTCTGCTCAACCCCCCCACCACCCCCAGACACGGGTGGGTTTGTGCATCCTCCCAACCCAGGGATCTTGGACTCTGTTTAGGATTCCCCGTGTCCTGCCAGAAGAGGTTTAAGAGGGAAGAAGAGTGTAATACAGAGCTGGAAGGGGCGTATATGACAGGAAATAGGTTCTAGAAACCCCAAAATAAAACCTCCTAGGATAGGGGTATGTGTAAAACTCTCTCTAGAAGTGTCGCAGTAGTCAGGGAGTGAACTATAAGAACCATAACCTAAGAATTAGATGGTGGCACCGCAAGGGATGTATATGGCAGGAAGTGAAAGAGGACTAGAGATGATGTCTAGGGCAGGAAGTGGAGTCAGGAAGTGATGTGCAGAGCAGGAAATAGCAATAGCACCAGCAAGTCGAACACAGAATGGCAGACTAGACAGAAGTGGCCTATGAGAATTAGAGAGTGAAATGTATTAGGAAATGATGTGCATCAAGGAGGCCACAATTAGCCAAGTCTTACCTGGACTGGGCAGGAAACCATATTCCCAAGAGGAAGTGGTGGTGGGAATCAGGAAGCAGGGAAGCCTCGGCAGGAGTGGTCTGTGACCAGAGAAGACCTGAGCTGCCTAGCCAAGGAAGGGCTGTTGGAAGCAGGAGGTGGCATGAGGAGGACAGGGCATGTGCAGTAACAGAGAGAAAGTGGTGTGGCCCTGGGAGCTTATGTCACTCTTGACTAGGAAGTACAGACAGGAGGTAAGCTGTGAGCATTTCTTTTCAAACAAGTTCTTGGCTATCAGGAAGCAGGATCCCCTCAGGAAGTGTGCCTGTCTCTCTCCCTGTCTTCTGGGGTGCAGGCCTTTAGGGGACAGTGTAGCCACCAGTCACCCCCAGGCTAACAGATCCTCTCCTTCCACCCCCAAGGTCCTGAGAAGCTGCCATCCCTGGAGCACCGGGACTCCCCTCGACACCGAGGACCTGCCTCAGCCAGACCTAAAATGCTGGTTATCAGCGGAGGTGATGGCTATGAGGACTTCCGACTCAGCAGTGGGGGTGGTGGCAGCAGCGAGACTGTGGGCCGAGACGATAGCACAAACCACCTCCTCCTATGGAGGGTGTGACCCTGTCCACTGTGGCCCAGGACTTGCCCACCCACCTGCCCTCAGCCTGCTTGCCTCTTCCTAGCCCATGCGCAGACTCTGACCAGGAGTGTCCCACCAGGGGCTCTCCTGTGTCTGTGTGGGCTCCCTCCTGTCCCTGAGGAAGTATTACTGATGGAACACCTGCTGGCCAGTGGGCCAAGGCCTTTCCCAACCCTCTGGCTGCTGCGGTGCTCCCAGTCCTGATGGGGGTGGGATAGGGGGCACGTGGGCTGCCCAGGACCTCTGTCCCTGGAGCTTCTACCAAAGACACGGCCGGGCCTGGACCCCATGGGGCTAGGGAGGGCCATGTGCAATATTTGGAGGGTTTTCTGGGGACAGTGGGAGGGCTGGAGACCGAATCCTTTCCCATGTACAGTATTTATGTTCCTTTTTAGACGTGTACCTTCCCAAGCACTTATTTATGCAATGACCTGGGCAGGGGGTGATTTGAGGAAATAACAGAAGGGAAAAAACTCTATTTCTGCTCTGGGGGCCACCCTAGGACCCTAAGCAAGCCTTCCTGGAAGGACCAATCCCCCCACCATTACATACTTGCACGCATGTGTGCACACACAGACAGACACACACTGCATGTTCAGGGCACCAAAACATTGCCTCTTCACATATATTTTCCACGGCCTTGTCCTGATTGGGCTGCCCTCCGGTATCCAGAGCCAAGGACCAAGTATGCTCAGTCATCCAGAACAAGATGATGACTCTTGGGGTCAGTGACTCCCATCTGGGGGCCTTCCCAGGCCTTGGCATTTTCTAACTTTTGGCAGTGCCTTTAGTTGTTTCCAAATGTGGTAACACTGATGGGGACATGGGCAGGGCTCTCTCCTGGCCTGAGCAGGGAAGAGAAGAGGGCCGCCGCTCTCCACAAAGTTGCCCCCCTGCCCATGTCTCATGCACTGGCATGTATGGGCACCGTGGGAGCGTGGGCCTAGGAGCTCCCTCACTCTGACCACTGAGTCCCTCTCTTCACACTCTTCCTGCCAGGGCAGCCCCTCCAGAAAGAACGCCCAGAGCTGAGGGGCTGGACATGGCCTCTTCAACTGGGAACCACTTGAGGGCAGCCTCTTCTCTGGCCCCTGGACTGCAGGAGCCAGTCTGTCCCCAAGCCCCCTTGCTTCTTTGGCTACAGCTCCAAAGGTCTGGTCTCAGATGGGGTTTGTTTCTTTCTCTTTTTGTTTGGGGTGCGTGGGTCATTGCGGTCTTAGACTATGTTTCTCTTGTTACCAAACAGTCATGTATTAACTTTCCTTGGATGATGAATTTTAAAAGAGTCAATAAATAGAAACACCAAATGATTGCTCCCCACCAGTGGCACCGTGGCCTCTAGCCAGCAACCTCAGGGCTCCCTACCTCATGGGTCTCCCAGCACCACTCACTTGAACAGAAGGGAGGGCCAGGAGACCCAGAAGGGTGCTGGCATGGCCAGGCTGCCACTTGCTGTGTTATCCTAGGCAAGTCAGTGCCGCTGTCTGGGCTGTAGTTCTTCCATCAGGAAAACCAGGCCTTGTGCCAGTTCACTGCTCTGTCGCCAGGGCTGCATGTCAGAATCCCTTACAGGTCACACGTGTAAATAGAAAGCATGATACGTAACTGTATGCCCATGTAAGTGTACATTCCCAGGCTCCCTACAGCTTCTCAGTCACTGGGTCTGGGATGAGCCTTGGAATTTGAAGCTGACAGAGGCAGCAAGTAAAAAACTAGGCGACCAGGGAGCCTATACGGCTCCTCCAGGAAATGGTATTCTCTGCAGCAAAGCGTCATGTGAGGCTGGAGAATCTGACAGAAGCTAAGGTGATTTCAGGTTTTGGAGCAAGGGTAGAATCCAAGTCTGTCTGATTGCTGGTCCAAAACGGTGTCATTAAAGTAGACATAAAAATGCAGGGGCACCTGGGTAGCTCAATTAGTTGAGCGTCTGACTTCAGTTCAGGTTATGATCTCACAGATTGCAAGTTTGAGCCCCTGCACCGCGCTCGCTGCTGTCAGTGTGGATCCTGCTTCAGATCCTCTGTCCCCTCTCTGTTCTTCCTCCACTGGTGCTATCTCAAAAATAAATATTAAAAAAAAATGCAGAGGCCAACCCTGTGGGGCCAGCCAGTCTACTCAGGGCAGATCTCTCCCGCCCAGGGTACACCCACAGGGCTCAAGATGGCAGCCACTTGCAAAGGGCAGAGCAGCCCCAGCTCTGCTGGGCTCGTTGGAATGTTTTCCAATCTAAACGATTAACACTTTACACATAGCAGTTGCTGAAGGGGAATGCAGGTTTGTGCTTTGCAAACTGGTATACACGTATCTCGGGGCTGCTGGGCCCTCAAGGCCACAGGACATTCAGGGAACATCTCCCTGCAGCATCTCTTCACTTGGAAGATCTGGGAAGGAGGGGATTATTAAACACACATATTCCAGAGTAAAAGGCAACGTTTGTGTGGAATTTATGGTGAAACAAAGCAGAAAGAACATGGGTCTCCTCTTCACCCTCAACATAGGGGTCCTGGCCAGACTTCAGTTTCGGCATTGGATACTCGCCTGGGTTCTTGGCATTCTCCCAGCTGAAATGCCTTAGTAGGACTGGGCCTGGCCCAGCCCACAGTTACCGAGGAAGCCACATCCCAGGGTGCTGGCCAGCCGGCGGACAGGTGTTTAGTCCTGAGCCAGTCAGCTGTGGGCAGCAAGGTCCCGGTATGAATAGTTATCAGGCCCCAGGCCCAGGGGAGAGTCCTGGAAGAATTAGCTCCTCTAAAGCAGTAGTTCTCAACCTTGGCTGCACATTATAATTACCTGAGGGGCCCAGCCCGTATCCCAGACCAATTAAATCAGAAATCTGAGTGTAGGACCCAGGTATCAGTATTTTCCAAGGGAACTGGATTGAAGTATAACGTTTGTACAGAGAAGTACACAAGTTGTTAGTGTGTGGCTTCATGAATTTTCATTAAGTAAATACACCCAGATCAAAAAACCGAATGTTTGTCAACCTGAAAGCTACCCAAATGTCCCCACTGAATCTATCCTCCAAGGGTAACCACGACATTGTCTTATGACACCATGCTTTAATTGCACCAGCAGATGTAGAAAAACAGTGTTTTACAGGGTATGGCTGTGGCTGGCCATTGGAGTGGGAGAAAGTGGGGCTTAGGTTTGACAAAGAGGGAACAGCTTGAGCCAAGGCGAGCAGGGGAGGGGGCTGGTTGGAGGGAGAAGTCTATGGCATAGGCCCAGCTGGAGCAGAGGAAGGGGCAGGGGAAGCCAGAACAAGAGTTCTATGAAAGGGGACTTTATTTTGTTCATTGCTCCATCCCTAGGCTGCCTGCAGTACCTGACACATAATATATGCTCAATAAATATTTGTTGCATTAAGTCGGGAGAATCCAGTTGCAGTCCTCTTCCAGGTCTTAAATATCACAAAACAATAACCCCAGCTCCCGGTTATTGTTTGCTGCAAGTCAGGAGCATGGACTATCTCGCTTAATCCTCAAAATGGTCCTGGGAAGTTGGTACCATTATTCTCTTTCTTCAGATGAGGAAACTGAGGTTCAGAGAAGTTAAACGCCTTCCTCAAGGTCACCGGTCTGCTAAATGGTACAGCCTGGATTCACATGTGATCTGTCTGCTCAGGTCTCTGTGGCTCAGGGAAGAGAGGAGGGGAAGTCACCTGGAATGGCTGGAGGACAGGAGAGAGAGAGCCTGAGCAGCCAGAGCCACATCCAATCACTCATGAGGTGTCTGCTCATGTTCCTTAGACCAGCCCTGGGTGTTCTGACCTCAGAAGACAAGAGAGAGCCATCTTTTCTCCAAAAGGATTCTCTAAGTGGTTTCTTAGGTTAGGGACAGAGGGCAGGGTTTAGCTAGACATCTACCTCATGGAGAAGATGAGGCACAGAGAGGGATTGGGACTTACTTCAGATCACACAGCAAGGCAGCATTGAGGCTGGGGGAATGGGGGGTGTGAGTGGGGTGGGTATAGAGGACAGCCTGGGCACGAAGGTTTCCTGTGATCAGAACAGTCAGAGAATGAACCTTAGGACCCATGAAGCACAGGACTAGATTAGCTGGCCTTCAGAGGCCCCATCATATGCCTTGAACTGGGGCTAGCAGTAGTCTGCAGGTCCAGAAAACTTGGTGAAGGCACAGCAAATTTGGCTAAGGCCCTGGGTAGACCTTTTGGGTAGAGACTAGAGAGGAGATGGGGTTCCGGATGTCTGAACTCAAGCCTCAGGCCTAGGCTCCCCTCACTGTGTGACCCCAGGCATGTGTCTGCCCTCTCTGGACCCAAATGACCTCTATGAGACCTTCATATCTTTTGCATTCCTGCCAAACACCAATTCTCTCTTCTCTCCTCATAGACCTTAAGCCACAGGCCAGGTTGCCAGAAGCAGCAAGGGGAAGTGCTATTTTGGGCCCATTATGGCCAATAAGGAGTTCTGCCTGGCAAAGGCAAGTGAACAGGCATCCCAAGCTGATCAGGGATAGATTGCAGGGCTGACCTGAGGAGGTAGACATAGAGCCAGGTATCATGGACAAGTGGGGGCAGAGCCCAAATGCCAGGGTGTGGGGATGACACAGGACAAACACTTAGGATGCAGGAGGAGAGGGAGCAGATAGGGGTTCTGAGCCCAGAAGGGGTTCTTTCTAGAAGAAGCTGGTGCCCCTGACATGGGGTCTCAGTAGATCCTCACAACACCCTGGGCTGGTGAGCTTGCGCCCAGAGAGGTCAAGTCACTCGCTTAAGCCACACAGCCTGGCAATGACAGAACTGGGACTTGACCCCAACCCCAGTGGGATTTCAGACCCATGTGAGGCTCTGGACCTAAATTTGGACTGTACCTAGTGCTAAGGTCCAGTAGCCTCAGCTCAGTTCCTGCCCTGCCCCAGGTTGAGCCCCACCGTGGCCTCCTAGCCTCAGTTCCTCCTTAGACCTCCCAGAGCGAGGGCTAAACATAGGGGGCAGCCTGCCCTTGGCTCTGCGTTAGCCAAGTGCAGAGCACTGAAATTTTTTAAAAAGATTTTTTTATTTTTAAGTAATCTCTGTACCAATGTGGGCCTCGAATTTACAACTCAGAGACCAAGAGTCACATGTTCCACTGACTGAGCCAGCCAGGTGCCCCTAGAGGATGACATTTAAGTCCAACCCCCCAGCATTCCTCCTTCTTTGTATTTCCATGTTAAAAGTCCAGTGCAGCCAGCAGAGGGCGCCACCACTTCTGGTCCACAACCCCAGAGACTGACATCTGCTCAGGTCCCTTGCAAACAACTGCACCCCATGCCTCTGATCCTTGGGGGGACAGGGTCCCCATGGCAGGCAGGGCCTCAGTGGGACATGGAGCCCATGACCCTGCCTCTGGAGCACTATCGCAGCTCACCCCGCCTTACTGGAGCATGTGCTGTGCCACCTAGGATGAGGTGCTGGCTTTTTCTGGGCGCACTTCTTCAGAGGCACTATAACAGGTTCAAATGAGATGGTCTCTGAGGTCCCTAAGTGCAGGGATTGTAATGCTAAGATTTCACAGGTTCATCTGAGATGCCCGGAGTTTTAAAAGCCTGTGATTGTGAGAGTCCTTTGTTCTCAAGCCTGTGGCTTTCCAAGCTCTATAAAAAGCCGATCTAAATCTCTCCTGTGGCCTCCACAACTCCTTCCCTGTATCCTCACTGGATGCTCCCAGATTCTTCAGCAGGGTCCTGTCTGTAGTTCATTGTGGTTCAGGAGTCAGAGCTGGTAGTAAATAACAGCTAGGCTCCCCCATAACCTGAGGGTGTCGGGGTGGGATGTGTGTGGTCTGTGACTCCAAGAGACCCAACTCTACGGAGATGCAACCTGAGAGCCCAAAGTTGCCAACCAGAGCCCCCAAAGCCACAAGAGGGACCACATCAGCCCCACCATTCCTGATTTTTTTTCTCCTGGCTCAAGTTGCCGATGCCCACCCTTAGCACTCAGACCGGTGAGGCACATCACCTCCTCCCACAGAGAACTAGAACGACCTTCAGGTAACAAATTTGGCACCCATATTTTCAGATGCGGAAACTGAGTATAGGGAGGGATTTGACCAAAGCCTCACAGAGAGCTGGCAGTAGGTATAGACCTCTGTAGGATGTCTAATTAATAGCCCATGCTCCTTGACCGAACAACATATCCTCATTTAGTCTATTAAGTGGCACGTGACATGCTACCATTTGAACTCCAGAACTTGGAACTGGGGTATAGAAGGTCCCCTTGCAAAGAAAACATTTGCAGGAAGAGGGTCTCTTGGGCTGCTCTCACCGCTTCACCAGGTCCCCAGCATGGATCCTTTCTGGGCTCCCCCCACCCTCATGGGGCTTGGATTTGGGATATTAGACCCTGGTGCCACCCTTGCCCTAGCCCTGAGGGGTCTCCATTGAGATATGAGGGGGATGGGGCTATGATCCTGGCATCAGTCACCTGGAGCTCTTCCCCTACAACCTGGGCATGGCCCAGGGAAATGGAAACTCTTCCCCTCCCCCCTCCCTCTGCAGGTGTCCAGTTCTCCTCCTAGAATCTCCTGGACCCTGGGGACCTGACCTTCCCCTCCCCCTCACCCCATAGCTCAGGTTCTAGGACTCAGTTTCTTTAGAAGTCTCCACCTTTCTGCACAATCTATCCCCAACAGACTTAATTTCACTTCCTTTACGTCTGTCATGGGCTGTGATTATCCCTTTGCCAGCCAGGCCTCTGCCCCCAGCATGAGGCCCTCTGTGCTGTGTGCATCTTCTCCTAGCGCTGCTGTCCTTGGAGGACCGCCTGGGATCCCTTCAATAGTACTGAGTGGGGGAAACTCGGACTGCTGAGCTGCTGCCTCCAGTCCTGGCCCACCATATTGCACAACTCCAGAGGGCACAATTCACAGAGCTGGGAATACAATGTGAATAATGTCCTGGAGTCCCTAGTCACTGCCTTACTGGGCACCCTGATGGCTGACAATGGGAATCGACAGGGTGGGACAGCTGGTGGTAGGGAAGGGAGAACACTGTGTCATCGTCCTGCTGGAAGGAGGGACTATCTTGTCAGAAGGGTGGGGTGGGGAATGGAGACTGGAAAGGCCCCTGGAGGAAGGCGCTTTGCGTTGGGGCCCGAGGCACGTGCAGACCACTACGTCTACCTCCATTATAGATTCACTTTCACCTGAACTTTCCTTAACAAGCAAGGACTTCCAGGGTCCCATCTGGGCCTCATCAACAAAGTGAGGTCATTCTCCTTGGTTGCTAATTTCCTAGGAGGAAAACAAGATCCAAGAAGGGGCGCATGTGGTCCTGCCTGAACTGGCAATGGTGACAGGACCCGGAGTAGCATCCGAGTCTCCAGTCTGTCTTGCATCCCGCAACCCCTTCTTTCTTGGTTTGGAGCCCAGAAGCGGCTGATCCAAGAGGCCTCTTCCCTCGCAGCCCCCTGCAGTTCCCGGGGGGCGCGAGAGATGGCGAGACCGAGCAGCGCGGCCCGAAGGGAGAACGCGAGGCCCTACGTGGCCACAAGGGGTGGGGACCTGGGGGCGCGAGCCCCGGCTCTGACGTAGGGGGCGGGGCCGGCGACCGTGACGCGTGGAGGCGGGGCTGCGCACCTTCCCAGACCGGCCGGCGATTCATTCAAAAGGCGCGCAGCTTGCGCGGCGGCCGGTGAGCTCGCGGAGCCGGGCCCGGCCTGCCCGTCTACCCACGCGGTTGAGCTGCTGGAGCTGCTGCGGGGCGACCAGGTAAGGAGGGCGCGTGGGGCCTCATCCCGGGGTCTGCTTCCCGCGGCCGAGGCCAAAGGGGTGCGGACCCGAGTGGCGCCCTCCTGCCTCCCCGAATCTCTGAGGAAGTTGGCCGGCGCGGCGGATGCCGCAACCCCGGCCCTGAGCTCCCCCACCTTCCCCCGCGTCCTGTCCCGGCGTCTTCCGCGCACAGGTTCCCGCCATCTCTGAGCCCCCTGACCCCGGGACCTGCGCGTCCTCTGGCCGCGACTCCAGGCCGGGCCGTGCGCGGTGGCGAAGCAGCGGCGGGACTTGCAGTTTGAGGAGTCGGCGGGCCCCGGAGACGCCCCCGGCCTGGGAAACTTGGACCGAGACCAGGAACGGGTGCGGGACGGGACGGCTGCGGCGCGGGGCAGCCGGGGGGGGGCGCTCTGAACGGTGTCAGCCCGTGACTGTGGGTGACACGGCGCGTGAGGCGGCCCAGCCCGGGAGAACGTGTGGCCGGGACACTGGGCAGTGACGCCGGGGCCAAGCAGGAGACACAGAGGGGCTCTGTGTATCTCTGACAGGCTGAGTGAGTGCGTGTGATTGTGTGAGAGAGACCCCAGGTCGCTGCGGGTGACCCTGACCCCAGCTTTCTGTGAGACCCCGGTCACTGGGGTCACTCAGAGTGTGTGTGGCCTGGAACAAGACCAGGGCAGGGCCAGAGCGGCTCCCTAATGTGAGTGTGAAATAGAGAGGAGAACCAGCTTCCAAATCACTGGGGCTGTAGTACGCTTGTGGGGTCAAGTCGTGTGTGTGTGTGTGTGTGTGTGTGTGTGTGTGTGTGTCTCTCTGTCTCTGTCTCTCTCTCTCTCTCTCTCTTTCCAAGCCTCAGGAGAATGAGTAAGAGGCAGAAAGAGGAGGGACCTCAACCACCTGCCAGTACACAGAGGGAAGGGGAGGAGGAGAGGCCAGGGTCGCTTTAGAACTGTCCCTAAGAGGGTGCCTCTGGAGATCTCAGTTTAGTTAGAGATCTCAGTTTAGTCAGCTGGGAGGACCCTGAGTGACTTGCTCTGGCAGAGGGAGAGGAGGCCAAGGCTGGGTGACATCTGCTGAAGTGACTGACACTTCTGGCAGCAGCTGAGGGGCCCTGAGGTAGCCTCAGGCTCCACCTCCCAAACACACTCACACACTGAGGTCCCAGATGCCTGGCAAAGCTTTTCCCCAGGAATCTGTATTCTCACAGGGCCTATCTTCCTCTCAGACCTGCCCCCATTGGGCCTCAGTCTCCCTTTCTGGGCACTGAGGTGTTGGGCTGTGAATGGACTGTGAATCATCACTTTGGGATCCTCTATTGTTTTTGGGTCAACTGCCTCTGTTCTCCCCTCTCTCCCTCCAGGCAGAAAGACTGCAGTGGGGGATGGGGGCAGGCTGGCTGCTGGGGACACAGTGGCCCAGGGGCTGCTGGTGACAGGGATGGAAGCACAGCTCCTCTGACCAAGCCCAGAATTCTGATCCATAGACATTGACTTCTCTGGTCCCGGTCTCCTTCATTTCCCATTCCGGGGGGAGAGGGGGTAAGGACTTGCTCCCCACGAGTGGTCTCTGATCTGGAGAGCTGGAGCAGGGCCCCTTCGCCATCTGGGCTAGACCCTCTGAGGCCCCACCCCCACAAGAGGGTCTGTTGGGTTTATGCAGGGTGGAATGGAAGTTGGGCTCTCTAGACCAGGAGGGCTGAGGGAGTATCTGCTAAAGGATCTGGAAGTTCTGTCCTGCTCTGAAAATGTTGGTTGCGTTCTGTGTTGGAGCGAGGGTCGGGGCCAGGGCGGGGGGTATGCGGAATACTTCACGGTGTACTCTGTTGAATCCTCACAGTGGTTTTGAGGTGGGACTGTTTTTCAGAGAAGGAAACTAAGGCTCAGAGAAGCAAAGTAACTTACCCAAGGTCATGCTGAATGTGGGCAGTGCCTGGACTGGAATTCAGATCTTCTGCCTCTGAAACCCTGTGAGATGCTTGGAGAGGGCCACCTACCTTTCTCATATCTGTTCATGACTTATAGAGGCTTCCTTCTCTCAAACCCGGGCTGGCAAGCATGGCCTTGCCAAGAGTGTGCCTTTGTGAGTTCTGAGTGTGGTGTGTATTTGTACACGTCTGTGTGGGTGGGTAGGTTACATGGTCTTCCTGTTCCTCCTCTTCCCTTCCCCTAGGTCTCACCCTTAGCCAGAGGTCACCAGAGAGGCCTGTCTCTTGCCTTTTAGAGCCTGCAAGTGGCTTTGGGAGCACCCATGTAGCTACAAGAGGTGTCAGGAATCAGCAGCACAGCCCAGGCTCTGGGGGGGAGGGGGATAATTGAGAGTCCCAGCTGACCTTCACCAAACCCTGGAGGCTCTATTCCACTCTTTAGAATTGCTCTGGGGGCATTTCCCCAAATCTACCCACAAGCTGTGGTGGTGGGGGGGGCGGGGGAGGGCCTGGGGTTGCCCCACCCTCTCAGTCCTTCAGTGTCCCCATTCTTCCCAGAGGCCCAGCTAGTTCTGACCATTGCTGCCACTGGGCCGAAGGCTGGAGCTGGGGGGTCAGGGTGTCCCTTGGTCCTCTCAGGAATGACTGGGGCTGTGCTTCTTGGGGCTGATCAGAATAGCTGTCGTGGTCTCCTGGGGCTGAGCCGGAGTTATTTCTATCCCCAGCAAACAGGGAAATAGCTCTGGGCCCGGGTGGGGGTGGGTGGGTGGAAGAGGGGACGCGTTAGCCTCCTCTTCTCATCCTAGCCCTGGCGGAGGCCGTCCAAGCCAAAGCTTTCTGGGAACTTGGGCCTCCCAGAATGACAGTGGGGCCAGGATGGGCTTCCACGTATGGCCCTGGTTGGGACTGATGTGATAGCTGCTGGAGGGAGGTCCCTGTGTCTGGCCAAGGAGGGGGGGCTTTGAGGGCCACTCCACACTCCACGCCTGCGCATAGGGTCAGCCTTATTTTACAGAAGCAGAGACTGAGGTTTGAGAAGTGCCGGGACTTACCCAAGGCGTCCAGAAACCTGATATTCTGGCTCTCACCCTCCAGACAGGATCCCTGCGTCCCTTCTGTCCTGCCACGCGTTCCCCAGCAGACTGGAGGGGGCCCAGACACACCTTCACAGAATCACAAAATCAGGGCTCCCCTGTGTTGTTCCCTCTGGCCTTGCTGTCCTGCCCCGTTTCCGGGTCTTCCGCACACTGTCAGGCAACTTACTTTTTTTTTTTTTTTTTTGCCTACATAATACAGTCCAGACTCCTCATCCGAGCATCAACACTTTTCCCTCCAAGACCTTCTGAACTTTACATCTTCACCTTCATCTCTCCCTACCGGATGCCTTGGTTCGACTCTGCCTTTGCTCTTGCTGTCTTCTCTTTCTGGAACTCTCCTGGTCATTCAGGGAACAGCTCCCCCTCACCCAGGAAGCCCTCCCAGGCCAAAGTTAGCCCCCTTCATTGTTGTGGTCCACCTGTCAGGTGTCCCCCCTCCCCTTTGGGAATGGGCACAGGTGTGGGACACTCATGGGCACTGCATACCCAGTGGGAAGGGCAGGCCTGGTGAGCAGCCTGCCCTGTCTTGCTGCCATATTGGTGCTGGTTGGGCCTTTCCTGAGGAAAGATGACCACTGTAGGCTGAGGGCCTACTGTGTGCTGGGGGCTTAGAGGTGGAGATCCATGGCCATCCTTTTTGAAGGGGCAAATGTGATGTTTGCCGTGGTCCCTCCTCAGACAAGGCTCTCATTCAGGGCCAGCACATTCCCTGCTGTTTGCCAGGCCAATGGGCTCACGTCTCGACAGTCCTGATAGAGGATCCTGTTCCTTCCCAAGCTGCTCACTGGGGAGCTGAAACCCAGAGGGCCGAGGGGACCAGTCCTAGTTTGAGTCACACAACCCATGGTGCTGGAATCTGGCACTCAGGCTCTTACCCAGACCTGTTTCCAGGTGGAGGCAAGGGTTGTCTGGCATCCGTTTCCACAGAAAGATGTGCTGGCCACCTGCACTGGGGAGAGGAAGTGGTGGGGCCGTTAGGCACCTGGCCTGGCTGATAAGGCCAGACTCGCTTTGTTTTTCTTTTAATTTAAAAAAAATTCTTTAAATGTTTTATTTATTTTTGAGAGAGAGAGAGAGAGCGCGAGAGCGAGAGAGAGAGCGCGCGTGAGCAGGGGAGGGTCAGAGAAGAAGGAGACAGAATCTGAAGCAGGCTCCAGGCTCTAAGCTGTCAGCACAGAGCCCAACGTGGGGCTCGAACCCACAAATCGTGAGATCATGACCTGAGCCAAAGCCGGAAGCTCAACTGACTGAGCTGCCTGGGTGCCTCCAGACTCCCTTTGTTATGGGCCTGGCTCTTCTGCCAGATGGGAGGGAGGGGCGCACCAGAGGGGGAGGGGTTTTGCCAGCGGGGCCTCATGTGGCCCCATCCCCATTCAGGATTGAGTGTTGCCAGGACATGGTTTCTGGCAGAGCTCAGTACCATTCTTTGCAGAGGTCCTGGGCGCGCCTGGGCCGGGCCCTAGTGCCACTGACTGGGGCTGGGGTTGCAAGGACTGGAGGGAGCCAGTGCTGCATCCCTACTGTGTGCCCAGCCCTGGGATTAGGACCCCAAGGCTCTCACAGCTTTAGCCTCATGCCCTGAGGGTCAGCAGTCTAGCTATAAGTAGAGAAAAGAGGGCCCAGAGAGGGGAAGTCACTTGCAAGACCCTAGAGTAACTGGGATCTTACCCCAGGTCTGTTTGTCTGGAAGGCCATCCTGGGAAAGATGAGAGCTCTATAAATAAACAGCCCATGTGGCTGGGAGCCTGTGCCCTGGCTACTTGGCACAGGGAGAGGGATGGAGGGGCCTCTGCAGCCAGTTAGAAGCAGCATCTGAGGGAGTGGGTGGAGAGAAGGAAGGAGGGGCCTAAACTTGGATCTGCATATTGTCTCCGTGAGAAGGAGCAGGGAGCCCAGGGAGTGGCTTGGCCCCTCTATGTGCCCAGCTTCCTGCAAACACTAGCCTGCCTGCCTGCCTGCCTTCCTTCCATCCTTCCTTCCTTCCTTTCTTCCCTCCAGGGAGATCACAGGTGGCTGAAAGGCGCAGGAGAGGGGAGGGTCTCCCCCAGACAGGAAGGCTGGGAAGGCTTCCTGCAGGAGGTGGCACCTGGGCTGAAGCCTGATTGTAAAAAGAGCCCCTGTTCTCCTATGAACTCTGGATCTTCCAGCCACACCAAGAGGTCAGCTGAACAAACACAACCATCCCAAATTACAGAGAAGGAATCTGAGGCTTGGGGATATGCGGCCAGGTCCTGACTGCTCAGCACCCTTCCTTCCACCTTCCTGACTGTGTCTCCAGCTGGCATGGGAGCAGGTGAATCCAGGCCTGGTATAGCAGCTGGGAAATGGGCACCCAGGGGCCTCCCTGGGAGGCCAAGGCTCCTCTGTCCTTGTTGCTGGGACAGATGTTGAGTTCCCCAAAGCACCCTTTCTTGCTCCAAAGCCACTGGATGACCTTGGCTGGATGCTGCTTCATTCTGAGCTTGGCTCCTCCTCTGGCCCTTGTGGGTTGTGGTGAGAACTGATCCTCAGGAGAAGCCTGGTCAGGCCAGGCCCTGGTCAGCACTGCTTACAGGGGCTCCACTTCTCCCTGCAGCATCCCCGGGGACAGGAACCAGAGCCCTTGTTTGCAGAGGAGACCCCTGAAGCTCAGGGAGGGTAAGTAATTTGCCCAAGGTCATAGAGTCACTGAATGACAAACAGCTTGAACCAGGAATGACTACTCTGGAGCCCAGCCTCCTGCCTTGTGCGGATCGCAGTCCTCAGTCTCCATGGGTTGGGGCCTGACCTGGGATGGCTGGGGAGCGGGGTCTCTTGCCCCGGCACCTCCAGTCTAGAGGAGACTAGACTGAGAACAGGGCACACTGGGCCTGTGATCTGCCCTCAATCTCTTGTGAAGCCTTGCCCAGATCAGGGTGATGGGGGGGCCTGTGCTGAGTGGACTCAGGGCTGTCCTGGCACATTAGTGATTGGTACCAAATGTGCCGCTGGGGTTGGAGGCAAAGGTGGCTTCTCGGAGGAAGAAGTAGCAGTAGCATGAATGAGTGTGCGGTTGCCATCCTGCCTTAGGGCCAGGGAGACAGCTCAGGGTGCTAAGCGGTTGGGTGTCAGGCTGGAGAGGGCCTGTAGGAACAGCAGAAATGCCAGGCCTGGGTTGGCGAGGCCAAGGGCTGCCTGCTCCCACCACTGGGTGGGTTAACCTTGTCTCCTTGGAGACCAGCTTGTGACAGGGCACTCCTTAGTCTGAGCCTCTGTTTCCTCATCTGTGGAGCCTGGGACCCTATCTTTGAGGCCTGGAATGGGAATGAGGTGTGCAATAAGTGCTTAGGGGGCTTGGAGAACCCCAGCCCCGCCCCACAGATGACTGTCTGGTTTAGTGCCCCCCTCCCCTACCCCCAGACTCAGCTCAGGCAAGGGATAGGGTTTGCAGCTGGACTGCACCAGACTGGGAGGAGCGGCCTGAGCCCAGTCTGGCCACCTCAGCCCTTTTCTTAGCCTCAAGGGCCAATTAGCTCCCTCAGCTCCACCTGCCCATCCCCCTCCACCCCCGCTTCCCCGAGCCTCCAAAGTGCAGGCCTGGGGGCAGCCTGGAGGTCTGAGGGGGCAGACCCAGGGGTTGGCCTGGGAGCAGCTGCTGTCTGGTGTGCCCTGGTGTGGGATTGGGAGTTCATGTGCATGGAGTCCTTAGCTAAGGGCCGTGCCTGGGAGACCATGGCTGCCCAAGGCTGTGGTGAGAACAGGGGTACCCTTCCCACCGAGTGGCCCTGAGATAGCCTCTGCACAACTCTAGGCCCCCAGGCTGTCAGCAGCCCGAGGAGCCGGGCTCCACCCTGAGACGCCCTCTTCCTCCCCCTGGGGATTCCCAGCCTGCCCTGGGCTTCCTGCTTCTTACAGGTGCCACTCACTACCTTCTGCCGCAGGAGCTGGTACACAGGGCAATGTGCAAGTGAGTATGGATGCAGGGAAGCCCCAGAGAGCCCCAGGAAGGGGGCAGCACCTCCTTCCCTGGGGCCTGCTTGGGTGCTTTGTAATAGCCTCTCAGCGAACCACTTCCGTATGCCACTTGCTCCCTAGCCTCTGCCATTGGGTTGGAAAACACTCAGACCCTAGGCTAGACTCTAGGATTAAGGGGGTGCAGGAGTGAGGTAGGAGGCAGAATCAGACAGACCTGGGCCCCTGCATCACCACTCACTGGCTGTGTGACCCGAACAAGTCTTGCCCATGGCCTCAGTTTACCCAGGTGTGAAACAGGGATGCTAGTGAGGAGTAGAGGCAACCCAGACTGAGGGTCCGGCCTGAGGGAACGAGGGCCGGGTGCCTTCCCTGTGAGGGCGGAGGAAGGAGAGGAGGCATGCCTAGCTGCCCTCACCGCCACCCACTGTGGACACTGCCCTACTTCGGCCCCAGTTGCCAGGGAACCACTGGGTTCCTCACTAACCTGGATCTCTCTATTGATGGGCGGCCTTTGTCTTTCCACTTCCAGTGGCCGAGGAAGGCCTGTGTCCAGCTGTTTCCCGGCAATTCTAGCCTCTGGAGGCTTCGGGAGGTCCACAGGCCCTAGAGCCACCGGCTGGGAAACACAAGGGCCTGCCTCCCACCCTCTGCTCCAGGTGGGGACCTGCCTCCCACCTCTGTCTCCCCAGTCTGGCCTTCTTGGCAGGCAGCCCAGAGAGCCCTCTGAGAGGCGAATTGTTCCGTACCTCTCCTCCCCCCTGCCAACCCTTCCAGTCTCCCAGAGGCCCTTAGGACGGTGCAGGCTTCTCAGCTTGCATCCAAGTCTTGGTGTAACCTGGGCTCTGCCCACCCACCTTTCCAGACCTCTCTCCTCCCTTCTTATACTCTCCTACCTCCCAGATCCTCATCATGGCTAATCCAGCACCTCCTGTGTACCGGCTCTGGGCCAAACATAAATATAGAAGACTCTCTTTTGTACCTCACACCTGCTTGTCAAGTGTGTGTCATTCCCCGCTCCATCGTTTATACATGGGGAAACTGAGGCATGGTGAATGCTTACTGAGGGCTCATTCTGTGTCAGGCCTTGTGCTGAGTATTTATTTAAGGTAAATTCTCTTAGTGTCACAACAGTCCTCTGCTTGGTTGGAGAGCTGGGTGTCCACAGCCACAGGGCCCGTGAGGAGCAGAGCAAGGCAGGCTGATACTCTCAAGTTAGGCCAGGAGTTCAGATCCAGTTTTAACCCCCACCCCCCTCTCCACCTAACCCCAGCCTCTGGGCTCCTTAACCGTGATCCTGCTCTCTGTCCCTCCCAGCCTTGACAGAACCTAGATGCTCTCCTGATCCTGCCCTCTCCCTCAAACCCATCCGCAGTTCAGTGTGCGCCTACCCACTTACCTGGGCCCCGGCTGGGCACACAGGTTGTGGGGGAGGGGCCAGGTAGGTTACATGCAGATGATGACCGCGTGGGGGAAGGTAGTGGTGGGGGGCTTCCAGGAGGAGGTGAGGGGCCTTGAGCTGAGCTCTGAAGGAAGAGTAGGTATTGGCCAGGTGATGGGAAGGGTTTCTGGGTGGAGGAAACAGCAGGTACCAGTGCCTGGTGGGAGAGGCAAGTGTAAGGAAGTGAAAGAAGCTCAGAATGGCCGGGGGCAGGGGCAGGGGCAGGGGCCAGGTCCCAGTGTAAAGATACCTAGGCTGTAGGTGGGGCTGAACTGGAGGCCAAGGGCTAGGGCCTTTGGAGATTCAGTGGAGCTTCCTCGGGAGGCCAGGTTGATGTCAGGTTAAGGTCGGAGAGTGAGTGCGTGGTGAGGAGGGCCCCAGGCTGGGGCCTCAGGACCCTACCAAGCTTCAGTTCTGGGAAAGCGGAAGCTGCCGAGGCCTGGGTGGTGTCACAGCTTCCTCTTTCTCTGAGGCCTCCGGGGCTGTACCTCCCTGGGGCTCTGCTGCCCTTGGTAGTTGGTTTTCTTCCAGGGAATTTCTGGTTCTAATTGTTTGGGCATTTTTGGAGGTGGGGGTGGGCTGCATGTTAGGAAGCCTACTCCCCCTCAACCTGTTTTTTGTGGAGGCTCCAGACACTGCTGGAGGAGGGCTTTGTGGTGAGACAGACATCCCTGCCCTTACTGTCGGGCTTTGGGCCCGGGGTGGGGGGCGGGGGGATCAGCACTGAACAAGTAAGCAAACAAATATTTAATTACAAACCTGAGCTGAGGTGCGGAGGGAAGGAAAGAAGGGAGTGATGGGGAGGAAATCACAAGACCTTCCTTAGGCTTATTACTTCACTTAATCATGGTCTTCCCCTGGGAGATAAATATCCCCATCTTGCAGATGAGGTTACTGAGACCCAGCAAAGTGAAGCAGGGGCTCAGGTCCTACAGGGAGTTGGTGGCAATGGGGTCAGGCCCAGCTAGGAGACTTGCTTGCCGGGGTGGGGAGGAGTGGCCTCTAGGCTCACTTCCTCCTCTGCGCCTGGGGCCCTGCTGGGTGTTTCTCCTCTGCCTGGAGCCCTGGGCCCTGAGAGGAGGCCTCCTGCTGTGCGCCTGGGTCTGCCTGCCCACCTTTGACAGCCTTTTCCCAGGAGGCCTCTGAAGGTCACTGACTTCCCTGTCTTAGGATTAGGCAGAGAGGTGGGGATGGACCCCTCAGGGACACCCAGCTGACCAAGGGGCTTTGATCTGAGCTTGCTTTTCAGTTAAGATTCTAGGATTTAGAGATCCTGGAGTCCTGGTGGGAGCGGTGGGGGGGGGGGGGGTGCCAAGGGGCCGGTCAGAGCAGCAGGTGTGGCCATGTGTGTACATGGAGGGGGGTTCTGGGTGGCTTACCATGGCCTGCCTGACTGGACAGGTTCCTCGGGGGCTCAGTGTGGGGGCTCAGTCTGGCAGAGTGAGGGGCCTGGGAGTGCAGCTGTAAGCAGACTCCAGCAGCCAGACTGGAGTAAGTACCAGTTTGGGATAATTAGAAGGCACGTAATTAGAAGGCGTCAGGGCGCTAGGCGGCGAGTGTCTGTGAATGTGCCTGAGTGGGCCCTTGCTGGCTCTGGGTCTGGGCCTTTGGACCCCCATTTCCTCCTGGAAGTCTCAAGATCACGGTTCCCTATCAGTCTGGAGGTGAGCAGCTGCCCAGCCCCTCACGGTGGGCTCAGGTTCCCCAGCAAGTGCCAGGCCGGGCCACGGGTGGTACTGGGGTCCTCTCCTCTGTGGCTGTGGTACCTCTTTTCACTCCTGGTCCAGTTCCTGTGGGGCCAGCCTGAGGCCTTTGGGCTTGTGGTCAAGTCTGTGGGTTAGATCCTGTGAAGAAGGATTTTCATGGGGAGAGGGGCTTGAGTGGGAGCTGGGCCTGGGCAGGGGAAGGGACACTTTGGGCCAGAAACTGGAAAGGAAGACTTGTGGCCAAATCAGAAGAGGGGACAGGTGAGGGGACGGGTCTGAGTATACTACCTGTTGGGTACTGACTGCAGGGTGTGGCCTTTATGCTGTGGCCTGACCTTCTCCTGTCCCAGGTTTTCCCCGTAGCTGGCCTTGGGCCGAGAGCCGCTGCCAGTGACCTGGAGAGTCCCAACCGAGGATGTTGTGCCTGCCACCCCTCCCCCTCCCCTGTGGTGTAATTTGAACCCTTGGCCGCTGCCACTGAGGTCTGTGTAGGGGGATCAGTTTCCTCTAGCTCCTTTTCCAGGAGGGACGGCCAGGCCACTTGTGCCCCCTGAGGGGCTCTCGTGTGACCTGGGGTTCACGGCAGGCAGCGCTTCTCCCACCAGACTTGGCATCAGGCAGCACGGGGCTCCCGGTAGGGTCCCCTCAATCTGCTGGGGACCCTGGGCTGCCCCTCGGTGGTCAGAAGCTATATGGCCTGTGGCTGAGGCCTGACAAATCCAGCTTCCTTCACCCTCCTGAGCCTGAAGCCAGGCCTCTTGGAAATAAGTGATGGGACTCCCTTGTTTTGCCGTGGTCCCTTTTGTCGAAACTGAATCCTCCTTCCTGCTCTTCCAACCTGCCCACTGGCTTGAGGCTTTTCTCCAAACGACTCCATGCTTGGAGCCTGGGTGCTCAGCCTCAGGCCAGCAGCCATCCCACTCAGCGCCCTTACCCTGCCTCATGGTTGGTTGGCCCTTCCCGCCATCTGGCAGAGGGACATTTCCCCGTTCATCTGTTGGCCGCTGGTCAACAGGGATGTGAACTCCCTGAGGACAGGGACAGGGTCTGTCTTCTATTTCCCGTGCTGAGGGCAGTGTGGGGCTCACAGTGGTAGGTGCCCGCGAGAGGACAGAAGGCTGAACCCCAGCCGCTATGACAGCAGGAGCTCTGCTCCTGCCCCAGAGATGCAGTCAGACCCATCCCAGTGTTGGACACGTCCTTCCACATCCTTCGGTGGAGAAGAATGCCTGTTGGGGAGTGGGATCCGTGGGGGGCTGGGACTGTGATGGGGGCCGGGAGCAGGTAGGGAGACATTGCAGGAACTTCGGTCCCAGCCGTGGGGAAAGGGAAGCTTCTGGAAAGAGAGGCCTTCGTGTTCGGCTTTGATGGCTGAGGGGAAGGACCTTCCCTGGAGCAGAAACAGCAAGAGTGAAGGCAGAGACGCAGGAGGGGCTGGGCCTGCAGGAGGTCCAAGTGGTGGGAGCCTGGGAGCTAGAGATGAGGTGCAGAGTCTGGGCATGGGGGGATTGCAGGCCTCTCAGCCCCTGCCGCGGCAGGCTTCCTTCCTCCCCAGGCCCCCCTGCCCACGTCCCTGTGCACCTGGCTATTTATGGAAGGGAAAGGAAGCCCTTCCTCCCCCGGGAAGTCCCCCAAGCTTGGCAGAGCTTTCTGTCGCCCTCCTCTGCTGCCCTGGGAGGCTGGCCCCAGACAGGGCACCTTTGTGGGGGAGAGGGGAGGTGCGGCAAGTGTAGGCCAGGCCACTCCAGCGTTGCCTGCCCAGCAACACCTTGCAGTTTCCCCATCCAGTCTTGTCCTGGAAGCAGTGCTGGGAGGACGGCAGCTGCCTGCCTGCTCCCGCCTCCTGCTGAGCCTCCCCTCTGTGTGTGTCATAGGCTGGTGACTCCTGGGGCCTGAGGATGAAGCAGAGCCTGCCACACTGGCCTCTGTCCTGCCTTTTCGTGGTGAGTTGGGGATGGGACCTGGGAGTACTGAACCCTGCACCCCAGCCCTCTGGGCCCAGGAACCCCACGGCGGCTGCCGTGCTAGGGTTGGTCACACAGCTCTTCTTTGTAAGATAGAGTCAGTCCAATCCTAGGAAACCCCTCCTGGCCTGTGTGGCTCTTGGTGAAGGAGGCTTCCTAGGGCTTGGCAGATGCTGGGAGCCGGGCCTGGGGAGGGCCCCAGAGCCTCCTTTGCGACATTGCCTCTGGCCCCCAGGGCAGCTGGCTCTATTCTGTGCTTGTTACCCAAAGTTGGGGCCAACTTGGAGGACAGGTTTGGAGGGGGAAATCTCCCCACAGCAGGAGGGATTGAGGGCAGATAGTTAATTCCCAGAGTGGGGTGCAGAGGGAGCTCTGAGTGGAATGTGCTGGGAGAGGCCAACTGAGATCCCTTCGTTGGGCTGTATCCCGCCCTGTGTGGGTGCAGGAGTGTGAGCTGGCTGGCCTAGTGTGGAGATGTCACGGAGGACGTGGTCCCAAAGACCCTGCTGAGGGCCCAGAACAGGAAGCACTGCTGCAAAGTCGGCCCCAGGGATGATGGGCAGGGCCTGGTTAACAACATGCCCAGCTGTGGTGGGGGCCGCGGCCGCAGGAAGGCGGACAGAACTTGAGCGAGGAATTCAGAAGCATTTCCTCTTTATCGTCCTGGTTAGCTGGAATGGATGTGACTCAGGGACCCAAGGGCTTGAGATCCTGATCTGGCTCTGTCTTGGGTTTTCCATCACTTTCCAGAAGCGGATGTGGTTTTCTTTCTACCTAGGCAGTGGTGATGCAGCAGGTATGGGACAGGCAGGTTTTACTCGGAACACGAGGGGGTGAGGTTAGAGAGCGTCCCTGAAACCTGCGGGCTGGCCCTGTGTAGTCAGTGGTCCCCCCTCCTGGGACATTAGGAGGTGGGTGGTGGATAGATGGCCCCAGAGATGCCACATCCCAGCACTTTGTGCTCTGTGTGTCCTGCCTGCTGTTCTTCCAGCTGCTGCGCTGGCCTCTGGCCACTCCAACATCAGCGAACCCTTGGCGGTGCCCACCTGGGGAGGAGCCCAGCCTGGTGAGCTCACCCTGCCCGCCTGCCCTGTCCTGGGAAGACTGTTGAGGGCCAGGGGCAGCTTCCCCAGATCTGGCTCCTGGCTTTGTTCTCATCCTTTCCCTCCCACAGGACCTGGGGCAGGGCACATTATGCAGGTCGTGTCCCCCCGGCACTTTCTCTGCTTCGTGGGGCCCTGGCCCGTGCCAGCCCCACTCTCGCTGCAGCCCTCGAGGGAGGCTGGAGGCCCAGGCAGGCACAGCGACTCAAGACACCCTATGTGGAGACTGCCAGCCTGGGTAAGCCATGGGGTGGGACTTGAGGGTTCATGGCTAGGTGACCAGGACTTTGGGTCCTAGGGTCCAAGCCTCACCCACCCCTTGAGCAGGCCTCAGACTTCCCGTCTATGAAGTGGGATGGGTCAGGACCAGTGAGTGTGCCTGGCAGCAGCCTCTCTTATGGACAGTGTTTAGGCCTCAGTGATGTCTTCTCTCTCTGCAGGTGGTTTGCCACTTCGGGGGTCCCCCGTGCCTCCTGTCAGCCGTGCTCCTGGACACCTCTGGGTACTCGCAGCTGTTATGGTGAGTGACAGACACAGGGTAGGACTGGTGAGGGGGTGTATAGGAGGGGGTCCAGTGAGCTTAACTGAGCCCAGGGAAGGATGTACAGCCAGAGGGTGTCCAGCAAGACGTGTTCTGCTGGTAGTGTTTCTGCTCACCTCGTTTCTGAGAGGCAGGACCCTCCAGCAGGTGGCAGCCATGACTAGGGGCACCCAGGAGCTAATGTCCTGTCTCCTGTCCTCCTCCCCTCAGAGAGAGACACATGCAGATGTGTGTGGGCACACACTTCTCGCCTGTTGTCAGTCACTTTCTGAGGCAACTACCTCATCGGGCCAGTCGTGGGGGGTGGGAATCGGTGTCCACGTGCCCAGGCATGTGCTTGGGTACTGTGTTCACCGCAGAATGATGGGTGGACAGGGGACTGAGGAAGCCTTGCTCAGGCTGACTGACAAGTAGGGGTGAGTTGCCCTTTGCCTCCCCAGCACAGGGGAGAGTGGGCAGTAGGTGGCTCTGGACACATTAATACCCGCCCCCCCCCCCCCCCCCCATTTAACCCAGGCCCTGGGCCTCTCTGCCTCCATCTTTCCTCCATGCCTCCATCCTCTGTGGCACTCAGAGCGGGGACGGCGGGCCCGACGTGGTGTGGAGGTGGCAGCAGGGGCCAGGAGCACTGGGGATACGCGGCAGCCTGGGAACGGCACGCGGGCAGGTGGCCCTGAGGAGACAGCTGCCCAGTATGCGGTTATTGCCATCGTGCCTGTCTTCTGCCTCATGGGGCTGCTGGGCATCCTGGTGTGCAACCTGCTCAAGCGGAAAGGCTACCACTGCACGGCCCACAAGGAGCTTGGGCCCGGCCCTGGAGGTGGAGGCAGCGGTGAGGCTCAGCTTGGGGTCTTGAGTGGGGAGGCCAGAGGGTAGGGGCTAGCCCGGCCCAGCTCAGCTTGGGGGCTGTGCAAGGGACCCTGTTGGCCTAGCGGAACTGACAGGGAGGGGCCTGCAGAGGGCTAACCAGGAGGGCTTCCTGGAGGTGCTGCATGCAGCCGCAGAGGACACTGTGAGAAGTGAGAGTGGAAAGAAAGGTGAAATGGCCTGAGGTGGTGATGGGGGCAGAGAAGTCAAGTGGCTTCAGTGGGATTCTGCTCCTGGGTGAGGCCCTGCGCGGCTGTAGGGTTCTGGACTCCTCGGGGGCTGCTGTTGTGTGTATGTGGTTCGAGGGTTGGACTGTCTTCGGTGGGCACCATGAGGGGCTCAGGTTTCAGCTCTAGGCCATGGTTTGAGTTAGGAGTCCTGGAACCAGAGGAAGAGACATGCTCCTGGGCCCCTTTCCTCTTCCCTGCACCATCCCTTGAACCCTTGAAGGGCCCCCTATACACACA
The DNA here is from genome assembly GCF_006229205.1 of Suricata suricatta. Classification (NCBI taxonomy): domain Eukaryota; kingdom Metazoa; phylum Chordata; class Mammalia; order Carnivora; family Herpestidae; genus Suricata; species Suricata suricatta. The sequence continues at coordinate 55,009,786 of NC_043710.1, forward strand.
CGCTGCGCACAGAACCTGAGGCCAAGTGAAGATTGAACCGGTGCCTCCCATTTCTGTGCCACAGGCTGCCCGGGACTGGCCAGAGCCCTTCCTAGCTCCTGACGCTGCCAGCTGGTAGGGGCAGAAAGTGCACAGGAGCTCTGGGCAGGCAGGAGGATGGCAGCTCAGGCCATTTTGTCTGGGAATGCACTTGTTTTCCTAGCTTAGGTCTTCCTTTGGCTGCTGGCTGCTGCCTGGGTGCAAGTGCTAGGAGCTGTTTGGTGCTGGCCCAGGATTGTTTATGTGGCTTATCCTCACACTCTTGAGGTTTGGGCCCTGAGGGCCCTGAGGGCCCTGAGGGCCTTCAGTTAGATATATGGACAGGGTGGTGTGCAGGGAAGTGTAAGCCCAGAACGGCAGAGTTTGCCAGAGAGCTGTCCAGGGTTCTGGGCAGAGAGACAGCCCACAGCTCCCTGGGGCTGTGCAGGGGAGATGATAGGCCCCAGAAGAGGCTGCCCCCCTTGCCCCCCAATTGCAGGGATCAGTGATCCAGAGCCCAAGAGAGGCCTGGAGAGCCACCACTGCATAAACACCCAGGCTTGCAGCACACCTCACAAGAAGACCTGGGGTGCCCTCTGCTGCCACATCTTGGTGTAGCTGTCCAGTCTGGAGGCCCTGCCCACCTCAGTCAACCCTCCACTTCCCCAGGACCATGGCTGTTACTTTTCTTCCTCAGGGATCAACCCCGCCTACCGGGCTGAGGATGCCAATGAGGACACCATTGGGGTCCTAGTACGCCTGATCACGGAGAAGAAAGGTGAGGGGAGGTCTGACCCCACCCCTGTGCCTGGGAGAGGATGGTTGCCTCCCTTCTCTGCCCCTCCCACCAGGATGCCTGGGGCCAGCCTGGCCCTCTCTCCTCTGTGGCTGAGGGGTAGAGGAAAAGGCACAAAGCCCAGACTGGGGAGGGGGGAGCATGGGGAAGGCCCTTCATGGCCCAGAGCAGGGTTCTGACCACAGCTGCCCAACAGAGAACGCTGCGGCCCTGGAGGAGCTGCTGAAGGAGTATCACAGCAAACAGCTGGTGCAGACCAGCCACAGGCCCATACCCAGGTGAGTGGGCAGGTGACCAAAACCCACAGATAATCAGCCGGCTTCCTCGGGGATTCACCACTTGGGTTTGTTCCCTTTCACGTTCCTGACTCCCCCTCACTACCTCCTGGGACCCGCTGGCCCTGGCGCTGGGCTGCCCTAGTGACTGCTCCCCACTGTGTCCTCTGCAGGCTGCCGCCAGGTCCCCCCAGCATCCCACACGTCTGTCCGCATCGCCACCACCTCCACACCGTGCAGGGCCTGGCTTCACTGTCTGGCCCCTGCTGCTCCCGCTGTAGCCAGAAGAAGTGGCCCGAGGTGCTGCTGTCCCCTGAGGCTGCAGCTGCCACTACTCCCACTCCCAGACTCCTGCCCAACCCTGTCAGGGCTCCCAAGGCCGGGGCCAAGGCAGGACGCCAGGGCGAGATCACCATCCTGTCTGTGGGCAGGTGAGGTGGGCATAGGTACAGGAGGGTTGGGGAGAGACATTAAAGCCAGGGTGGGAGAGGCAGGGCCTATTTGAGCCCTCAGCATCCTGCGTGGTGATTGGTCCCTCTCTGGCCTCAGTGTGAATCTGGGCAGGAGGGTGGTCAGGGAGAAGTCAGGTCTTCCAGCTCTGCTGTGGCTCGTGGGTGGCAGCAGGGTCCTGGCCTCCATCACACCTTGGGCCCCTCAGGCCAAAGGACTATTTACCTACAGCCTAGGGCTCATCTGTGGGTGGGAAGGTATAGGAAGGGCTCAGACTCTGATCCTTGAACTTGGTGTGGGACCCTGGCAGGTGTTGCCCTTTCTAGACCCGTGGTTCCATCTTTGATGGGATTACTGCACACCACTCTTCCCTCCTGCACCACAGGTTCCGAGTGGCCCGAATTCCTGAGCAACGGTCAAGTTTGGCAGCCTCTGAGGTGAAGACTATCACGGAGGCTGGGCCTTCAGGGGGTGATCTCCCTGGCTCCCCACAACCTGGCCTCCCCACTGAGCAGCAGGCACTGCTGGGAAATGGCGGAAGCCATACCAAATGGCTGAAGCCCCCAGCAGAGAACAAGGCTGAGGTGAGGGCTAGAGGGGAAAGTATCAGTTGGTACCTGAGCCGACCCTCAACTGCAGTTGGGGGGGGGGTGCAGGTACAGGGGACCCCGGGCAGGGAGTGCAGAAGCCCCTGACTCCACTCTTGACGCCTCACTCCTGTCTCCCAGGAGAATCGCTATGTGGTCCGGCTAAATGAGAGCAACCTGGTCATCTGATGGTCTTTCTCATCTGAGAACACAGCAGCCCTGCCCTGGGAGGTTCTGAAGGCTTCCTGGAGGAGGTAGAGCTGCAGCTGGGAGTGTGAGGATCAAGAAGCAATGGCCCAGCAGACAGAACAGCAAAGGCCAAGGCCTGAAGGTGGGAGCGTCTGCCCCAGTGAGGAGGCAGGCCAGCTGGCAGGTGCTGTGTGCAGGAGCAGGTTGAGCGCCCCTCCCCTGTCCCTGCCACTCACTTCTTTCTCTGAAGGATGCCCTGACCCTGTGCCTTGGCCTGATCCTGGGACCCTGCAGATCCTCTGTACCACTAAGTGGCAAGGCCTTGGCCTGGTGGGGAGGGGCCCTCTGCCTGGCATTCCTGGCCCCACACCTTGGTAATTAGATGCCCTTGCCTCTGTACAGGGCCTTGGCATGGACCTTTCCCCCCTCTTCCAGTGGGCCCTGTAAAGGGAAGGAGCAACAAAAAGCCATGGGCTGGAGACTTGAGTTCCCAGGTTCTAAGCACGGGCATGTTCCTGGCCCTCACCTGGTTACAATTCTTCTGACCATGACGGGGAAGAGAAAGGGATCTCAGGGCTCCTCCAGCTCCTTGCAGATTCTGGTCAGGGTCATGTGAGGGGAGAGCCTGACTCCTTGCCACCCCTCCCATTAGTAGTTTTATCTGGCCCCATTTTTTGCAGCTTCTAGGGCCTCTGTCTCCGGGGCCCGATGGGGCAGCCTGTCCCTGGCTCTGCCTACAAGAAGGGGCTTAATGCATGTATCTGCCCCCACCCCCCCGCCCTGCTATTTTTACTCCCATTGGTACCACAGTCGACCTGGGCAGAGCTGTGGTACAGGGTGCAGCCTGCATAGCCACCCCAAGACCTCAGGAGCTTTCAGGGAGAGGGGTGTGTGAGGGGCTGAGGTGCCTTTGGTCTCAGTGGTTTGTGTGTCCATGGTGTTGGTGTCTGTCCCCCAGCCTGGGCAGTGCGGGCGACTGCCCAGCCCAGTCCCTATTTCCACTCTGGCTCAGCAACCTGGTTATTTATGTGGGGTCGTGCAGGCATGGGCCCCACTGCCATCCCCATTTCTCTTATTTATTGAAACTTTGCTGGTGTCCTTTGTCTCCATTCCCATCTATTTATTGGATAATAAAAGGTGGGAAAGTCGTGTCATGAGGAGCTTCTTTCCCTCTGCCTCTTCACAGGTCGTCTGCCCAGTCACCAAATAGGTCTGTGTCAGGCACGGTGTGTGGGACAGGCCATCCCTTCCCTCAGTGTTGGCTCTGTGACAGGTGGGCATGGGGACAGAGGTGAAGTGGGGCTGGAGGAGGCCCCTCATTTCATCAGGTTCTCACTGAAGCCCCTAGAGGCAGTGCAGTCCAATGGAAATATATAGTATGCACCACATATGTAATTTAACATTTTCTAATAGCCACATTTTTAGAAGTAAAAAAACCAGATAAACTTAATGTCAAGCACGTATTTAAGCCAGTATATCTAAAGTATTTTCGTTTCAATAGTCATTATAAAAATTATGCATGAACCATTAATTTTTTTGTTTTGAAATCTGGTATTTTACACTTACAGCACATCTGAATAAGAACTAGCATAGTCAAGGGCTCGACAGCACATGAGGCTAGTGGCTCCTGTCTTGGACGGCACAGCTTTAGAGGATGGATGGGGTAAGACAGACCTGTTGGGAACTGGCGAATGTGGGAAGGGGAAACGGGGTCTGCAGAGAGGGAACAGCATGTGCAAAGGCCCAGGGGAACTACGAGGAACTGGAGAGCTGGAAGTTGAAGATGACCGGTGTGGACTGGACTGGGGGTGGGCGGCAGAAGGCAGCTCCACGTGCTCTTGGAAGCCATCAGTCTTACGCCAGAGATGCCAAGGAACCTCTAAAGCATTTAGGAAGGGGGGCCGGTTAGCTCACTCTTGGTCAGTGTGGAGGGTGGAGCAGGAGTTGTGCATGGAAACCTCTGCAGCTGTCCAGGCAAGAGGTGGTGGAGGCCAGGGTGTGGGGGGCAAGATCCAAGAGATCCCTAAGATGGAAGTGCTAGGATTTGGTAACAGGATGTGGGTCACCAGGTTAGGGCCAGCTGGGTGGGGAAACAGGAGTAGCTAGGAGACAGCTGTGATACAGCCCCCTAAACACCTGGAATGTGAAGGCCCAAAGTGCTCAAGAGACCGAGCTGGGCTGTGAGAATATCTAGAGGCACTCACGTAGGCATCTGCACCAGGACTGGACCAGGACAGTGGGCTCAGCGCAGACTCTTGGGCTCCTCCAGAGGCACTGCCAAGGAGGTGGGAAGGAGACCAGGAGACTGCAGTGTCCTGCAAGTGAGGGGAGGGGAGCAAGGGGGCAGGGTGGGTCACAAGACCAGGTGCTGCCACAGGGTCAGGATGGCAGCAGCCCCTGGTTAGTGCTCATGGGGAGTGGGGGTGGTGAGAGCAGGACCAGGTCGGAGGGGATCGAGCTCCCTGCAGAAGCCAGATTGTGACAGGCGATAGCTGGTGGGGACTTAGGCTCCAGGGAGGTAAGGTTTTTAGTTAAATCTGGGTTCTCAGGGTATCTGGTGTGTTTTTTAAAGATGGAAGAAGGGGACACATTTAAATGCTAATGGAAAGTTCCAAAGAGAAGAACCAGACACTGATGTGTGGCGGAGCCTGGGAAGGTGTGGAAAGGACAGCCTGTGGGAGGCCCAGACCTGCTGGGTGAAGGTGGCTGGTCAGGATGGGACTCCAGGAGGCCGAGCTCACGTTCGCCCTTGCTGCTGTTTCTGAGGCCACAGGTGCCACTACTCCCATTCCCAGGCTCCTGCCCAACCCAGCTGGGCTCCCTAAGGCTGGGGCCGCAGCAGGATGCAAAAGTGAGATCACGGTCTTGTCTGTGGGTGGAGGCCCTTGTCCTGTGCAGAAGCCATGGGCCTGGCCCAGTAGCACAAAAAACTCCTACCCGGGGAAGCTGGACAGACGTGCCTTGAGATTTGATCTCTCCCTGCCTCTGTGTTACCTTTCCAGGGCACAGGCTTCTCTTTCTGAGTTGTGCAGGAAAGGGAGGGTACCTCCTTGGGCCCAGGAGACAAAGCTTTACCTGCTCTAGGAGAGAGGAGGAAAAGAGACAGGCTGTACATCAAGAGGAATTTTCTGGAGAACCAAAGGTTGCCAAAGTCTAAAACAGGCTGTCCATTGCAGGGCCTAGTCGGCATCATCCATGCTCCCAAGGAAATGTCCCCTTGGGTTACCAGGGTCTACCTGGTGTCCCTATTTGGCAACTCTTGGCTACATGTCAAGGTTTGGCTTCTCAAACTTGGCTGTCCTCTTAGCCAACGAACCCCACTTCACCCAGAACTTGGATGACCCACCAAGATGATGAGAAAGCAAGAGATGGGGTGGGAGGTGGGTCCCTCCCACTCCCCAGCCTCCTTTTCCAGGGGATGGCTGGACCGGAGACTCTAAATGCCCTCTTGATGTGGAGACTGAGGGTGGCTTTGACTTCTCAGGCCAGGTAAGAGACCCTCCACCTTGGTGCTGGGCCCTGGGGTAATAAGCACAGCTCTCCTCCAGCACTGCCACCCCACCCCCACCCCACCATTTTCTGCTTGCTGGAAGTCAAAGTATGACCTAAATTTCTTCACCTGTCCCTAAAAGGATGGGAGGAGCTGCGGAGGGATCAGGTACCGGTATATCCAGTGCTCTTGGCCTTCAGGGCTCCCATCTGAAAGTATTCCTGGCTTGTCCCCTCTGAATCTTGGCGGCGCTGGGCTGAGGGGAGTTCTGAGTCTGACCTCTCCTTATTCCACTCCTCGCCCAAAGGACCAGAATAGGCAGTATGGGGCCCAGATCTCCACCTCCCTGTCTGCTCCTGGTCCTCAGCCCTGCCACTGTGACCTGGAGCTGAGTCCCTGGAAAATCCCTTTCCTGCCCTGGAGAAACTGCTGTGACACAGCCTAACAAAGTCTGTGGCCAGCGGTGCCTTCGGCTCCCACATGTGACAGAGTTTTCCACTGTAAGGAGGGCGAATGAGTGTCCTGTGATGTGAGGACAGCAGGGGAATTGGGGAGCAAGCTGCAGGCGCATGGGTTGGTGAGTTAGGAGACTGTCTTGAACTCTAATTATAGCTCTAGTGTGAGCCAGGTCAGTGAGCCTCTTGGGGGCCTCAGTTTTTTCCCTAGTAGAGGTTGAATACTTGACAGGCTAGGAGAGTGGGGATTTGGGAGGCCAGGCCCTGGGAGGCAGTGGTGGCCCAATGACCAGGAAAAGAAGCCTGGGCCTGGACTGGGGCAGTGGCTTTGCCCAGAGGGAAGGGGAGGCAGAGATTTAGGATGGGAAACTGACCGCAGTTGACCATTTGGGTGGAGACCACATGACCTCCCTCAACTGTCCTACTGTGACTACAAACCTGCAAGCTCGCTCTTCCCTTCGTTTCCCACCTGACGAACTTTAAGCAAACACAGACATTGCCTCCTCTGACCGGGAGGCAGGGGGTGGGAGGTGGGGGAGGAGAATGTGGGACTTGGCCAAGTATGTGCTCCACCTCTGAACCTCACCGGCTCTGTGACCTTGGCCAAGGTACTTACCCTCCTTGGCTGCCTTGTCTTGAGGGCAGGGTTAATAAATAGGGCTCACCTCCCATCCTGCTGTGAGGATTTTGAGAATTACCAAACAAAGCCCAGCACTGGCCACACGGTGAGCCTCGGTAGATGGCAGCCTTCATCATTCATGGCCTCCTGGCCATTTGCCATGCAGCTTAATCAGTCCAGATGCTGATGGCCACTGCCCAGACCCCTCAACTGAATCGCAGGGGAGCCCTGTTAGGCCTGTGGGGAGAGGCAGCATAGGCCTTACCTGACTGGTAAAAACAAGGTTAGAATCCGCTTGAGGAGAAACCCAGAACGCCCGCTGGCCTAAGAGGTGGTCTGTGTCTCCCTGCCCCAAGAACCACCAGTCTGGTCACCCCAGACTTTTTTTTTTTTTGGAAACTTTTTTTTTAATAGTTATTGAATGTTCTACAGCTTACAGTAAATATCATAGTTACAAATTCTTGGCTTCAATCTTTCAGAGTGATCACTATCTGATCTTCAAAACAAAATGAAACAAAAACCTGAAAGAATCCAAAACAACAAAACAAAACCAGATTTAACACTTCATACACACAAGGCGAGGCCATGGGGCTTTCCAATCTTTACACTCCAGGCTGTGTTTTGAAAACACTGATAAGTTCTTTGATCAAACTACTTGGAAGACACCAGTCAAAGGTTTATTATTATTTTAAATGTTTTTCTTTTTAAAATGTGAGTTCCAATAAAATTTAAAAATTAGATTCCAACCTGTAGATTAAAATGAATTAAAAAATACAAAATCATATACAATGCTCTCACAGGGATGTTACATGCCACGAGAACAGGTTTCTCTGCCACATGATATGACACAGGGATGCAGTGCCTTTAATCAGGAGATAGAGACAGACCCTTGGGTCTTTAAAGGTCATTACAGACAACTCCAAGTTGCTAGAGGCCTGGCCTTACCCCCCCTTGGATCATGAGGAGCTTGAGTCCCACCACAGATCCACACGATCTGGCTGACTCGAGAAGGTGGTCTGAGGGCAATCCTACTCTTTTCCTGACTCGGGCATGGGGAGGAAGGCTAGAGCCTTGAGATGCTGGTCTTGCTGGGGTCAGGCCCAAAGAGGATTTCACCCATTTGACTCCTAGGGGCTGGTACTTATCTGCAAAGCTGTTCTATCGGTTCTCTTCAGGAAGGAGAGTACCCACCCTGCCAGGAGCTGGAATGGGTACAGGGCCTCACCGCCACAGCACGAATGCCCAGGGACTATGGATACGGCCGCAGGGAAGCAAGAGCTCTAGTTACCCTTTCTGGTCTTGTGGCAGTCAGTCCCAACTCCTGTGTTCCTCACTTGGCCACTGGGCTGGACTCAACAGCATGCAAGATAGAAAATAACCATTAGAGAAACTGAGGGAATGGGGCCCAAGTCTGGCTCAGGCAAAGGAGGCTATGGAATGTTGAAGCTGGCCTGCCGGGCAGGAATTCTGAAGGCTGGGCCCTGGAACCACGTAACACATAACTTCAGAAACAAGTTTTCTAGGAGAAGGGAACACAGGCAAAGGACAAACCCTGCAGCCAACCTGGCATGCTCATGGAAACCTGGTCTCTGAGGCTCAGGTATGGAATTCGATGTTAGCCTGCTTGGGTTTCCCCTGCTGTTGGGCTGGGCCTGGATTCCCCTGGGGCTGTGTCCCTCCATGGAACCTGCCTCCTACCTGCCCACTCTCTGGACTCTGAAGCCTGGCAAGCAGCCAGGGACCACACACTCTGTAGTAATGTGGGAAAATACAGGATGGAAAAGCAGAGCTTCCATTTATCTTCACTCAAATTCAACTGAGAAATGCCATGGTGATACCTAAACGATTCATCCAGCCAGAGTGCTATAACCAAGACCACGCAAAGACCAAGACCCAGGTCTTCCAGGCCTGCCTTCTCTGGCCGTGGGGCAGAGCCAAGGAATCTGCTATGCAGGGCTCCAGGCTTCCTCAGCCAGGGCCTCACTGAGGCTCTTGGCTGAGTCTTGTCTACTCAAGGAAGATACCAGAACTTGGTGACCAAGGGGCCTGCCTTACTTTTATGCTCCATGTGATTCATTTCTGAATGCCACTCAGAACAAAGTCCCTCCAAAGGAGCACTCCTAGCTCTGGGATTTGGTAAACCTCGACTTGTAAGTATACAGTGTCTCTCTTGGTCCTGGTTCTCACCCATGGGAAAGCAAGCCCAGGGATTGACATCAGATATGCTTTTGGCCATCCAAGGCTACACCAGGTCCCTTGGCAGCACTAACTCACTGGGTTTGAACACTGGGCAGGCCCTCCAGTGTCAGAAAGCAAGGGGTGCACAGGCTTCCCTGGGACACGGGTCTTTCAATGGACAGAAACCTGGGGGCTGCCCTTGAACGTATCTTCAGCTCTAGGCATCATGACCCCAAAGTGTTTTGTTCAGGTTAGGCCTTCTGTTGCCAATACTCATCCTCCTGGTGCTGCCTGGGCTCTCTGGGCCCCTCACAAAAAAATCTCAACTGGGAAGACTGAGCTCCCCAGGTCTTTGGGCATCTTCCTCTGGAACAGACAGGTAGCAGCCCACCTCGTCTTCATGCCTGCCACCGAGAGCCAGCAGGTGCCAGCTGGAAGAACAAAGGATCTGAAGAGCTCAAATCTCGGCTCCTTCTCTTAACTGTATGACTTTTGGCAAATCTCCTCAGCCTTTTTCTTAAGTAAGCTCTAGGCCCAGCATGGGGCTTGAACTCACAACCCAAGATCAAGAGTCACATGCTCTACCAACTGGGCCAACCATGTGCCCCAAGTCTCCTAAGCCTTTTGAGACTTAGTTTTTTCCATCTATAAAATGAGAATTTGGCAATCAATGAATGTCGAAGCACTTTATACATTAAAAACAAACAAACCTGTGGATAGGTGTATGTGTCCTTGTTCGATATTTAGGTAAGGGGATATACACTTCAGGGTCACTGCCAAGAGAGAAGAGCCACAGCAACTGTCCTGTCTCTTGAGGAAAAAAATTTTTTTCAAAAGTGGCAGAAAAGTTGTTTTAGGCTCTGACCACTGGGGGGCACTCCAGACTCCAGATTCCTGGGCCTCAGGCTAATGAGGAAAGGGACTCAGGTACAAGTTGGGGAAGCCAAGAGGGTTGGCTGGTAACTAAAACCACCTGTACCCCTAACCCTGGCCACCAAGCATGTGGTACTGGGCAGGCAGTGGAGTGGAGAGGCGCTTGCATGCTGGTGCCAGCACTGGAGCTGTGTCATGTGGGCACACCCCTTGTCCTCTCTGGCTCGATGGCCTTCCTACAATGACAGGGCCCTTCCAGCTCTGACCTTCTGTCCAGCGTTACCAGTGGGCCATCCCGCATCTCTGGATGCCTCCCAAAAGATGCCTATGATCCTACCACGAATGTTCGTCCTACCAGAGGCACACCACTGCCCCTGTTCTCCTGGGCTTATTCCCTTTGCGATGACTCCCCAAGCTTGGCCAGGCTTGTGGATCTCCGTCAAAGCAAGAGGGGGAAGCCAGCAGAACTGGGGCTCCACCATGCACATTGAAAAGGGGGTGCTGGACTTGGGACTCTTCCAGACCACAGCCTTTCAGCACCTTGACTTTGCCTTGGGGCCTGTCTTTGATCTGGAATTACTAGGGCAAAGAGAGGTGCAGAGCATAGATGCTTTAGTCCTCAAGCCTGTGTGTGGAGTCAGACTGGAGGGAAAGCAAACTGGGATTCAAGTGGCTTTGCCACTTATGAGGAAGTCGCTTTGCTTTCCCAGGTCTCAGTGTCCTCACGGATCAACAGGAGGAATAACCAATTTCACAGGGTTAAGCCAGACGATTGATGTGAAATTGCTTTGTGAACTGTGAGGTACTAGATGTTAGTTTTTACTTACTGGTATAGAAAGAAAAAAAGCAACAAGGTCATTCCTAGGTCTCCTCCTTTTAACTTCTTCTCTGTGGTTCTACCCAGCCCACCTAGAGGCAGCAGGGTACATGGAAACCTATTAGGATACTAGCAGTCTGCTCACACTGACAAGTTCCCTTTTCTTCTACAACCAGTTTCCTCGTTTGTTAGACACGTGCAGTAACTCTCACCCCGTCCTCTCTCAGGGCCAGTAAATTAAAGGCTGTGAAGTGCTCAGAAATCTATGAAGCACCTGACAAATGCAAAGGTTTCCTATTATTATCATTAGTATTATTTTGGCATTTTCCACACATGTATGACATAATCTAGGACCACCTTCACCCACCCTTACAAAACCAGAGAGTAGGAGGAGGTATCTGCAAAATGGATCAACACTGGAAAACTTTGTTGTTTTAAAATGAAACCCCATCAGCGCCCTAGAACAGGCCATTTAGAACAGCTGGCTTCTCCTCGCTGGTCCTGCAGCTCCCTGGAAAGCCAAGAAGGCGGGTCCCCCAACTCCTGGCTCTGGGTTGGATGCTGATGGGCTTTGCCCTCCTGGGAATGGCCAGACAACCTCTGAGGTCCTTCTGGCTCAAGAGTTTCCTGATTTTTTCCTCCTTTAAGGGAGACATGGGAGGTAGGGGTAAGGATTTGTCCAAGTGCACGTGAATTTAAAATGAAAAGGGTTATTTAAAAGTCCCAAATGTTATCAATGATCCCATTTTGTACAGTAAAATGTTCCTGCACCCCCACCCCCAAAGGGGCTGCTGGCCCAGCCAAACGCTGGGTGCAGGGCACAGTGCTGGGCGACCTACACTCCTGGCTGAGGCTAGCTGGGCCTCCTGACTTAGGGGTTCCTCTTCTCCCATGAGCTCATGCCTCCTGGGCCTCATCCTTGTCCCCCTCTCTTCTCAGGAGGAGGGGCTTTTGTCCTAAAAGCATCGATCCTCCTCTTGAGCCAGCCCACTTGCTGCTTCTCCTAGGGCTGGAGTCAGGTATAGAACAAAAGTTACAGATGTCTTCACAGAATTTCCAAATGCTATTTCTCCATTTGCAATTTCTGTTCCTGCCATCTGCCCCCATGTGACCTCTGCCCAGTCTTCAACCCCACTTTGGAATCGATGGAGAAAAAGAGCAGAAACAAAAGCCCAGACACTGTTCCAGAGTTTTACCGGGTGTGAGTGCTGCTGACTTAATTTCTACAAAACCAAGCCAATCCATCCCTAGGTAAATTTTTGTGGATAACATGCCCCTAGGTAGGAAGGCTGCATTTAATGCTAATTTACTGCAAGATCTAGGGAAGTTCTTTCATCTTCTCTGAGCCTCAGCTTCCTCATCTATCAAACGGGGGAATGGATGAGATGATTGCTAAGGTCCCGTCAGTTCCATGAGTCTATGAAATGTTTATTGCTATTGCTTTTCCTTCACTATCCTGACCTTCAGAGCTGCCAGCACCCACCTGGAATGTGGTTCCTTCACTCTGGCCATGAATGGCACAAGATAACCAAGAGCCCCACGGACAAGCTGGTGAGCCCTGGCACCGGGAAGGGCAGAAGGAAGGGAGAGAAATGCCATAGGTTCCCACTCTAATCAGGAGGAAGCATCTCATCAGAGTGGGCCCCTGTGGACTCCAGGGCCAAGGTCTGGATTACATAGGGCATCTGGCCTTCCAAGACTTTGGGAGGCTGGGATACCATCACCCTGCAGCTGCTTGGCAGGTCTGAGGTCAAAATTACGTTTTGAGGAAGTGCCAGGTCAGTTAACAACACTGTGCAAATCAGAGGGTCCAGGCCCAGACAATTTGGCCAGAGACCTTACAAATCAAAGCCAGCAGGCAAGCACCTCTCTTCCCTCTTCCTTCCCCCAGTGCCCTCCCCCGCACCCTCCCTCAAGTTCTCCCAAAGAAAGAATCTGGTTTTCCCAGGTTCTCACCTGGGGTATTAAGCTGCTATGAACACTCCTACCTAATCAGGTGGTTCTGTTCTCGGTCTGTTGCGATGGTTCTCAGAAGTCATTTCCTTTGTGTCAGGACATGGTAACGTCCTAAACTAATCTTGCTCCGGAAAAATAAAGAAACAATCTCCCAGAGATGTAACCTGCTCAACAGCATTGAGTACCTACCCTGGACCCAAAGGCCACACATGTTATGCTCTTCAAAGGAAATCACACCTTCACCTGAACCATTGCAATAAACCCCACTCTCCGCCACTAGACTAGGATCCTTGGGGACTGGATGCTTGGGGAAGGAGAGAAGAAGAGCAGAGAGGATGTGCTTGGTCTGGAGGAGGGGGCAGAGCTGGAAGGGTAGTGGCTAAGGGGACATTGGGGGAGAGGCAGGAGATTAGAAAAAGCAGCTTTTACAAAAACCAAAAATAAAAACCAAAACCGTTAAAGATGCATAAAGTGACCCTTGCACTTCCGTTGTCTCTTCTTGCAAATAGAGGTGGTGCTGCTAGGGAACTGCTCCAGCACCTGTGTAAGACTTGAGTAGTTGCATACAATGTGTGACTCCAGATCTGAGGAAGGAAGGGGAGAGCCATTAGTGCCCATGATCTTCCTGTCAGGCCATTTCAGGAAGCCACTGGATTCCCTCCCCTCACTGCGGGAGCCCTAAAAGGAGCCCTCTGTGCCTCCCTAGTGGAGCTGCCTGCTTCCCATCGAGTGCTGAGAGCTCCTGGAGAAGGTAGAGGGGAGAGGAGATCAGGAAGTAGGGCAGAGGATTTAAAAAGTTGATGTCCCTGGAACCCTGTGGTCCCCTGGCACTGCCTCAGAGCAGTCAAGGGCAGTAAGGAAGCTGGTGGGCAGGGGGAGGGGGTGGCCCAAGGTCTCCAGCTCCCCTGTCAGAGCCCACATCTTAAGGTAAGATTACATCTGAAGAATGAGGCCCAGAGTTAAAGTCTGGAGACTATAGATAAAGAGCACACAATTTAGTACTAGAGGACTGGAGTTCAAGCTCCAGCTTTATTTTTACTGGTTAAGTGATGTTGAATGACGCATTTATCTGTAAAACAGAGCTAATAATCCTCATCCACAGAGCTGCTCTAAGGATTACGTGATAACGTACGTAAAGTACCTAGAACATAGGGAAAGTGACAGCTATCATTAAGGGTGATATTACTGAACTCAGAGCAGGAAAGCAACTGGTAATTGTCACTGGCCCCTGCCGACACCTGTGCTTTGCTAGGGGCGGTTCTAGTATTTGGTCATCATCCTACCTCTCCCAGCCGGGGCCCCACTCACTTGGATGGGCTGCAGGCTTTACCAGTGCGGGGGCACATAGCTGTACGCAGGGGTCCCTTGGGCCCTGTATGTTGGCATGGACACAGGGTGTGCCCCAATCGCGGTGTGCTGGGGTGCAGTCAGCAGGGTACCTGAGCATCCAGAGAGAAGAATAAATCCAGTGAGGCCGTCCTGGGGTGCTGGGATGAAGGGGATGGAGCCACGGTCTTTCACGCAACTGCTCCCCAACTTGGGCTCCCCACCTGCCTGCCCCTCCCACCTCGCTAGGGTTCATTTCCTTAGGGAAAATTTTGCTGATACTCCAGGACAGAGTCAATCACTCATCTTCAGTGGCTTTCTTCTACTCTTTTTTGTATGCTTCTCTTAATCTACCAAGTGGAAATCATTGGTTTATATGGTTGTATTTCCCATGGGCCCCGCTGTTCCTAAAGGCAGGGCTCTGGTCTGCTCTATCAGTAACTGGTCCCCAGGACCAGAACAAAGGCTGGCACCAAGCAGATATTCAATAGCTTGTGATCTGATCTGGGGAATGAGGCCTCCACAACTCCTTACATTAGAGGCCGCATAAAATCCCAAGTCTCACCCCCTGCCCACTAGACCCCTGTACTCTCTTCCCTCAAGTGATTCTTTAAAGGTTGGGTCTCTAAAAGTTGTCCACAACCCTCTTGTCATCTCATGCTCTTCTTCTGAATGTCAGCGCATCCAGAGACTTCCCTAAACCTGCTCTCCTGGTGTCATCTCCACCCCCATCCTCAACGTTCCTGAAGGGCAGGGCTCTGATGTGATTTCCGGAGTGAGCCCAAAAACCGAAAAGGGGTTCCTCATGCCTTACAATTAATTATTGGACAGGGCCTTAAGTGTCTGCCTGCTCATAACATGAGCCCCAAGCCCTCCTTTCTGGAACCCTGCTGCTCCCAGAGTATTAGTGCCATCATCCTTCCTCTAAATGGCAGCCTCCCCACCGACCTGCTTCCAGCCTCTCCCGTTTAACTGCCTCCACCCTGCAGCCAGAGAGTGTTTAAAGCAAAACCATCTCTCCTGTTTAAACCCCTTTGCTAGCTCCCTGTTACCTAAAGGTATTCGAGCCTCTCCACGTTAGCTTTGCTGACTTCCAGCTGCTCTTCCAACTCCATGCCCCTGTTTTCTAAGGGCCTTGGACCATTTCCATTCTGTGAACATGGCATGCTCATGTTCTTTCCACCTGGACTGTCCTTCCCTCTTCCATCTCTCTGGTTAGCTTCGGTTCACCCTTTAAGGCCTAGCTCAATATGTCCTTGGTGAAATCTTTCTCATTGCTCTGGACAGCATTCCCAGAAGCCCCCAGCACAGAATTTCTCATGCTATGGGACACTCAATTCCATGACTGTGTTCTCCAGTCTGTCATGAATTTCTGGAGAAGGGGGATGGACACTGATGCAGATGCTGCTCTCACCTGCTGACATTGCCATGGTGGTGCCGGCTACCATGCCCATGGCCACACCGTTGGTCCGGGGGGCAGCAACAGGCGCTGGGTAGATGGCGGAGGGAATGCTGTTGGGTTGGACAACCGTGGTGTGGTGGATGACGTGGGGCTGGGCAGCGTACACCGGCTGTGTGTAGTAGGCTCCCTGGGAGAAAAGAGGCTGTGGTCACACAGGCTTTTGGAGACGTGGGGTAGGATATGGGGAGGAGAGAGATGGGGGGGGAGCCTGTTCCTCCCAGACCCTATGGATAGGGCCAGATAAGCAGGGACCAGATAAGGTCTGGGCCCCAGCTGGGACTCTGTATCTGTCTTACTCATGACTCTGGACAGTTCAGTGTTGGGCTCAGCTTTTCATTACGAATTATGAAAAATAAGGCTCTGACCCTGTCCTGTTTTGCTCCTAGGGTTGCTATGATGATCTAATAGGGTAACAGCCTTAAAAATGTTTGTATCTTACTGCAGTGTGCTTCTATGAGTTGTCTAAAATGTAAAGGCAGGGACCACAGACAGTGAGTGAGGATATGGATGGGGCTGGTGAGTCCAGACCACTGTGTGCATGCACACGAGGAATTACCAGCGGGCGGTCACACTGGTGTGAATACTGCCACCTTACCCACTGGGAACTATCACAAATGCAGAGCATTTCCCCAGATGTCCCTTACTACTTCCCTTTAGGCAAAGAGGTGAGGACAGAGACAGCTGTCTGAGGTGAATTTCCCAGGCCTAGATCACATGGCTGCTTCCTGCTGCCACAGCACATAGGCCTGGTGACCTTTGTGGGGAGTAGACACAGCCCCCTGGGTCATCTCAATCCAGAGCCTCCCCACTGCCTCTACTAACGAATGACAGGAGCCTAAGAATATGGGCTTATAACCCCACTGGTTTGAGAACATAGTGCAAAGCAACCTACCACAAACCAGAAAAATGACCTCCAGCCTACTGTTCTCTAAGTTTTGCATTCTACTCTACACTGTAGCTGTTCTTTAAATCAAAAAGTGTTCCCCTCACTACTTAAAAACCTTATGTAGAACTGTCACTCCAGAAAAAAATGTGCCATGTGGTATGCTGGAGTCTCATATAGTCCCTGTCATAGCCAACCCCTCAGAGTACACACATTTTCTAGCTGAAGGAGCCCAGATGGGGACTGAGAGAATAACTTACTCAAGATCACACTTGACAGAGCCTGAGAACTTATCTCCTCCCTGTCCACAGCCTTTATCAAGGAAGGAAGGTGTCGGGGTTAGGGAGAGAAGCCCAAGACACATGGGGTCTCATCCTGACTCAACCAACAGCTCCCTGTGTGACCCTGGACAACTCACTCTCCCCTCTGGGTCTCAGCTTCCCCACTTGTATAAAAAGGAATTAAGCAGGGTGCTTGGGTGGCCTAGTCAGTTAAACATTCAACTCTTGACTTCAGCTCAGGTCATGATCTCATGGTCATGAGACTGAGCCCTGTATTGAGCCTTGCACTGGGTGTGGAGCCTCCTTAAAATTCTCTCTCCCCCTTCCTCCTCGTTCTCTCTCTCTCTAGGGGAAAAAAAAAAAAAAAGAATTGAGCTAGATAATTTCCAGGGGCTTCTGCTCCTCTGACATTCTGGACTCTCTTCATCTAAATGGCTTCATGCATCACCCCTCTAGGGGCTGAGGCAGGCTGAGGGAGTGGGTAGACTACAGGGCTACTGTTTCTATGATATAACAGTGACAACTGGCCAGAGCCATGAACTCGCCCTCCCTCTCTTCCTCACCCACCCCCATCCCTCCTAGGCTGGTCACTCCTTTACCCGCAGGAGTGGTCAGCCCGCTTCCACGTGCACCTACCTGGGCATACAGATTCTGCTGGGGGTAGGCACTTCTGATTGGATACATGGCCGTCTGATAGGGGTTGGGTGATGGGGAGTAGGGGGGCGGAGCGGTATTACTCTGGGTCGGTGGGACCTTGTATGGTGTCCCCGCAGTATATCCTGGCAATAAGAGAGACTTCCAGTTAGTTGACAGAACATTGTCAAAAGGTAGCAGGTCCCAGTCACGACTCCCCAGACAAGGATGGGCTGATTCCAGGCTGGAAACACAGATGAGAACAGACAGAGAACAGGGCTCCTCCCAGAGAGCCCTGGCCCCAGAGGCAGCTCCCTCAGTCCTGGTGCACAGGGCGCACGAGTGATTCTGGCATCTTGTGTTTTTCTGGGTCTCAGGGGTATGACATATAAAATAAGAGGCTGGAACACAGATGATCTCCTAAGGGACCCTTGCAGCTCAGCCAGTCTAGGGTTCTGTCTACACACCGTGAGACAAGCACCTACACAGACAGGAGACCTCTGCCCGCTTGCTCTTTATTGCACTCTGTCTTCTTGCTTTTGTTTCCTCACTCAGCAGCCCAGGGCATCTTCTGCTGCTGTTTCTCTTCTGTTTTCCCTTACTCTTTTTTTTCCCCCTCCTTGAATCTCTCTCTTTTTGGACTTCTCTCTACGACATTCCCCTTCTTCCCTGAGAGGTTTAAGGTGAAAAGCCCACAGAAAACACCAGTCAGAGCCAGCCTTTCCCCCTGTGCCTGGTGCTTGGAGGAGAACCACTTCTGCCTGAAGGCCTGAATTTAGGGGTCTTGAAAGTTCACATCAACCTGAAACCTAGGCCCCAGAAAGCTCACAATCAGCCACTCCATCGAATTGTGCTGCCTTTGACTCTTCTGGAAAATAGAGTCAGATCCTATGTCCACAGGAAACACCTGAAACATAAATCACCCAGGAACAAGACTGTGTACTTACAGAACACAAAATGAAATGATTCTATGGAAACCAAGTGATCATCAAATGATTCCCAACTCTCTTATTTATACAATGGGCTCAGAAAGGACAAGTGTTTTTACAAACTGCTCCTTCTTCTTTCTAAGTTGAAGGGACAGTGCCAGGAGACCTTGGCTCTGGATCTCCAATGGGGTGTTGCTGGGGCTTCTTCCCTGTGCTTCCCATCCTGGCTCAGTCTGGTTGGCACATCACTCACTTTCTCCTGGCCTCAACTCAGGTCTTTGGTCTACAAGATGCTCATTAAGGACTATCAGCAACGTGGTGCTGATTCTGCAAGAAGGGACTGGGGGGCAGAGTGGAGAGGGGTGCTCTATTGGAAGAGAACAGATCTAGGCTACAATTCAGGCTTTTTATCCCCCCAATGTGGTGTGACTATTGTCAAGTCTCTGGGCCTTAGTTTCCTATTTTGTTAAATCAGAAGGCTATGAATGAAGATCTCTTCCTGAACTAAAATCCCATTTTTCTAAAGATCCTAGGTCTCTTCTACCCTAACCCCAAGTAAATGCAAGCTGCTGTAAGGTCACAAATCTCTCTCCATCCACAGCACTGGCTTGGCGTCCCCCCACCCTTGATGAGGTACTCAGTAGGATATGAGAGCTGCTATTTGGTCGCCACAAAAGGCACCACCGAAGGTATCCTGGTCCTCTTCCCTGGCATCATGTCATTTACTTTTCCATCTGCAGACCCATAGTTTATTCCATGAAAAACTGGCTTTGTGGTCAAATACACTTGGGGAGTAAGCAGCAATGAGGATGGAATAGAAAGAATACATTCAGGAGAAGGCAGCATCGTGAAAAATGAGAAACTAGACACAGAGGTGCGAGTCAGCTGAGAGAAGTCTGGAGCAGATTCCTCCAAGTTTCTAGATTGTGGCACTAACTATGGTATGTGGACAAGGCAGGTGATGCAGATACTGCAGTGGCAGACAGAGGTCTAGGTTTGTGATATCTACAAGGGGCCGTCTGAGGGGCACTTCACCTCGGAGGCACAGTTTTTTTAATCTGTAAAACAAGGCGGGGGGGCGGTTCTCAAAATTGGTGTGTCCCAAGACTGTGCGATGGACTATATGATTCTGAGGGATTATAATCATTGTTTAAAAAGAAAAACAGTGTACTGATGTAGAATAGAGATAAATAGGTTTGTTTTTTATTCTATGACCCTGAGAAGTTGTTTTTTTTTAAGTTTTTTTTTTTTTTAAATGTCTTTGAGAGAGAGGCAGGGAGCAAGTGGGGGAGGGGCAGAGGGAGAGGGAGACACAGAATCTGAAGCAGGCTCCAGGCTCTGAGCTGTTAGCACAGAGGCTGATGCAGGGCTCGAACCCCAGACTGTGAGATCATGACCTGGGCTGAATTCAGATGCTTAACCAACTGAGCCACCCAGGCGCCCCTGACCCTGAGAAGTTTTAAAATGAGAGTATGAACTATGAATTCCCAAGACAGGGATATGCAGGAGACTATTTACAAATTTAATTTACCACTGAATCTTTTATTCACCCTATTTACTTTTAAAACAGGCAAACTATAGGGGCACCTGGCTGGCTCAGTTGGAAGAGCATGTCTCTCTTGATCTTGGAGTCATGGGTTTGAGCCCCACGCTGAGTGAAGAGATTAGTAAAAAATAAACCATAAACTTAAATAAAGGAATAAATAAAACCTGAAAACTACAGTTTTTTTTTTTTTTACTGTTTTATTTATTTTTGATACAGAGAGAGTCAGAGCATGAGAGGGGGAGGGGCAGAGAGAGAAGGAGACATAGAACTGGAAGCAGGCTCCAGGCTCTGAGCTAGCTGTCAGCACAGAGCCTGATGCGGGGCTCGAACCCACGAATGTGAGATCTGACCTGAGCTGAAGTAGGAGGCTTAACCGACTGAGCCATCCAGGCGCCCCGAAAACTACAGTTTTTGTAACTGCAATTTATTTTGGTAAGTAAAGTTTAATTGTAACAGCCATGTTCACTCATTTACTTATCAGCTGTGGCTGCTTTCCAGCTACGACGGTAGTTATGGCAGAGACCATATGGCCTGAGAAGCCTACAGTATTTATTATTTGGACCTCTAGAGGGATAGCTAGCTCAATCCTGATTTAAAGGAATAAAATAAGGTTATGAGGAGTCCTGCCAGAGTGGAGAGCATCTCTTTTCTATGCAGAAGGGCAGGTTACCCTTGAATCCTAAGATGCCTGTCTCCGAAAGCTATACAGCACAGAATAGTGGTTATGAGTAGTCTGCAGCCAGACTGACTGCCTCGGTTCGAACCCCAGCCCTGCTATTTGACAGCCGTAGGAAATAGCAGTCTCCTCACCTGTAAATGGGGACAACTACAACACCTATTTCATAGGGTTGCTGTGATAAATACATTAATTAATAATTGCAAAGCCCTTAGAATAGTGTCTGACATTAAAAGCACTTCCTAAAGGTGAGCTATTCTCTCTCTCTCTCTCACCGTATAGAGAAATAGTAAGCTTCTTGCCCTGGGGGTGTGCAAGCAGATACTGGTCTGAAAGACTACAATAGAGAGGTTAAACTATGACTTCCATTGTGTGATCCAATGTGTAACACAGCCTGCAGGATTCTAAGATTCTAAAAATCTTATGGTTTAAAATTCCATGACTTTATGATTCTTTGACGTTAACAAGCCAACGATGCTCGTAACTTCCCTTTATGCTCCCCAAGAATGTGCCCTGGGATTTCTACCCCCAGGGGAAGCCTGCACTACCCCTTTATGCCCCAAGGACAACTATCTTACAAAGTATTGAGGTTATCTCTCTGAGGACAATCAAAAAGTTCCAAGAGTCTGCTGGAGAATTTGGCTTCCAAATCTAAGAATAACTGTCTGAGACTGTTTCCCTTTCTTCATGTTATGAAATGAGATACGCATATATTCAGAATACAGACCCGCAGCCAAAACACCCTTGGCAGCCAAAAAGATGATGCTGCAGAAGAGAGCCTTGCTCGTTTGTCCAGACAGCTTGAGAAGAAGAAGCAAAGCTAGAGATCATTAAGCCCAACACAGACACTTCACAGATGAGATGACAGACAGATGGCTGAGACAGAGCAACTGCTTGCTAGGACTCAGGACTCAGTGCTCCTTCCTCCAACTACAATGGTTCTCAAGGTTTCCATCTTTGTCAAGAGAGGCTGCAGAAACTGCCTGGGCTCCCATCCTGGGCTCTGTCAGTGAGTCGGGTCAATTCTTCTCTCAAGGAATACCCTCATTGGACTAGATGGTAGCAGAAGGCGTTCTAGTGCTGATATCCTAAGTCTCTGAGTATTTCAGTGAGACTTTTATGAGAAAATCATTGCAGTGGACTTTCTACAACCGACATCCTGTCCATAGCACTGAGGATTAGAAATTCCTCCAGAGCTATAGTGTGGACTACCTAGGGTAATGCAAAACTTAGGACTTATTACTCTGTGTATCTAAGTAAAAGAAGCTATTGGGCTGGATCCAAAACAAAACAAAACAAAACCCTCACTGATTTTGCTCAAATGAATTTAGACTCAGCTCCCTCACTGGAGGCCTGGCACTTGTGAATGGACTTCTACCAAAGTCTGAAGGTCACAGAATTAGGACTTTGAAATGTTATGCCTTCAGGGCATTAGAGACTTTCAAATGAAGAACCTGGAGATGAGAGAGGGCAGCAACCCTGCCCAAACTGCACAGCAAATTAGTGCAGAGATGAGCTCAGAGTTCAGGGCTTCCCATGCCTTGGGCAGGCAGGTGTTCCTTTCTGAGTCATAGGTCTCTGCAGTCCAATCTTGGACATTTGGCATATTGGCCTTCATGTCCTCATTCCACTAACAGCAATATTGTGACAGAAAAAGGAAATTAGATCACTAGAAGTCCCAGTTCTGCCTTATGAAAGAGGCTTAGTTTATGAGGCCCTGTTCTTTCTCTCAAGTTCCTAACTATAATTTTAGGGTCCATCAAACAGGAAAATAGAGTCTGCACATTAGTGAGATAAAACTGTGTGAGCCCTCTCTTCAATCCTTCTGCACTACAAGTCTTTTCCAGTTGGACAGCCCCTACTACCTTCAAAGGCATTGATTCTTACATCAAGGATGCCTTTTAGACTAATTGGTTTATTGACCATCAGATTTACACGTCTGAACAAAGCTCTATGTCTGAGTCTTGCCTTGACCCCCAAGTCTCCTTGTTGGTAGCTGAACAAGAGAGTGTGGAATAAGTAGGAGGAGACCCAATTATAAACAGCCTTAACAGGTGTTAGTAAAGTTGAACTGAATTTGTTAAAGTGTCCTCAATTTTCTGGGGCATTAGAAGCCACAAAATCTGTGTGTGGGGAGGAAGTCTTGTGGGTGAGGGAGAGGCAGGCAAGCCCACCTCTATTTAAAAATTCCACAGGTCCACACACTACTGGCTTAAAGCAAAGGGGCACATCTTGGTCCTTTCCAGGGACTGTGACAGCCTGTGAGGACGGTGGGAGGTAGCTGCAGGACATTTCAATGGTACTTCAGGAAGATTTCAACACAGGAGAAGGTGAAGCCTTCTAATATTCAGACATCCTCACTGTAGAAAGGGTTGCCTGTGGAGGGAATGAATACCCTGGAGATATGTGAGCAACGCTAGCTGGTCAACAACGAGCAGGGTAGCTAGAAAAGTCCCTGCTGGGGTGGTGGATACTGAGTACACAGCACCCTGGTGATAGAATTGGGAGTCTAATAGCTAGACAGAACCTTAAAGACACCCTAGGTCCAAGGTCCAAAGCATGGACATAAATTATCCAAGGTTACACAGAACCAAGTCTAGAATCCAACTCTTTTGGTCTCCATCCCAGGCCTCTTTCTGCTACACTACAGTAGGTGTGTCTATATGCATGTACAGTCATACGTGTGGGTTTAAGAGGAAATATGTACGTATAAACCCATTTACATATATGTCCATTCAATTCCACCTGAGGTACCTGGAAAAACTCCCTACTACTGCCATCCCTCTCTTAATGGGTACAATTAATATCATGAGAATAGTTAGTAAACTTAACTTGAAACTTAAATCTGAGTGATCTCTTTTTAGTTGTGCTGCTTGCTACTTGGATGGCATTGGACATATTATCTTTCTGAGCCTCAGCTTTAAAACTTGAATGAAAATCCCTCATAATAGGATTATAGTATAGATTAAATGAGAGGGTGATAATGAAATCAAAGTCTCCAAAAGGTGAAGAGTTTTGTTGTTTAAATGTAAGTTGATGATGACATCTAGGGGCAACAGTAACTAAGGAGAAAAGAATATTTGGTATTTTAAAAAAAGAAAAGCAGCATATTCATCTAATCCACTTAATAGATTAATAATTTACTGAACTACGAACTATCAGGCTTTATCTCTAATATCCCTCTAAGGGTATGTCAAGCCCCTACTGGCACAACTTAAGAAAGAAGCACTCCCCACATCCAACGCTAGCCATTCCTCTTTTGGGCAGCTCCACCATGGCACAAAGTCTTCCTTATATGGAGTCTAAATGCCACTCAGTAACTTCTAAACACTGGTTCTCATTTTACCCAGGGAGCCATCTTGTATTAAAACTCAGGTGTGGGAGCATCTGGGTGGCTCAGTTGGTTAAGCATCCAACTTCAGCTCAACTCACAGTTTGTGAGTTCGAGCCCTGCCTCAGGCTCTGTGCAGACAGCCCAGCGCCAGGAGCCTGGTTCGGATTCTGTCTCCCTTTCTCTCTGCCCCTCCCCTACCTGCACTCTCTCTCTCTGTCAAAAATAAACAAACATTAAAAAAAATTAAACATCAGGCATGAAGGTGAAACCATTAGTCACCCCCACTAAATGTCAAGATGAATGTAATCAATCTGATTGGCTAGATGGTTTCTGTCTTCTCTAAGGACTCCCTGTACATACTTTGCTCCCACGGTGTAGCTTCCCCTAGGAGAGTATTTCTCATGCAGGGGGCAATTCTGCCTCCCCAGGAGATATTCAGCAATGTTTAGAGATATTTTAGTTGCCATCATGAGGGTTTGCTGGCACCCAGGGGTTGGGAAGGGGGGGCAAGGCCAGGGATTCGGCTAAGCATCCTACAATGCACAAGTTAGCCCCCTACAACAAA
Organism: Suricata suricatta; assembly: GCF_006229205.1. Lineage (NCBI taxonomy): Eukaryota > Metazoa > Chordata > Mammalia > Carnivora > Herpestidae > Suricata > Suricata suricatta. Next base: position 55,034,124 of record NC_043710.1, read on the forward strand.
GAACTTCTATGTGGTCAGATGTCCTTAATGGCAAGGTTGTGAAACCCTGTGCTAGCTAGAGGAGCCCTCTCTGTCCAAAGGTCCACTGGCCTTCAAACGTGCCCTCTGTTCTTTCCCTTAAAATGTAGGAACAGCTCTTCCCTTATCACACTTGTTGAACAGGTGCATACTTCCTCCTCCCTCCCTCACTGCTTTGTGTCTCCCCAAAGCTGGGTACATGATCAAACAGGATGACCTGCCCTGAATGAGGAAGGCCAGTTTTTTATGTGGGTAGGAGAACCTCTTAAAACAGTGTCTTATAAGGTCAGTTTTAAAAGTTCCTTTTCCTTTCTTCCTAAGAGACAAATCAGTCCCAACCAAGGGGAACAAGGAAAGGAGGAGACAGGCTGTATTTACTGAAAGCCGCAGAGGATGCTTGGTAAGTTCGGTTCTCGGTCCCGGTGTCCACTGGGAGGTGGAAGGTGCCTTCAGTACCACAGGAAGACGAGTTCTGTGGCCAGGCCTGTTTCATCAGCAGAGTTGCTTAAGGGAAGACACAAGAATGGCATTAGGCAGAAATAAGAAGTGGGCACCACCAATCACAGACACAAAGCAAGGGTCTTGTGCTGGATGGAAACATATAACCCAAGGGGCCCTGTTTAGACACACAGGATGGTTCAGCCTTTCTGAGATGGGGGAGTGGGTTGGGAGGAGTGCTGAAGTGGACTTCCAAATGATTTGAAACCAAGGAAACCCGAGTTTACACTAAGAGAGCCAGGATTTTCTATCCACTACCAAAACCATGAAGAGCCTACGAATACCACCTCCGACTGATATTCTGGCCTAAGGCTCTGGGCTATTCCTTAGCTGCTTTCTTATTACTATGTAGCAACTTGGAGCCTTTGGGCACGGGGCCACAACAACGGAGTACTCATTTTTTATGCCTGAAATCTCACCCGGGGGTGCATTTAGTAAGTTGTTTTCAGAGAGAGACTGCAAAAGAATTACCATGACACAAACCTTGCTGGACTGCCACCTCTTTTAAAGGGACTGAGCTGTGGCAGTTCAGAAGGCACAGGCTGTCCGTGGGGCTCTTCTCGTTCCTTCTCCTGTACATCCAGCTGGGGCCGGACAGAGAAACCTCCTGCACACCCTTTATACCTCCTGTTGAGGTGTTGCTGGTGCCCCACTTTAGACATCTCCTCACGAATTAGAGATGATCTGCTGGGCCTTTATGAAATAATACGTCAAACTTGGGGTGGGTGTAAAATAGAGATGAGGCCCAGTCTGAAAGAAATCTGCAGAGAGTTTCCCGGTTGACCTGAGGCTTAGCTTCAGAAATTTGAAGGATGATGCTTCGTATGATCTAGAAGCGGGGAATAGCTCAAAAAACTTACCTTCATGGTATCCTGTGGGGAAGGAGAAAGGAAAGAGGGTTTCAAAAGGGAGGGGGGAATGCCTAACTTCTTAGAGATTTTTCTTGATATACTTTCTCCTAGAGGAGAAACCATTCTTGACCCAAATTTCTATTTAGAGTAGGAAGAACAGTTTTAATAGTATCTTTTCTACTCAAATAAGATCTTGGATATGAGGGTTTTAAAGAACATTAGCAGGATGTGGGGCTACACTGGCAATTGTTGGATATACTTGAAACATTGTAACAAGGGGCTAAGGCGAAGCAGGGTGGCATGAGAGGTGTGCCTGTCCACTGATTCTGCATGGCAAGGACAGCCCGCCTCCAGAGAGATCCCATAACCCCTCTGCCCATCCAGGTAACAGGTAACGCCTCTGGTTCCTTCAGTCGTGTGAGTACTGGGACCAGAGAAGAGGTCAAGGACCCTGCTGTTTTGCTGAACTAAGGCTAGAAGTGTAGCTGTTCTAGGCTGACTCTGTGGTTGCATTAATGGCCCGCGGTATATACAGCAGATGCTGAGAAATGAGAAGGAAATCATGGGAAGGAAAGTGACACTAAAAAGAGAATTCTGGCAGAAGAAATGGAGACCTAGCAGACTGCAAGCAGAGTCCAAAGCCTTTGCTGGACATCAAGACATGGCTCTGCAGACAATACAGAAGGGGGGCAGTCATTTTTAAACAATTACCTTGAGTTTCCTTTCCCTGGGATTGGGGCAGGGTGGGGGGATTAATAAAGGATCCAATTAGTGTTGAAAAATCTTATCAAGATGTCTCCAAATTTAGAGCCTGTCGCTCAATGTGGCTGGAGAGCCCTGGTCACTAAACAGCTCCCTAAAAAGTGAAACACGTGGCTCTGAGAAGTCAGATGTCCTCGTGAGCCCACAGGGCCGTCAGGGAGCAGCAGGCCTGAATTCAGCCACAGAAAATGTGGGTGTCCTGTTCCAGTCCAGTTTTTTCCCCCAAGTGGTACATACTTCACCGTAATTTTCATCATAAGCCAAAAGTCTGACATTAGTCTGAAGGACTACATGACAATTAAAGCAAATCAAAATCAACCAAAGAGTAACTGAAGCCTACACTGCACTCAGCACTGAGGGGAGCGCCACAGTGGACAGGAACACATGTGGGTCATGGTCACCGCACGCAGGTATTTATGGGCCAGCTGGGGATGCAACACAGCCACACGCCAGCCAGAGAGTGAACAAGACAGCATCACACACAATAAAATAACATTGCAGATTAGCCAGGAAAGAAGCAAGTGCGACTGTGCCTTTGATTATATCTTACTAACTGATCAAGTGAACTAAACTATATGTCCTGAAGAAGTGGGTATTTTCTTCTGGTTTCATTAAAAAAGAAAAGAAAACAAATGTTAGTGCTTTCTATGTTTCTCTACATATTTGAATTCTTAATAGTTTAAAACTGGACAGATACGAAGACCTCAAAAATAACACATATTAGCTGTCTCCTTGACGTCCCCATTGGTTAGTTGTCCTGTGCCATGTGATCTTCCTCTTCCATGTAAAATTCTACAGTAACCCATACTGGTGGTGGCAGCCATTGAGAGCTCAGTGGGATAAAGACAACACAACTGAAACTTTAGAGGCATAGTAATGGAGGAGGTCGCTCTGAGAGGCATGCCCACTCTTGGGTGCCATAAAAGATACCAACTCCTAGAATGTTCTATATTTTGAACGAGGTGGTAGTAAAATACAAGTGTATACATATGTCAAATATTACTGAGCTATATTATTTGAGACTAGTGCACTTTATGTACTGCTGTATATGTGTTATTCTTCAAGTTAAAAAGGAGAGAGGAAGAGGGAGAGAGAGAGAGAGAGGGAGAACACGAACACCCTTGGCAGTGAAGGGCCATGGCCCAGTCACAGCATGCTACCCACATCCAGGTGCTGGGTTGTTCACTTCCCTGGATACGGGGCCCTCACGCCCTTTGACATTTTGAACAATCTGTTAAGCACACTTACGAGGAAGAGAGGCAGCAAGGGACCATCATCCTGAATAAAGCAGTAAGTCAGGAAATCTGAGTTCTAGCCTGGGCTGTGCCACTTATTAGCTGGGGGACCTTGGGCAAGTCACCTAACTTTTGTTTTGTTGTCTCATAACATAGCAGTAATAATTTCTCCCTGATCGCTTCAGACTGTTGGTGCGAGGATCAACAGTAAAGTGTCATCCAGTCTTAAGAGTTCCTAATTCTAATACCTGCTGGTCTTCCATCCCTACCATTATGAACAGCTCTAATTTAAGTTCTCATCAGCTCTTAACTACCGCAACTGCTTCCTCATTGTTCTGTTTTTACACCCGCCAACTCCAATCTCCAAACTGCAATCAAGAGACATTTCTAAGACCTAAAACTAATTGTGAAATCTTAAGAACACTCCATGGTTCTCCACTGCCTACAGGCTAAGGCTGAACTTCCTGTGTGGCATTCAAGGCTTCTCATAATCTAGCCCTGTGATCTCTCTAGACTCTCATTGTTCTCACTTTCCAACCCTACACTATAGCCACACCAACTTTATCATTCCTAGAATATGCCAAGGAGTGTCACGGCACATCTCTATTTTTGCTCACTGTTCACTCTTCTTGGCCTGTCTTTCCCTCCAAATGCCATCTGGTAAAAATTTATTAGTTCCATCAATCATGAAGTTACCTCTACTATGAAGTCTTTCCTTTTCCCCACCCTTTGACCACAGCCCCTTCATATATCCCATATGGTTCGCTTCTATGATTCTTAGAAGCCTCTGTACTTGCTGGCTTGTCTGTCTGCCCCACTAACCTATGGTCTCCTTTAGAATAGGGACCTTGTCTTACTAGTCTTTATCTCTAAAGAGCCAGTGTAGGGTCTGGCACCAAGCATTCTGTGAAGAGAAGAGCTCCATACATACTTTTTAGTATTTCTATTTCAGATGGTTTAACTGGAGGGGCGAGAAAGCATGAGAACTTCTCTCACTTTTTATGGAATTTTCTGTCCAATTTCATAGATCCAAACAAAAACTGGACTCTCCATAAATGCTAAAAGAAACAGGTCTGTGACTAGCAAAAATTATAATAATAAAATTATAAGGGATAGACTGTTAACATTTAGAGGGACCTAAGAGATCATCTGGAATAAAACACTATCTATGGCTTGGAGACATTAGCGAATTGCCCAAGATCACCCAGCCCACGGCAGTGGCAAGGAGAAATTTTCACAGCTCATCTCCTGAAAGATGTGCCATACACAAATTCAATATTCAACATCCAAATAATTCACAGTTAAAAATTGAGAACGTGTGCAGAGATTTTAATGAAAACATTGTCCTGAGCAGCCCAGGTGAGGGTAATAAAAGTGGTAAGTCCCTCCCATGGTCCCTTACTGTCTGTGACAAAAGGACCTAGTCCAGTTACACTGCTGGGACCCTCACAGGCGCCCAGAAGTTCTTGTGGTGCTTTGGGCCTGGAGTCCACACTGCCCACTTAGTAAGCACACGTGGCCCTCACCTCTCACCATCCAGGAAAATGTCCTGAAAATGAGCCAGAGCTCACGATTGTATCTAGTCAACCAGGTCTTTCAAACATGTCAGACTGCCAATGGAGATGGAAAATCTGATCCTGGGGCAGACTGTATTTTGGGGTTCTTACAGGCATAATCCAGGGACTCCTCCAGAGGAGCCACCACAAAGCCAACAGAGGAGCCGTACAGGCTGAAGAATTTTGTTCACTTGATTGTTTGAATTCAGCAGCCAGGTTAGGGTGAAAGTTTCTGACCTAGGTCAGATGGGACCCCAGAGGTGAGGAAGGGGAAAGACGCCTTTTAGTGCCATGATCCTTGATTGCTGCCCTAGGGACGGTTCATGTGTGTCTCCAACCCATGATTTTGCACCATCAGACATGTTCCTGCATGCTTTAGGAACTGCTGCTGAGCCACCTGGGGGAGCCCAAGCCTAAGGGATGGGATTTGGGGAGGGAAGGAGAGGGAATCTACTGTTGTTACAAGGTAACACATTCATAGGCCATGATACAGATGAGGAAAAATAGCTCGCCTACCATAAGCTGAATGCAGGAACTGAAACTCTGTTGGATAGAAATGTTAGTTGAAATTACCACTAAGAATTTGTGCAAAGTAGTACATATTGCAGTTACAAAAACAGACTGTCTCAAGATAGCAGTTTCCCCCAGGCTACATAAGAAACAGTGAATGCATAGGGTGTGAAGTGCCTGACTTGCCATCCACTGAGGGAATGACAGACTTGCCATCCACTGAGGAGAAGGACCTCCTTGATGCCATGGCATCTTCCAGGCATCTGACCCAAGTTCGTGCTCTCTGAACTGCAGAGGGACTTCACACATGACAGAGACTGTGTGTGTGAGAGGAAGTAAAGGTTCAGGGTTCAAAGTCATCACCTTTGGCCTCTGGTAAAGCCCCAGAGGGCTAGGACCAATGCAGAGGTACTTCATCACTTGAAACTTCTGGAGGAGTGAGGTGCCACAGGAGGGGCTGTAGGGTCAGACAGACTGGGTTTGAATTCCAGCTCTGCTGCTTTTTAGCTGTGCAACTTTGGACAAGTTATTTAACCTCTGAGCAACACTGGAAGCAGGAAGATTCAACTCACACAAGACTAAAGCAGTAATTAACATTTGTGACATCACTCACACGGTGCCTGGAATATGGCAGGTGTTCAGGAAACACAAATTCCTTTCCCTCGTCCTTCCCCGGGTTTGTCACATGCAAAATAGGAACAATCTGTATTTGTACTTCAGAAAGTTGCTATGAAATCAAGTGAGACAGTAGGTGAAAAATGGCTTAAAAACACACCTTCTGTGAGGAGGTATTTCGTTTCTATCTATATTAGTTAATCTGTTTATCCTTTTCTTCCATTTTCAGGTCAGATTACCAATAATGTGATACATCCTCTGGTTGAGAATGAGTCTCAGTTGGCTTTTGCTTCCTGCAGAGCCAAATAGTTCTTAAATAAGATCCCTGAAATCATTAAGAGCTTGGAAAAAAATTCCAAGTACCCATACTGCTTTCAGAACCAATGAAAGAGTGAAATATTTCCCTGCATCCTGAACAGATGACATTTGAGAGTACTGAGAGCTGCTAAAAATAGCTCTCTCTGAAGCAACTTCTTGGTCTCCTTTAAGAAGCTGAGAGAAATTTAAACCTGAGAGCCTGGCTCTTTGCAGGCTTCTACCCCACAGGCATCTCTCTGCATCACGAACGCTGCTTCTGGCAGGAAGCTGACAGTAACCTGCACTGTCCTCTCTGTCCTTGAGCCGGCTCTTCCTCGGCAGGAGCTCCCCTACTGTCGTCAGGAGACCCGCTGAATGCAGAGGCCGGCCTCCGAAAATATGAAACAGACCAGTGGGGTGTGTGTGTCTAAATCCAAAGGAGAGGGATCTGCTCAAGGTCACACCAAAATCAGTAGCAGCGTTAGGAGTATAACCCCAGTCCTTCCAACTCCCAGTTCAGGGCTTTCGGACACAATGTGGGAATACCACAGTCTACAGGGCACTGTGTGGGTTTCTAAGGAAATGGTCAGGTTGCTTTAGTCATAGCTTAGAAATATGGTGAATTTTGAAAACATAAATTGGGGAAAATCAAGTTAAATGTGGGCTGATATTTGTTTGTTTTAAAATTAAGACTTAATCAGTACTTTATACATGCTTTCCAATCTCTCGTCTTTTTTTCCCACAGTTCCAGGCTCCTTCTGTGTGTTCTCTCTAGTCTGGCTGCTCTAGTCTCACTCCTCAATTTCTCTCTGGCCAACCGCAGAGCACATGCAGGTGTGGTGGCAAGATGCCGGAGTTTGGATCTTTGGGCTAGTTCCCAACTTCCCTAAACTTTAGTTTTCCCACTTGGAAAATTGGAATAACAATAGTAATGACTTCAACGGTTTGTTGCGATAGAAAACAAGTCAATATCCACAGAGCTTAAAATAGTCCCTGGTACATAGGAACCATTCAAGAAATATTATCTGTTTATTTTTATTTTCTGTCCTTCCACTCTCTTCCTAAACTAGTCCTCAAACAGTTCCAAAAACCAGCACCATAAGTTCTGAACATTATGAGAAAATGCCCCAGTGCGGGAAATTAGAGCCTTGACGAATTCACAGCCCCCTCCCTCGGTGGGGCCTCCTGTTACACGACTGTGTCACCTGCTGGTGACACCTCTCCTTCTCCTTCTAGTAAGGCTTTCACACATGGACCTCTCTCCTTAAAAACCCTCCCTCTATCCTTGCTAACCTCTCCAACAGCAAATCAAAGTCTTTAGACAGGAACCCTCCACTTTCCATTGGACAATGTATTTTAAACACATCCGTCTGTGACCTTTCCTTTAGTCTGAGAGGAAGAGCGGTCCTCCTGCGTGAGGCAGCCCATTCCACCTGCTCCCCAAAACAAAGAGGAGAACAGGGCTCTAGATCTCCCACCTCAGCATAGCCTCCTTGAAGGCCTGGCTCTATCTGGCAGCCCTCCTCCTGCCTCTCTGACTTGTCCTCCCTACTTGCTCTTTCCCATCAGCACTTATCTAATCATGCTCGCATCTAAAAAAAAAAAAAATGCCTCCTTTAACCCCACCTGCCCTTGTGATCGGTCCCCTTGTAGCCGAGCTTCTTGTAAGAGCAGGCTCTATCTGCTAACTCCGCTTCTTCACTCCCGGCCTCACCATCTCACCGCCTCTGCTTCCGCAGGTCACTGGTGGCCTCCTGACTACAAACACAATGTGTCTTCTTTCCTGACCTTAGCTGACCTTTTGCAACTACTCACCTCATTTTGTTTTAGACCAGATAGTTTACCAAGCAAATTCACAGATCTCATGGCATTTAAATTTAAATCATTTCTATATTGGGAGATACTTGATAATCAAAACCACTGAAGTTTTTAAGACAGATCTTATCAAATTTGATGAAATCTTTTATCAGAGTTAATTTCTGTAGCTTTTATTGTTTCTGCCTATTACACATTTTTTGGGAAATATGTGTCTTATTGACTAAAAGTTAATATAGAATGAACTATTAATGCTAAGATAGAGATTTTTTACTTTGTGGGTTACTGCTACCCTCACAAACAAGCTCTTTGAGTCAATGACTTTAGCTTCCCCAAGTCTGAATCACATGCAGTGTCTCCCAGAGTACCCTGAGCACAGCAGGGCCAAAATAAATGTCCGTGGAATGACACACCTATGTAAGGACTTTAGGGGTTAACATCACTTATTTGCATAAAATAGTGCTTTGTCTCCCCAAAAAAGAGGGGTCTCACAGTATGTGTGTCAGTGTGTATGATTACAAAATGATCCCTACTTTTCAATGGGGCAACTGAGGTTCAGAGAGGTCAAGTGATTCTAAGGCTGTTAATTTAGAAAGTGACAGTCAGAACTCATCTAGGTCTTCTGACATAGACCATGTTTTTCTTTTACTTATTCCGGAAGAAAGAGAATGATGGTAGGATGAATGCTGGATTGGCACAGAAAATCATGAGACCAAGAACTCGAAGATCTGCCAAGGGTTCTAGTCCATATGCTATTGCTACATCATTGAGTAATTTGGACAAAACACTGTTTATCTCTGGATCTCCCTTGTCCAGAGAAGGAGTTGAACTGGAGGATCTCTAAGGTCTTTTCAAACTTCTTAATTCTATAATAATCATTACTAAACAAGAAAATGGGGGTATGATTATGGCATTTAAGGCCTTTCCAAACCTGGCCCCTGGACATTTGTAGTTCAGATTCATCTATTATCCCCACCCCCACAGTGTACTTCAACCATTCCCACATCAGCATTCTTTTGTCCAGGCTCTGCTCTGCCTAGAACATCTAACTCTTTCTTTATGTGCTTAAAAGAATGTCTCCTGCTTCTCCCTCAGGTCTTGACTGCAAGACCCCCGCGAAGCATCCTGTACCCTTGCATCACACTGCACAGCTATATGAATTTGTCTATATGCCAACTCCCAAATGAACTAGAATTACTTCAGGCAAAGATGCCTCTTTTTCTCTATTCTAGTGTAGAGGACGTTCAACAAATAAACTCTTGTTGAGTAAATGAAGAGGAACTTACATAAAACCATCCACATCCTTTAGGTAAGTAGCACATTTCTCGGAGAGATGAGCTATTTTGTCCAAGGCCTCACAGCTAGTGAGTTGAGTACTCAAAATTCAAACCCAGGACTTTCTACCCGTAGCATCACCAGACCCTCTCTCTGGCCCCTTGAGTGTTAAAGCACCTGCTAAGTGTGAGGGTTAGTATTGGTGGTAAGACCTCTGCATTGCTCCTAGCCCAAAGTAGACTTTTTTTTTTTTTTAACATTTTCAAATCTATTTCAATCTCTTTCCAGGAATGGATAAGATAAAGGATGCTAGGCCTTTGTTATTTTTGAAAAACAGGTTCCTTGCCTCAGCCTGAAAACCAGTTCTTTATCCTCTGGTGGCAAGTCTCTCACTCTTTACCAAATCCACACCCCAGGAAGTCTGGTGTGCGTGTGCGTGTGCGTTTGCATCTGTGTGTGTCTCAACAGCAGCCCTAGGGAAAACTGAACAAAGAGTTGCTTTGGATATTGCTTGGGAGAGCAGAAAAGGTTCTGTGAGGAGGATGCATGTCTCAGATATTCCAGTAGAGAAGAGATGGGCCAACCTTAAATCCCAAGGAGAATAGAGGAGATTCTAATCCCACCCCAACCCTTAGGCTGAACTGCCCCAGTTCCCAGAGGAAACTCCCAGAACTATCAGGCCTGGATGGGCTGAATCCTGAGCAATTAAAGACAGGGAAAGGCCAACAGGTGGGTTTGTCTTTCCAAACAGAGCCCCGCCTCCCACCCCTGGCCCCCCTGCTGTCCTTCTCCTTACCTGGAGCATAACTGGGGCTATTGGTGGGGTACAGGCTGGGATTGTAGGCAGGGGCTGCTGCCGGGTAGGCTGTAGGGTAACCTGTGAAGAGACAAAAAAGCCCCAGTTAGTTGGACAAGAAAAAAAGGAAACAGAATCCCGGTCCTAGGGTTGGCCTTCAGCCTTTTCATGGGCCTTTTCAGACAGTATATGTGGCCAGCTTTTAATCTCTTGAGAAAAGTCACCAATACCACAATCCTAAGACATGCAGACTTTTCTCTTTTTTTCCTTTCCTTTTTTTTTTTTTTTTTTTTTTTGAAAAATAGCTCAAGAAATGGGGCTCCTGGTGGCTCAGTCGGTTAAACATCTGACTTTGGCTCAGGCCATGATCTCATGGTTTGTGGGTTCGAGCCCCGCATTAAGCTCTGTGCTGGCAGCTCAGAGCCTGAAGCCTGCCTTCAGTTCTGTGTCTTCCTCTCTCTGCCCTCCACCCCGACTTGTGCACACTCCTTCTCTCTCTCAAAAATAAACATTAAAAAAAAGTACAAGAATTGTATGTTTATATAATTAGTGTAAAAAAGAAAAAAATGGAAACACCATCCAAGTGTATGTGGTACAAAGGCTAAGTTTACTCACATTCCTACTGCAACACTAGTCCCCAGAGGTAGTAAAAGCTATCCTTCCAGAGAGTTTTCTATACATTTTGTACACATAATCAGTGGTATTCTGGTAAATATTTAACACCTGGCTTGAGGGGATTGAAGTGGAGCTCTATTTCTAGCATTTGCCAAGTTTCAAAGTAAAAATACTCCCACCGTGGCCAATTTCAAGCTACTAATGTCATTGAAGGAGTAGTTGGGAAAAGGTGCTCACAACTGGCCCTAAAGAAAGCACATGAGCCAGATCCAGCCTGCCACTGCATATTATAGATAGTTTTTTTTTTAATTTTTAAAGAATTTTTAAGTACAATCTACTTCCCAATGTGGAGCTTGTACTCACAACCACAAGATCGAGAGTCACATGTTCTACCAACTGTGTCTGTGGGGAGCCCCTCTTTTGGACATTTTTATTGGGACAAAATACATATGACATAAAATTTGTGATTCAGACATTTAAGTGTATAATTCAGTGTCATTAATCATGTTCACAATGTTGTACAAACATCCCCACTATCTGTTACTAAAACTTTTTAATCACTCCAAATTCTATACCTATTAAGCAATAACATCTCATTTCCTCTACCCACAGCTCCCATTAACCTTGAATCTACTTTGTTTCTATGAATTTGCCCATTCTAGATATTTTATATAAATGGAATCATATACTGCCCTTTTGTGTCTAGCTTCTTTCACTTTACCACAATGTTTTTGAGATTCATCCATGTTTAAGGATGTATTGAAACTATATTCCTTTTTAAGGCTGAAGGATTTTCTGCTGTATGTATACGCCACATCCTATTTACCATTTATCTGTTGATAGACATTTGGGTTGATTCCACCTTTTGGATATGGTGAATAATGCTGCTCTGAACAATGGTGTACATGTATATTTCTGAGTCCCTGTTTCAATTTCTTTGGGTATATACCTAGGAGTAGGATTTCTGGGTCATATGGTAATTACACGCTTAACTTTCTGAGGAATCATCAAACTGTTCTGCATTGTGGCTACACTATTTTATATTCATATCAACAATGTATGAGGATTCTAATTTTCCCACATCCTCACCCACACTTGTTACTTTTTATTATTATTATTATTATTATTATTATTATTATTATTATTATTATAGCCATTCTAGTAGGAATGAAGTGGTATCTTGCTGTGATTTCAATTTGTATTTCCCTAATGATTAATGATGTTGAGCATCTTTTCATGTGCTTATTGGCATCCACATATCTCTATGGAGAAATGTCTATTCAAAGTAGTTGTGATTTAGACTTTTAAGTTATAATTTAGGGGTTCCTGGGTGGTTCAGTCGGTTGAGCATCTGGTTTTGGCTCAGGTCATGATCTCATGGTTCGTGGGTTCAAACCCCGTGTTGGGCTCTGTGCTGACAGCTCAGAGCCTGGAGCCTGTTTCAGATTCTGTGTCTCCCTCTCTCTCTGACCCTCCCCTGCTTGTGCTGTCTCTGCCTCTCAAAAATAAATAAAAAACAGAAAAAAAATTAAAAAAAAAGAAAGTAGTTGCCCATTTAAAAAATTGGATCGTTTGGTTCTGTTGTTGAATTTTAGGAATCTTTTATATGATCTGGATATCAAACCCTAATCAGATACATGATTTGCAAATATTTTCTCCCATCCCATGAGTTTTCCTTTCCTCTTCTTGATAATGCCTTTGATGAACAAAATTTTTTAATTTTGATGAAGTCCAATTTACCTATTTTTTTGTTTTGTTGCTCATACTTTCGGTGTCATATCTAAGAATTCATTGCCAAATCCAAGGTCACGAAGATTTAACTTTATGGTTTCTTCTATAAGTTTTATGATTTTGACTCTTATATCTAGACTGTCAATCCTTTTTTGTAAATGGTGTGAGGTAGGGGTATATTGTAGTTTTATATTCTACTGTTTCACTTAACACTGTATTTTCCCATATCATTACATATTCTTCAAAAACATTATTTTAAATGCCTTTATGGTATTCCATTATGTAGATATATCAAATCATTTAACCATTACTCTGTTTTTAGATGTTTAGGTTGTTTGCAAATTTTCATTATAATACATAGAGCTATGAGAACAACCCAAATAAGTCTTTGGCTAAATCTCTGATTATTTTAGGAACAATTCTAGAAGTGAGACTTCTAGGTAAAAAGATAGTGCTATTTTTAAAACTCGTCCATTCAACAAATACTTAGGTATTTACTCTGTGCTATAAACTGTGATGTCTGTACTTGTGGAGCTTATATTTTAAAAAGGTAGGAGAAGGCAGTGGACAAATAGCAAATATGAATAAATGCAATCTAAAGTGCTATGGAAAAGAAAAATGGCAGGGTAGAGGGTGTAAGAACTGCCAGAGTGTTGGAGGGAGAGCACTGCCATATTGAATAGGGCAACCAATATAAGACACACTGAGAAGGTAAGGTTTTTCACAAAGAGTTGAGGGAAATAAAGTTAACCAAGCAGATGGCTGAAGAAAGAGCATTTCAGATGAAGGAAACCGTACAAAGCCCCTAAGTGGAAAGCCTGTGGGATGTGTCCAAGGAACAGCAAAGAGGCCAGTGGAATGAATGGTGGAGGGGGCGAGTAGCAGTGTAGTAGAGGAAGTCAGAGAGATAAAGGTTGGACAGTTCACACAGCGCCTCATAGTCCTATTGAAAGGACTTCACTTTCATTCTGAGTGAAATGAGAAGACATCACAGGGGTTTGAGCAGAAGAAAAACATGATCTGACTTTTGTTTGAAAAGGGCCACTCTGATTACTGTATTGAAAGCAGACTATACTGGGGGCAGTGTAGAGAAGCAGAGACCAGTCAGGAGGCTATTGCAACTCCTAGCAACAGATGGTGGACCTCAGATGAGGGCAAAATCCGCAGATGTGATGAGAAGTGACATGCTAAGAGTTTTCACATACTTTGCCAAACTGCTTCTTAGAGAGACTATCAATTTGTACTTGCACTAGCAGTAGGTAAGTGCCTGTCTCACTGTTCCCTGCAGCTTTTTAATGCTCATTGGTATTTTGACTGACGATGGAAAGCTGACTTTAAAAGTCAAAGATTAAATCCCTAAATCCCTAAAAGCTTCTTTGGGATTTGTAAATATTGCACTTTAATAATGTATCTTTGTTAATATGCCTTTCCCTAAATCTTTTCCAACTTCAGAGAAAATTCATCTCACTTTATCCCTCAATCATTTTCTAATTTCAGAACCAAGGTGGATAACTTGTTGTCTCTTAATCTGTGTCTTGGAGATCTGCCACTTATCAAAAAGAAAGTCAGGGGTTTAATCTGGGAAGCAAAGTGACCCAGTCTCATAGCTGAAATCTATATTCAGCTTCACGTGAGAGGACTGTGAGGCCAAGGGTAATCCTATCCCTGTTTTGTCATTTCAGATGCCTTTTACTTTGAGGGGCAATTATAGGATCCCCCTTCAATGTTCCCAAGCAGAATTATTTTTCATTCACTTGAATTTGACAAATACAAGATGGCAGAATAGAACAAGCTTTATTTGATCCTCCAACCTTCTTTGTTTTTTAAAAAAATTTTTTTTTAATGTTTTATTTATTTTGGGTACAGAGAAAGATAGAGCATGAGAGGGGGAGGGGCAGAGAGAGGGAGACACAGAATCTGAAGCAGGCTCCAGGCTCTGAGCTTGCTGTCTGCACAGAGCCCGACGCGGGGCTCGAACCCACAAACGTGAGATCTGACCTGAGCCGAAGCCGGCCGCTCAACCGACTGAGCCACCCAGGCGCCCCCCTCTTTGTTTTATAAATGACAGCCTCAGACCGAGAGGGAAAAAAAGGGACTGCTGATGCTAGAATGTACTTGAAGGCCATTTGGTCGACCCTCACATTTGGGTACAGAGCCTCCTCTATGACACACTCATAAGATCATTCAACCCAGCCTTTACATCTCTACAGATAGCAAACTCTTTCCTTTCCTGAGACCCCTAGTCCACCGTGAGACTGCTCTGATGGGTCTGAAAGTGACTTTTCATACTTCACTGAACTGTATTGGTAGCCTTTGCTCTTCGGAATAGAACAGATTTGAAGATGCAGCCATCCCCAATTACAGAACATACCACGCTGTACATCAACAGTATGTTTAGATTTCCTGTCCTGCCCACTCTCCCCAAACTGTAAGCTCTCTGAAGACACGACTATGTCTTACTTGCTTGTATGCAATGGCTCTTGGTCAGTTCTTGCTCCCCACTCTTTCAACACACCATTCCTCCCCCCCGCCTTCCCTCAGCCTGGACAGGAAGCATCTGAGTTTCTCTCAAACATAAGGTGGTGGTGGATAGTCTCTGTGGCCAATAGAGAATCTCTTCTTCACCATCAAATTTCCCTCTCTAGAAAGGGCATCAAAGGTATGGGCATCCTTCATACAACTTCCCTGGTTTGGTTTTGTTTCCTTGTTCCCAACTAATATTATTCATCTTGCTGCTTTCTGCTGCTGCTGATGTTGGCATCTCTAAAGTCTAGCACAGTTAAAGCAGAAAACAGGTACTCAATGCAGAGATTACAGGGTGGAGCAGGGGGAGGGGAGGAACGGTTCCTGGAACTACAATGGGTTTATAAACAAGAGAAACAAATTCAGCAGGGTCCCTGGCTTTGAGAGAGTCACCAACTAATGAGGGAGAACGATAGTTAGAATGCCTCCTGAAACGCGTCCTGATAAAGGTAGAGAGTGGGCAAAGAAGGGGCCTTCATTAACCAACATTTTTTAGTATCTATTATCTACCAGGGATTATGCAGGCCCTGAGGTGTCCCTCGATGTGGATAAGAAAGGAGAAGAAGGACATTCCAGGCAAAAGCATAGGTAGCATTCTGGGGGCATCCATAAGTGGCTTGGCTTGTATCTTCCTTGGCTCTAAGAAGCAGGACTGATGGGGTAACCTGAGGGGAAAGGTTCTCTTGGGGGCTTGAGCTCATCATTTCATCTTATAACTATGTCTCCCTTTATGGTGGATGGCTCTAACTTACCTTCCTAGTTATACTTGTCACTATGTCTGAGTTTCATACTGCTAAACCAGACTCTCTCCTGAACTCCTGACACATATGGTATCTAACTGCCTACTCAACATCTCCATCTGGATGTTTGCTAGGCTATCCAGGCTATCCAGTGAGTGGTTAAGAGTATGGTCTCTGGAGCTAGAGCTAGACTCAGGTTTGTATCCCAGCAACACCACTGATTATTTGTGATCTTGGGCCACTTATTTACCCTCTATGTGCTTCAGTTTTCCCATCTGTAAAATGGGACTATTACTTACCTAATAAGTTGCCATAGTTTAAATTAGTTAAGACCTCAAAGCACTAGGAGCCAGGCAAATTGTTAAGACTTCAAAAAGTCAGCTATTATTATTTCAAACATATTTAAAAACAAATTTTTACTTTCTATCCTCCTATTCCCTTCTAAACCTGTCCCTCTGCAGTTTTCTTTATACCAGCAAATGACAACTCATTCTTCCAGTTCTCAGGCCAGAAATCTTAGGTTCATCCTTGACACTATTCTTTCTCTACTATCCGCACCAGCAAATCCTTTCAGTTCCATCTCCAGAATATATTCAGAATCTGACTTTCTCTCATCGCCTACATACTTCTTTCCAAATTACTGCACTAGCTTCATAACTGGTCTCCCTGCTTCTACCTTTGATTCTGTGCAGTCTATTCCCCACAGCAGTCAGAGTGATCCTGTTAAAACATTAAATCAGATCATGACACTCTCTCTTTAAGCCCCACAGTGGCTTCCCATAGCAATCACAAGGAAATCCTTTTAATGACCCACCTGAGCCTCAGCCACCTTTCCAAACGTCCTCTCCTACTATCTGCCCCCCTGCGAGTCTCCTCCAGCCACACTGGCCTCCCTGCTCCTCTTAATGTGTCAAGCATTTTCCCATCTCAGCCTCTTACTCTTTGTATTCCCTCTTCCTAGAACTCTGTTTAAAGGTCATTTTATATTCGTTCTAAAATAATATTCTCAACTTTCATTACCCTCTATGCTTCTTATCCTGTTTTGTTTTTCTTCACAGCACTTAACCTGACATACTCTATGTTTACTTGCTTAGGGGAGACCATCTGTCTCCCACCACTAGAATGTAAGCTTAGGCCACAGTAGCACTTCCTGGTATGCAGCTCTTCCTGCTGGAAGTCTCCTCCTAGCACACTCTAAAGACACTCCTTTTGACTCTCAAACACCCAAGGGAGCAGAATGCATTACAGGTCCTGGTCCCCCAAAGCTACCGCCATCTGTGGAAGCTCATCAGGTGTAAAGATACTGAGTTCAAGTAATACACCATATACATTTCTTCCATTGCTCATACAGAAGACATTCTTTACACCTGTGATTTCATTTGAGCCTCAAAACAACACTAATGGTGGGGCACCTGGCTGGCTTAGTCAGTGGAGCACATGACTCTGGATCTTGGGGTTGTGAGCTCAGACCCCACATTGGGCACAGAG
The DNA here is from genome assembly GCF_006229205.1 of Suricata suricatta. NCBI lineage: Eukaryota > Metazoa > Chordata > Mammalia > Carnivora > Herpestidae > Suricata > Suricata suricatta. The sequence continues at coordinate 55,051,449 of NC_043710.1, forward strand.
ATTACTTAAAATTAAGATCTTAAAACAAGCAAACAAACAACTAATGTTATTTCCCCCATTTTGTAGATTAGGAAACAGGCTTGGAGAGGTGAAGTGTCTTTTTGGATAAGATTTGTCATTTTCAGCAAGTCAGTGGTGTTATTGGAAAGGAAATCCTGAAACCAATAATGCCTTTTCCACACCTGTCAAATAACTATGATTTGGTCCTTGGAAGTCTTCCCCTTCTGTACTTACATTCTTTGAAGGTCAAGAGTAAAGAGAATAAATGGAAAAAATGAGCTTTTCTCCTTTGTATCCCAAAAGCTATAGCAGTGATCAGGTTTCCTGGGATTCTGATGTGTACATTTTAATTGCTTTACAGATGTCAATACAATCTAATCCCTTCTTCTTGTTGTCACTAGGATTAGGACTGAAGAAATGTAAAGCTAGTTTTTTATTAAAATGGAAATTAGAAATTACTTTTAAGAGAAATCAGAGGACTATTTCTGAAATGACTTGATCTTTAGAAGTAAGAAAGCAAGAGTATCAAAAGGCTAGTGGAAAACTAACTCCCTGGCTTAGGAAGACAAAGAGGATTATGCCTTTGTGAGCAGGGGACGCTTATGCAATGAAGACATTTTAGGTCTGCAGCTCAAGATGAACAAGAAAAAAACTGTCTCCCTCCCCCATTTCAAGGCCAGGTGACCAAAACCCAAACAAGCAAAACAAAACAAAACAAAACAAAACAAAACAAAACACTTAATTCTCTCAAAATAAAAAAGAGGGCAAAAGGAAGAATATAATTTCGAATCTGCAGTATGTTCTGAGCAATATGTCAGGCCTTCTTCATCTAATTTAATCTTCACAGTAACTCTGAAATACTTTAGCAATCCCATTTTAGAGATGAGAATGCTGAAACTTCGGCTTATCTTAAATAGCTGGTGAACAGAGAATGGAGACAGAACCAGGCCTGCTGAGTGAGACAAAGTCCATTTCTACTAACTTCCTACCTCTCCTTACAACACAAACCTTGGGATTTGGCTGCCTCTCCCTCCCAAGTTTTAGTTTCATAATGTGGGAAAACAAAAAAATTATTCAATTTGGTCAAAGATGATTCAGTTACCCAAAGCAAAACAAAACAAAAAACAACAAAAAAGCTATCATTCCTACTAAGCATACTAATATAAGTCATACTCATGCTATTGAAAAGTACCACATAGGCAATGAATTACAGAATTAGAAGAGGTATTAGAGATGACTGAGTCCAATCTGCCACTCTGTCCAAGAATACCCTTTAGAATGGGCCACGCAGCTGGCCATGTGGCCTCTGCTGGCACACTCCTCTAATGATGGCATGCGCAGAAACCCTTTAGGTAGTCCTGCAGGAGATCTCTGAAAGTTAAGAAATTCTTCACACTAGCTAACAACCTGCTTTATAAGGTATCTTGACTCTGAAAAGCTTCCAAGCTACTGGTCCTGGTTCTCACTGAATATGTCTGTTTCCTATGTTTCAGGACAATCTTCCAGAGATATGAAGATATCAGTTGTTCTTCCTGAATTTTCTCTTGTCCAAATCCAACAGACCCAATTCCTTCAACCCCTTCTCCATACTGGCTGCCCACCTTTGGGCAGACTTCAAGGTACAGATCCCCTTCCCTTAAAGCAATTCAACTTTCTTCTTGTCTTGTTCAGTCTTCTGCTGATGGGTTTTCTCCAACTAAAAAAAAATTGGGAACCTAGCTAGCTAAGTTGGTTAAGCATCCGACTTCGGCTCAGGTCATGATCTCGTGCTTCGTGAGAGAGAACAGCTGACAGCTCAGAGCCTGGAGCCTGATTCAGATTCTGTCTGTCTGTCTGTCTGTCTCTCTCTCTCTCTCTGCCATCTCTCACTTGTATGCCATCTCTCTCTCTCAAAAATAAAACATTAAAATTTTTTGAAAATAAATTGACAAAACAAGGTGATGTGTAGTCAGTGAAGGCCAAAAATAACTTAATCCAGATTTCTTCATCATTATCCATCAGCATAGTTAATATCTAGCAAATGCTTACTCTGCACTAGCAGGATGTAAGCTTCTTTACATAGGAATTTAAGTTTAATAGGGAAATAATTTATGTTATATTAATCTATAGGTAATCTATATGACATATAATCAGAGAATGTCAGAGTGTTATCAGAATGAAGGAGGGAGTGAAGAACAGGTCTGGGAAAGCTGGAAATGGGTTGTTAGAAGAAGGAACATTTGATTGGCCTTGAACAATGAGTGGGAGCAGTTTGTCAGAGGTGTGGAGGAGTGGGGACAAAGAAATATATATTCCCTTCATGCATGATGGCAGGAAAGCGTATGCCACACTAGGGAAATGGCAAATGGCTTGGGATGGTTGGAGTTTATAGTGTGTAGGGAAAGGCAACAAGAAATGAAGAGAAAAAGGTAGACTGAGAACAGATTGTGAAGGGATCTGAATGCCAGGCTAAGGGACAGAATTTATCACTCAATAATAAGAATCCATTGGAGGACTTTAAACCGGGAGTTTCAGATTTGTGTTTTACCTACGCCAGCAGCACCTGTGGACGAGTCCAGAGAGGGTGAGATCAGAGGAAGGAAAGACCAGATAAGTTATTACAATTGCCCAAAAGCAAAGCTAAAACAGGAGCAATGGGATAAAGAGGAAAAGGGGCAACAACAAAGATGTTTAGGAGACACAGCCTACAAAATACCATCCTGATGGCAAAACCTCACTTTTCCTGCTGTGAGGCGAAAGGCTACGAAGCAAGATGGGAAATACTCTAACTGCAGGTTTTATAGGCTTCTTGTTGCTTCTTTTCTCTAATAGGCAGAAGGAAAGAAAGTAAATCAAATGGATTCTTGAATCTCACTGGCTCCAGAAAACAGCCCAAATCTGATTTTCTTCCTAGCTGGGAGGCCTGGCCGAGGGTACTATTCTGATGAGACTGCAGGTCAGTCTAGGCAGACAGCGTCTCCGCAGGACTAGCTCCAGACCTGCCCAACAGACTTGAATCTGAGGTAGCCTACACATGGGATCCAAGGCCTCCCCACCTAGACTCCCACTAGTGAGCCCCATGGGATTGTAAGGGTGGTAAGTAAGGCACTGTTCTTCCCAGTTAGGGCAAGGCAACTCCCTCTGAGAAATATCCAGTAATCCAGAAAGGGGAAATATCCAGTAATCAATTGTGCTCTGACTTATGTTGCATCTTCAGGGAGAACTACCCTTTAGTTAAAAAGCCAGTAAGCTGTGTGGGTCTTTCTCCTGGCTGAGCCCTAGAAGAAGGCGGCCGCTAAAATCAGAGCAGGTTTAACATGACATGCCTTTAGTGCAAGAACAGTATCATCAGTTAAAAAGGAAAATAGGTTGTTAAAACTAATAATAAAATTGCTCCTTAGGTAAGTAGTGTGTGCTGTTCCTGAGGGGAAAAAATTCTTCTACAAATCTAACAGAATCTCCAAAGCTCCCTATCTGCCAGTATGGGGTATGGGAGAAATTTTAAAGGAAAGCAGATGGCCTATTCTGTCTCAATGTCCATTCTGAGAGTGTGCTGCTGCTTTTGTTTTTGTTTTTGTATCTACGAAGGGAGGTCTCAATACTTTACAGATTATTTGGTGAATGATTCCCACACTCCCTGTATTTATTTTCTAAAAAGAAATAAAAGAGCAAGATGAAATTTTGCAAATGGATGATTTAGTCCATAAGTTCCTTTTCCTCCCAAATCAATTCTCTCTTTTATTCTATTATTTGGTTTTAAGAGATCTGGAAAGGGAAGATCTTGTTTAAAATAAGTAAAATATAGTGGAATACTTGTTTTTTCCATGTGAAGAAAAAAGTTAGATTCCCCATCTCGTACTTCTCCAATTCCAGAAAGACCAAAAACTTAAATATTAAAACAACAATGACAACAAAAACACTTAACACTATTAGGAAAAATAGAATATAGTTTGACCTTGGGAATAGAAAGTATTTCTTAGATGAAATACTAAGAAAAAAGCCCACAAAAGATTGATAAATTTAAACTCACTAAAATTTAAGCAAAGTTAAAAAACAAGTACATAGAAAAGATATTTGTAACAAATGTATCCAGAATAAAAAACTCATATTTAATCAACAAGGAAATGAAAATAAGCCAATTGAATCTAACCACAGTATTCAAAGAAATCACACAAATGAATAGGAAAAAGGAGGAGAAAGGGAAAAGATGTTCAATCATATTAGTAATCACCAAAATGCAAATAAATGAAATAAAATATCATTTCACACCTATCAGACTGACAAAAATTTTAAAGTCTGACAATAACAAGTGCTGGGAAGGATCTAAAACCATAGGAATCAGTAAAAGCATTCTGAAAGGCAATTTTGCAATGCCAAATAAAGATACACAACCTAGCAGTTGGGAAACTGGATTTTTGAGGTGGGTCTTGTGAGGCGGCGGGATTCTGGCAGGCAAAGATAACAGGATTGATATCCAAACAAAATAACAAAAAAACCCAATATAAGCAAAGTCAGAGACAGAAACCCATTTGAGAAATGACAAGACTGTTTTCTAAAGGGGCTACACCATTTTTTACGTTCTCATTAGCAGTATGAGAGTTTTCACTTTCTCCACATCCTTGTCAACACTTGTTATTACCTGACTTTTTGATTACAGCCATCCTAGGGGTGTAAGGTGCTACCTGGTTGTGGTTTTGATTTGCATTTTCCTGATAATTATGCAGAAATCGCTGCATGTGTTTATTAGCCACTTGTATACCTTCTTTGAAGAATCATCTATTCAGGTTCTTTGCATATTTCTTAATTGGGTTATTTGTCTTTTTATTATTGAGTCATAAGAGTTCTTGATATAATCTAGATGCAAGCCAGATCTAGATGTCTTATCAGACAGATGATGTGCAAATATTGTACCCCAGTCTGCGGCTGTCTTTTTGCTTCCTTGATGGTGTCCTTTGAAACACAAAAAGTTTTTCCTTTTTTCCGTTTTTAAAAAAATTACTCTTTTATTGTTATTATTTTTACTTATTTTTTAAATGTTTATTTTGAGATAAGAGTGCACACAGGCAAGGAACAGGCAGGGGTAGTCAGAGAAAGGGAGAAAGAGAATCCCCAGCAGCTCCATGCTGTCAGTGCAAAGCCTGTCGCGGGGCTCACTTTCATGAACTGTGAGATCATAACCTAAGCCAAGATCAAGAGCTGGATGCCTAACCAACTGAGCAACCCAGATGCTCCCAGAACTTTTTACTTTTGATGAAATCCAATTTGTGTATTTTTTTCCTTTTGCTGTTTGTGCTATTGGTGTTACATATTTAAGAAACGACTGCCAAATCTAAGCTCACAAAGATTTACCTTCAGCCTTTCCTGTGTAAGTTTTATAGTTTTAGCTCTTATATTTAGGACTTTGGATCCATTTTGAGTTAATATTTGCATATCATGTAAGGTGTTTCATTCTTTCATATGTGGATATAGAGTGTCCCAGCACCATTTGTGGAAATGATTATTCTTTCTCTATTGAATTGTTTTTGGTACGCTTGTCGAAAATTGACCATAAATGTGAGAGTTGGCTCCTGGATAGCCAATTCTATTCCACTGATCCATATGTTTATCCTTATGTCAAAATCATATTGTCTTTATTATCGTAGCTTTCTATTAAGTTTTGAAATTGGGAAGTGTGGGTCCTCCAACTTTGTTCTTTTTCAAGACTGTTTTGGCTAATATGGGTCCTTTGAATTTCCATGCAGATTTTATTAACATCTTGTCAAAATCTGCAAACAAACCAGCTAGGATTTTGATAGTGTTTATGTTGAATCTTTAGATCAATTTAGGAACTATTACCATCTTAAAAAATATTAAGCCTTTCAATCCACAAACATGGATTCGAAAATTGTTCTTCATGTGCTTGCTTCAGCAGCACATATACTAAAATTGGAAAATTGTTTTTCCATTTATTTAGATCCTTAGTTTCTTTCAACAATATTTTATAGTTTTCAAAGTATAACTTTTATACTTCTTTTGTTAAATGTATCCCTAAGTATTTTTATTTAATTCATTTGTTGTAAATTTATAATGCTGTAAATGGAATTGTTTTCTTAATATAACTTTTAGATTATTTATTATAACTATAGAAATACAACTGATTTTTATATATTGATCTTGTATCCTATAACCTTGCTGAACTCATTTATTAGTTCTATCAGTTTGTGAGTTCCTCAGAATTTTGTACATGCAAGATTTTGTCATATGCAAATACAAATATTTTTACTTCTTACTTTATAACCTGGATGACTTTTTATTTCATATTCTTGCCCAACTGCCCTAGTTAGGTCCTCCAGGACAGTGTTCAACAGAAATGGTAAGCTGCACATCCTTGTCTTGTTCCCAGTGTTGGAGGAAAAGCATTCAGTCTTTTAAAATTAAGTGCAGTAATAGCCATGGGTTTTTCATAAATGTCCTTGTTAGACTAAGGAAGTTCCCTTCTATTCCTAATATGTTGTGCTGTTTCTGTTTTGTTTTGTCTTTTTAATCATTAAAGGGTATTGGAGTTTGTCAAATGCTTATTCTGTGTCAACTGAGATTATGCGGGTATTGTCATTTAACCTTTTAATATGGTGCACGGCACTGATTGATTTTTCTATGCTGAATGGATCTTGCACCTCTGGGATAAATCCCACTTGGTCACAGTGTATAATATAATCCTTTCTATAACTTATTGGACTCAGTTTGGTAGTATTTGTTGAGGACTTCGGCATTTATATTCAAATGACATACTGGTTCTATAGTTTTCTTGTGATGTCTTTGTCTGGTTTTGGGATCAAGGCAACACAAACTAGTCTTACAGTAATTAGAAAGTGTTCTATTTTTTGGAAGAGTTTGTGGACAGTTAGTGTTAATTCTTATTTAAATGTTCGTCAGAACTCACCAATGAAACTACCTGGTTCTGAGCTTTTCACTGTGGGATTTTTTTTTTTATTACTAATTCCACTTGCATGTTATAGGTTCCTTCAGATTTTCTATTTCTTCATAAATTAGCATTGAAAGTTTGTGTATTTCTAGTAATTTCTCCATTTCACCTAGGTATCTCATTTCTTGGCATACAATCGTTCATTGTATTCCCTTATAATCCTTTTTATTTCTGTAAAGTCAGTAGTTAAGTCTCCTCTATCAGTCCAAAGTTTAGTAATTTGAGTCTTCTCCCTTTTGTTCTTATCAGTCTAGATAAAAGTTTGTCAACTTTGTTGATCTTTTGAAAAACAATAAACTTTTGGTTTATTGGTATTTTTTCTATTTCCTCCTTTCCTCCCCTCTTTTCCCCTTTTCTTTCCTTTCGAAAGAGCATGTGCAAGCAAGCAGGAGAGGGACAGAGGGAGAGAGAATCTTAAGCAGGCCCAGCACAGAGCCCAACACGGAGCTCAATCTCACAATCCTGATATCATGACCTGAGCCAAATCAAAAGTCAAGGCTTGACCCATTGAGCCACCCAGTCACCTTTGTTTTTCTATTTTTAAATTGCTTTGATTTCTGCTCTAATCGTTATTATTTCTTTCCTTTTCCTTATTTTAGATTTAGTTTGCTCTTTTTCCCCTCAGTATGTTAGGTCAAAATGTTACTGAATTAATTCTTCGTTTTCAATGCAGGCATTTACAGCTATAAATTTCCTTTTAAGTACCACTTTAGCTACGTCCCATAAATTTTAGTGTGCTGTGTTTCATTCACATTCATTCACTCCCAGTATTTTCCAATTTCCCTCATGATTTCTTCTTTGAACCACTGGTTATTTAGGAGTGTGTTAATTTTCACAAAATTGTAAATTTCTCAAATTTCTTCTATTTTTAATGTCCAGTTTCATTCCATTGTGGTTGGAGAACATATTTTATATGTTTAAATATATTGAGAGTTTGTATATTTAAATATATTGAGAGTTGTTTTATGGCCCAGCATATGGTCTATCCTGAATGTTTCACATATGCTTGAGAAGAATTATATTCTACTGTTGGACTGCCCTACAGATATTTGTTAGATAGAGTTGGTATACAATGTTGTTTACGTCTTCCATTTCTTTGTTGATCTTCTGTCTGGTTGTTCTACCCATTACTGAAAGTGAGGTACTGGAAGTCAGCAAGATGCAGTAATCAAAGAAAGTGAGGTACTGAAGTGTCCAGCTCTAACTGCTGAATTACCTCTTTGGCTCCTCATTTCTGTTACCTTTTGTTTTGTGCATTTTGTTAGGTGCATATATAATCATTACATCTGCAGGCTGGGTTGACCCTTTATCATGATAAAATATCCCTTTTTATCTCCAGTAACTTTTTTTGGGTTTATTTTAAAGTTTATTCTATCTGATATTAGTATCACCACTCTAGCTTTCCTACTATGGTTGCTATTACATTATCTTTTTCCATTCTTTTACCTTTAGCTTTTTGTATCTTTGCACCTAAAGTGGTATCTCCTGTAGATAGGAGATATAGTTGGATCCTGATTTTTTAAAATCTAGTATGGGAATATCTGCCTTTTTATTTTATATAGAGCAGATTGGATGAAGGCATTGGAACAGCAGGCTGTGTTGAAAATTGAGTAAAGACATTGACAGTAAAGGAAAAGAGAGGAAATGACAGCCTAAGGAGGTAGAAGATCCATAGGAATTTTTTTTGCAAAGGACACATTCCTTCTGAGAGTCAGGAGAAAGAATCTCCTGCTCTGGTCCTCTTATGGGAGCCATCGTGGTCCAGTGGGAAGAACAGGAGTTATGAAGGCAGGCAAACGTGGATTCAAAAGTCTACTGAACCACTAACCAGACATTAAATCATAGGCAAGTCCCTTTACCTGAGCCTCAGGAACACAGGGTTATCATATACTATAGGCTAGAAAATTAAGACTCAGCATGCAAAATACCTAGCACAAACCTTGGTACAGAGTAGTAAGTACTTCAATAAATGTTAGTCCCCACCCCTATCCCTTTCATTAAAAGCTCCCTAGGA